>NC_134218.1:10034205-10337235 GCF_965140235.1 Caretta caretta | reverse complement strand
TAGTGGAGAAGAAAAGTACCATTTTGCCAGTCACTGGTGTCTCTGAGGAAATGGTGGTAAAACTGGCAGGAACAGGCCCATTTAAGAACAGTAGGGGGCACTCATTCTCTTGAGGATACAGGAAATGCCAGTCCTTTTTTTAATTAGAAGAAGGCAGCCTGTCTTTTTCTCTTGCAAAATTAACAGCTCAGAATAGGCAAAGTAATGACTGAAAGTAATGGGAGGTTCCCCCCCCCAAATCATTAGATGTAAAGGGCGGGATTTTAAAAAGCACTCAGGTGGCCGGGCACTGTGCTCATTGACATCAGTGGGTTCTGAATGAGACCAATGGTAAATCCCACCCATAATGGCTGGACAGGATTGCCTAAGGGCTAATTGCACCGAAAGTGGATCAGCAAAATTATATGTGTTGCCTCTCCCTTGAGATGTGGCTCAAGCCTCTTCCCTGGTACTTGCTGTTTGGAGTAGCTTCTCTAAGACTTTTCATTCCTGCAGGTATCATTATGGGCTTCCCCACAAACTTCAATATCTCCACATGGGTGAGTTTTTCTTCTTCTGGTAGGCATCCCTCACCATAAAGTATATGCAGAGCATGTAAGGATGGTCGCCTCCTCCCTTTTCATGGCATAGCATGGGCTGCTGTCCAAGCATATTGGCATTAGTACCAATGAGAACAGGCACCTGTGTATCCCTCTGTGGATCCAGGCAGATCAGGGCTAATGTGTCCACTTTACGCCTGACTCCAGTCACATCAGGGGGAAATTCCAGTTGAACAGTGATGTACTTGGAGTATACTTAGTCCCCATACAGCTAGTCCTTGCAGAGCGGGCAGACAGGTGTTGCAGTAATTTGCCATATAGGGATCTAAAGCTGAGGGTCACTTGGGAGTCATTGCCTTAGCTGGCTTTACAGGTGTGTCCTTCTAGCTCATTCCAAGGCAGGTCCTACCAGACCTTTAGGCAGGTACTTTCCCAGAGTTGTCACTATGTCAGGGAGATTGATCATGCTGGAGAATGGCATGACCCTGGTGTTTCTCTGAATGGCATAACCCTGTAGACACTTCCGAATTGTGCCTCCCCTGTTCCTGGGCTTAGGACTTCTCCAGGCTTTATGCCCAGCTTCCCCACAGTGGAAACAGACCAGAGGATTTTGGCCCATGGGTTGAGATGGTCTCCTCTGTCTCTCTTGATTTGGATGCATCTGAATAGGCTGCTTAGGGTGGCTACCTCCCTCCTCCATGACAGGCTTAGGTAAAGGGAGCTGACTTTGTGATATCTGCACAGCAGCCGCCTGATCCTTCAAGTCCTTCAATTGCTTTTGCACATCCTTTTCTTGGCTAGTCGCCGTTTCTTCTTGGCTTTTGTGATACAGGAGCCAAGGCAGCCTTTTTCACTCCCTCCCTATTTTCTTCATCTATGACTTCCTTTAACAGAGCCAGGAAGATGAGCGGATCCTTCAATCTCTCTCTCAAGCCTAGGTTGGCATGGCTTACATATGCAAAAGGTAGCCAGTAATATTTGGATCCACTTAATTTCTGTCACACTTGCTTGCGATGAGAATTTTTTCCCACGCCCTGTAGCTGTGGACCCCAACAGCTCATATTGACAAACATGGTGTAGATTCCAATCCAGATTCCAGAAAAGATGAGTCACTTCATCCCAGTGACACCCACAGCCGAACACATGGTGTGTACCATTGGCAGGGTTGGATTCAGGCATAGAAAACCTAGGCATGTGCCTCGGGCCCAGTTTGTGGTGGGGAGACTCCCTGAACTCCACTTGGTTTGGTTCAGTACTGGTGCAAGAACTGTCTCAACGGCAGGGGTGAGGAGAAGGGATGGCGAGGCCAACATGGAGTGAGTGGCATTGTGACTTGGTGCACGTGGTTCACAGCACCACTGAGGTTTGGCCCACAGCCCCTGGAGTGGCACTGCGACCCCCATGCATGACAGCCCAATGCCATTCACTCAGTTTTTGCCTTGCTACCCTTGTCATGGTGGAGGGCCATGGGGCCAAATCTGAGTGGGCAGTAGGATGGACAGTGCTGTTCCTCCTCGTCACTGCTCTAGGGTCAGCTGCTGTACTAGGAGTCTCACCTAGGGGCCTTCCAGGCCTCGCCCTGTCTCCAGAAGCCTGTTTCCTCTCTGCTCTGCCTGCAGGACTCTCCCAGTGACATCATGAAGGCCTGGCACAAGTATGAGGAGCCATAGGGCCAGGAGAAGGGCAGTGGCTAGCCCGGGGGACGGGATGGGACGGGATGGGGACATGAGGGTTTTTTCCTAGTGTAAGATAAACAAGTGTTTGTGTAGACACCATGCTAAGTTAAAGTGACAGTGATTCAGTTGTGTGTACCATATGAAACATTTCTGGGGGCATCCCTACTTTGCCCTCCTGCAGAAGCCCTATTAACCTCCAGGTTAATTCTTCATAAATCAATGATAAGCAGAGCCTCAAAAAGTGGCATGCACCAATCAGCCCTCAACAAACCATGCAGCAGGTGAGTCGCTAGCCAGGAGGCTTGTCCTACTGGCCACCAGTGGTGGAGGAGGAGAAGGGGTGGGATGTTCTACCCTCCACCTCCTCGCATGGTACTCAGGAACTCTATGGTCTCCCTCCCTTCCAGAGGCAGAACTCTTGTGGTATCTGACACACTGTCCTACTACCCTGTTCACTAACCATGACTCTTCAGTGTTGAGAGCTACACCAAGGGCCTGCTGGGTGGGGCGTGGTACAACAACTAGACTGTCATCTAACAGACATCTTTTCTACATGGATTTTGGGGGCAACTGACTGTATAGGGAAAAGTAGCTTCATTGTGGGGTGAGGAAAGAAATCCTTATGGAGACTACCCAGGTCCTGCCATGTTATGCACTGCTGATTATACTGCCTGATGTTATTGGTGTTGGCAGCCATTGTAAAATGAATTTGGCGAGATTAAGTGGATAGAGGGATTGCCTGTAATTTTTAATAATCCTCCTCTTTTACCTTCTTAAAAAGAGGAACATGATTGTTGTGGATGTATTAATGGAATCTGCCTGTCAAAATAATGAAATTGAGAGTGCTTTTACCAGGTATGTACGTGATAGCAATGTTAGCATTATAGATCTTCCTTGTGCCCAATGTGTTTTATCAAAGCAATAAGAGCAGAAGCATAAATTGTAATACACTATATAATGTTGCTTAAAAATCCACATATACACCGACACTGTTAAAATACTCACCGCCCTCCCAAGTTATAAATTTTCCTGGAAGCCTTTCACAACGTTGCTACTGGTTTTTCAATATTTGTGGATTGAAATGCTCCCTTTGGAAGAAATATTCCATGGAGGCGGCAATGCTTTCTACCAAACCAATCCAGAAGGTAGATTCTAATGATGTATACGTTAGGGATGTCGTTTGACACTTCCTCTTTCTGGGCCTGACTTTAAAAATTCTCTGCCATTGAATGTAAAAAAAGTGTGTGCAGAATTACCACAAAGGTGCATGCAAACTGTGTGTGCCTTGCAGGTATAAATGACCAGTCAGAGACACAGCTGGCCACTCGTGCCTACAAGCCCCTGGTTTGTGCATGCGATTAAAGGATTTTCTGAAGCACGCAATGGTCTTGCTTAAAAATGTCGTCCATTTTGTCGTCTGTTTCAGAAGTTATCTGTTTCATTGGTTATCCTATACTTTTAAGTACATGGAGTCTCTCACACTGGTAGAATCATTCCAAATCGGCAAAACTTTTAAAGTGGCATCACTGTCATGCCGGAACTTTGCAGAAAGAACAATAACTGAACAAGTTCTACATCAGCTTAGACTTAAGGCTCTGCTTCTGCTTGAGTATGGAATGCAGTTGCCCTTGACAGGTATGTGGTGCACATTTTTGTAATAAAATAACACTTTGCATTTTCATCAGAAGACATCAAAGAGCTTTGAAAATGCTGGTATAATCCCCATTTTACTGCTTTAAAGCAGAGGTCATAATGGCTTGATTTTCAGAAGGCTGAGGCCTGAAGGCTGCATACATTTACCAGGGCTTATTTTGCATGTTTTTGTGACTGTGGACATAAATGCCTGTTTGCACATGCAATTGTGGCAACTGCCGGTGCAAAATTGGTGTCCAAATTCATAGATCTCAGGCCACAACATTCTGAAAATCAGCCCCAAAATTCTTCTTCCTTCTGGCTTCCATCCCATCCTTTAACTTCCCTCTACCTCTTAAAAGGACAGATATAGGGAACGCTATTTGTAACCAAAAAGACATAATGGAACCTGCTAAGAGGCTGGGATACAGATGGTTGAGGTTCTTAAACAGTGCAGTGGATTTAACCAGGCATCTTCCATGAGTCTCTGGCACTGTCTGAAAATCTGAACTGTGTTCTTATAACATAGTGATGGAATTTAACCTGATAACACAGGTTGAATGAATGGTGGGGAAGATGCATCGTAGCTAAAGCACGGAACTAATTCCTCACTCATCTAATGACTCACTGTGTAATCTTGAGCAAGTGACTTAATCTCTCTCTGTACCTCAGTTTTCCCACCTGTAAAATGCCAATCATGATCCATCTCTGTGAGGCACTTTAAGGGCCTTGGGTAAAAGCCAGTGTGTAAGTGTTAAATAGCATTAGTATTTTCATGATGACTCCTTGAAAATGTAACTTCAAATCCGGTGAGGCATCCTTTTAGCGTTCAGCCTTGGCAGGGCAGGAGCTGCTGCACTCTCAGCAGACTGCCTGTCCTTGTGAGGAAACGCAAGCCAAAGTTTATGTTGTGGTTGTAAATAGTCCAGTTAAACAGCGCAGCAAAGATGCAGAAATGTTATTGCAAAGGTGAATATGAACAAGGGAATGGAAAGATAACGTCTCTTATGCTGCATGCAGGCTGCTCAGGAGTTCCTTTGAACAAAGGCCTAGGCAAGGTATCCAGGGAGAGATACAGGTGGACATATGCAGGGGACCCATTTCTCTTTCTCCTACTAAAAATGGTTCATTTGTTTCCTACATGTAAAACAGCTACTGCCCATCATTGCTGATCACATGGAGGCAGAGTTCAGGGCCCCTACTCTGTGGGCCAGACTGTGAACTTGACCCCTGTTGGTGAGTTGGTGTTCTCCCTTGGACACTGTCAGAGACAAGCATTGTGAGTGACTGGACTGGAAGCTGCCCCTTTGCTTGTTTGTCAATGACGTGGCCGCCGTTGGCTTCCTATGAGGACAGGATGTGCTTCCACTGGCATCTCTAATGTGCAGCCCAATTCTAAAGCTCTCCATTCACTTAGAATCATAGAATATCAGGGTTGGAAGGGACCTCAGGAGGTCATCTAGTTCAATCCCCTGCTCAAAGCAGGACCAATCCCCAACTAAATCATCCTAGCCAGGTCTTTGTCAAGCCTGACCTTAAAAACCTCTAAGGACGGAGATTCCACCACCTAGGTAACCCATTCCAGTGCTTCACCACCCTCCTAGTGAAAAAGTTTTTCCTAATATCCAACCTAAACCTGCCCCACTGCAACTTGAGACCATTACTTCTTGTTCTGTCATGTGCTAGCACTGAGAACAGTCTAGATCCATCCTCTTTGGAACCCCCTTTCAGGTAGTTGAAAGCAGCTATCAAATCCCTCCTCATTCTTCTCTTCTGCAGACTAAACAATCCCAATTCCCTCAGTTCACTTAGTGAATTACTGCTGGCAATGGGACTGAGAGCCACTCCTGGAACCCAGGGGCTAAGCTCAGGTGTCACTTTGCCATGCCCATCAATCTCTGGCAATTTGCTTTTGTGTATGTGCATGAAATGCTTGAAATCCTTGGGACTGGGAGGACTGTCCTACCTCAGCCCTACTTCAGCTGCTAGAGACCATTGGTGTCTCCTCTTTGTCGAACTGACATTACTGGGAGCAACCCCACTGAGTGAAGCAGGAGCTGCAGACCACATCCTATCTCTCTCTCCATCCCAGGGACTGCTATATTTTACATAGCATGGACCACAGCTTAATAGAGATTGTCTCATGGAGCACCTGCTCTCCCATTCACCACTGCATGGACCAGCTCCCCACTCACCCCACATCCCTGTTACATCCCTCTGGCAACTACAGCAGTTGATTATGAGCAGCTAAGATGGCTCCTCCTCATTTCCAGCTGCTTCTACCGGCAACTGGGCTCCTCTCTGCAATGAAGGGTCCAAACACCTAGAAACAAGGAGCAGCCAGCTCCTGTAAACCACACTTGGGGAACCCCTGCTTCATCTGATTTTGAAAATAGTTTAAAATATCTGGCTGTACATACTTCTTAACGTCCCTTCCTCTTGTTCATTGCAATGGGAACAGGCCAGCCACATGTGGTGCAGGAAGAAAGGGCATTTCTGGCAGGGGGAGAACAGATTAGGATCATCTTCCTCTAGTAGTCCCAAATCAGATTCACCTTCCAATATGGACACCTATTCCTCCTCTCTATCCCAGCACCTGCAATGACCTAGCTGTATTCCACTTTAGACTGTGAACGTCTCAGGGCAGACACTTCTTTACATTTGCCACTAAAGCGCCATGACACCTATGGCACGACGTATGTTAGTGTTATGCACCCTGCTCTCTGAATGGCCAGAAGACTTAAAGCTTCCTTAAAGTTACTGGTGGTTAGACAATGAAACAGGACTCGTGGCCTGGCTGCTTTGATTTCAAATGCCTTGCCAGAACTGACAAACACGAAGGGCAGAAATTCTGCAAAATGCGGATGAGATGGTAAGAAAGGGAACAGAACCAAACAAAAACACAACAGGCTTTTGGTTAGGGAAGAGATCAAAGGTAAAAGCAGTGCTGTTAGCCTTTCAAAATCTTTTCAGGCGTGGTGTTTCATGTGAACGCCTGCTGTGGGGCCGTCTGCTGCTCTTTGTGCCTGTACAGTCTGTGCCAAGGAGACTTTGGGAAGAGTTCAGTGGAAATGTGTGAGTTGCTGATATAACTGGCAACAAAGTGGAAAGTTTATTTTATTATTTACACCAAGCTTTTCCAAGCAGGGACTATGTCTTCCTGTGTGTTTGTGCAGCACCCTAACGTGTCGGGTCCTAATCGCTACTGGACCCTCTGAGTGCTGCTGCATTACAAATGATTGATAACTGTTAAAGTAACTTTCAAATTTGCAGCAAACAGTTTTTAAAATGATCTTGAGCATGTTTTTTTGGGTCACTGATGGGATTCCAGGTGGGACACATTACAAATACTTGCTGAATTCATTGGCTTTGCACGGGGGTATAAGCATAGACTCATTTTAACTTTCCTTCCTCTATCTAGGGAATAGGAACCTACCACATGCCCTACTACTGAATAAATTCACATAACAAATCTGAACCATTTGTCCTGGATGGTTTGCAAACAAAGTGGCAAAACTAATTGGATAATTTTGCTATGAATTATTCACCCTGCTCTATTAAATCCCTTGTTCAGAGCTACAAAATGACAAATAAGAAATAGCCTTTTAATTGCTTTTTATTTATGTCCTCTTTGTGATTATTCCACAGTATTTTAAAGAGATGTGAGGTTTGGGAGCAATGAATCCTGGTAGCTCCTGGGTGAGGTTTCCTCTCGGAGACAGAAATGCAACTCATGAATACAAAGGCATTTTTAAATTTTATAACAAAAGCTGCTGAGCAACTAAGTCTCCTGTTCATCACCTTGACAGACCAGCTCAACATGTAAATACCTGAAGTAAGTAAAACCTTCTCAGGGTGACAGTGCTGGGCTATCACTCATTTATGAAAGCCACACAGGCCACAGTCTGACTGGGCTGCAAGAGGAGCCCTAACCACTGCAGATCTGCTCAGTATCTTGCAGACCTATTTTGGCACTACAGTATTATTTAAAGGAAAGATGCAAAGGTTCGTTAAGCTGTACTGAGAGTAGCTCAGCGGGTTAATATTAATTGTGGTAGGACTGGGGGAGTGTATGTTTAAATCCAGATAAGGGGTAAATGCTATGCTAATATCAGTAGGTTGGAACTTGTTGCTACTCAAGTCAATGGCCAGCGAAGTCAATTCAAAGATCTGGCCTACAAAGAGAACAAAGGCAGTTTAATTAAAATATGAATGGCTGAGGCCCAGACCTGGTGCCTTCAAATAGCATTTTGTTAACATGCTTGGCCATAAAAAAAATTCCTTGCTCACTAGGAAACCCAAAGAACCAGTCTGTAGTAGGTTGACATTAAAAACCTATTTGATCATAAATAGAATAATATGCTCAATAAATATTTCATTCTCAGTGTCCACAGAATGTCCTTTAATAGTGTTGGAAGCTTCCCCAAGCACATCTCTGGTGGGAAGAATGAACCTTTACAAGTGGCACAGGATTTTCCTCTCTCAAGCTTGTTTATTTTAGCTCTTCAGAAATGGGAATGCATATTCTTGTGTTGTACAGCTCCTTGGGTCCCACAGCTAGAGAAAATGCCCTTCTCTTAAATCATATAGTATCAGATTTGGAATGACTCTGACTTTTCACAACTGAAGAGCTCTCCCATAGTGCTGGGGAAGTTTCCCCTTCAACAACCTGCATTGCTAAGGTGCACCAGGGCCTGAAGGAACTCTTCAGAAAAGCTCAGAGCTCAGATTGTTCTACAAAAGGATTTGGTTCTAGCTGCCCCACTGACTCCTGTTAAAGGTTCTATACAATAATGTCACACCCTACTCTTCTCAGTATATACAGTATCCTGTTGCTGCAGACATTGAAAGAGACCTTACATACTGCAGACACGAGGGTTTCTTCCATACCAATCTGCTCCTTGGTAATTGGGTGTTGTTGGTTCTCCCCCTTCAGAAAGCAGCAGTCGACGGGAAGGAAGGCTCTGAAAATGATTCTCACAGGCAGACTATTCCTGCAACTTCAGAAATGTTCCCTCTTTATTAAACAAATAGATTGAAAGCAGAATGGAGGCAGGACTCCAGTTTTTCCTTGGTTTTCTTCCAGACACCACTAAGTAGAGGATGATGTCCGATGGGAGATCACCCATTTGCTTTCTGACTGTTAAAGAAATGGCTCTATTAATGACGTAGAGTAAGGAGCAAAAGGTGGGAACTTCGTTAAGGTAACTGTCCACGGCCAGTGGGGTTGTGATCTCCTAAACGCAGCTGGTTCAATATTAGCTTAACTTCTACTTATGCCATTTCCTTCAGATCTGGTCAGCGTATGTAGCTCCTTCTCTTTCCCTTTAGGCCCTTCTCCCACCAATGGCTGCAGAATGATCTTAACAAACCAACCACTTACAGAATTGTGAGGCTCTAATGAGCACCCTTGCTCTTGTTTACATGGATCCACTTGAGATCATCCCCCTTTCAGTCCATGTCCCATGGGGCTTCATGTGTTCAATATGCCAAATGCTATTAATAAGATCTGCACCTCTGGTTTCAGTGAATGCTGTCATTATGTTCCCTTGTGCCAAACCTGTGCTCCCATTCATCTTGCACATTTCTGACTTCTTACCAAAGTACAGTAAGCAGAACAGCTGCCTCTATAGCAATCAGATTGATGCACATGATTACATGGACTGTTAACTTTGGCTATAAATAAATAAAAAATTATTTACCTGCCAACACTCACAGACACCTTCACAAACCAGTTGCTGATGACACTTCTGTTCACCTTGAAAAGGACATGAAATGAAGAGTGCTGCATGACATACTTAATAGATTGCCCAGAATTTACTATAGAGTTTGTATAATATGACTTTTGCCATGTCCAGTGGGAACAAGCTTTTCTAAGAGGCAGGGATGATTTAGTCCAAAAACAAAGCTTACCTGGCCATATCATGAGGGCATTTACATTGACTTAATGCTACGGTGCTTCCAGGAGTCTCAGATACAAAATATAGAGCAGTATTTTCAAAGCAGAGGGGAGCAAAATATTAATGTTGCAATGCAGAACTGCCTGGAAGTCAAAGTTTTTAAAATATTTTGTTATGAAATGCGGAAGGGGCAAATTCAGCATTTTTGGTGGGAACCGTGTGTGTGAGGATGGCCTTTGGGCAGAATCACACAGTTATATCCCATATCTCTGTGCATAACCAAAATCCTGCACTGAAAAGGGCTTTGCTAAGGACAAAAAATGACCCAAATGTATAGGGAAAGTCTCCAAATTGAATGGCCTTTGCACGCAAGATAACAGCTAATGGCAATTAGACCTGGCTCGGTGGGCTGCACAAGACCCAAACAGGTCTGGCTTATCCCAATGCCCAGACAAGGCTGCTTTCCTATGCAAGCTACTGCACCAATCAAACCCCAAATCTCCTGCTTCATCAGTATTACCAACCCCAAGCATTCAAAAATCATGAGTGAATCTGTCCAAAAATGTGGTGCCTTCCATTGTTACAAGTAACATCTAACTTGACTACAACTGAAAGAGGAAGAAAATATTTATTTTTCCTGTTTGTTTGCTTTGTACCTTTGCCAGCCCTTTGTACAGTAGAAACAGTGAAATAAGATCGAGACAGTTTCCCCTGTCTGTGTGCACAGCAACAGGGCATAGAATCCCATTTTTTAAAAAAATGATTGTAATAGCATTAAAACTTGACATGAAAGGACCAAGAGCAGGTATAGTACCAAAACCTCCTTTTAGGAAACCAACTAGACTTTGAGTTGATAGGTAGCGTCCCCCGCACCAGCCGCTAAGTTTACCACTTAATTCCATTTAAGGTTGCAAGTGTATTGTACAACTTGGCCTGAAACATGGTTGCTTTTCCCATGTCAGCGGAGGACCTGAGCTGACGAGAACAGTGCAGAGACCAGACTGCCTTACAACGACAGAACATTGATTTGTGGAAACTGTGAGTCTAATGCAAAGCCCACTCAAATCCTTAGAAAGATTCTCCTGAACTTCATTCTGGTTTGGATCAGGCCCTGTATTAGCTTTCAAAGTCCGTCTCGACTGACGTGATTTCAAGTGCTATGCACCTAAAGCAGGAAACTCAGTGGGTCCCCATGTGCAAAACAGGATCTAAGGTTATCTTTTCTGGCAAAACAAAAGAAAAGGCATTAATATAGCACCTGTGTCTCTTAGGGAGGGAGCTGTGGTGCATTCTGTGCACATGTTATGGAAAGGAAGCAAATTTCAATCCTGATCCTGTATATATTCGTGAGTAGTCTGACTCAAGTCAATAGTAGAGCTCGTACACTTAAAGCTAAGCACATGACAAAGTGTTGGCAGGATCTAGGCGTTAAATTGCCCTAAATGGTGGGTTGGAAATCCAAAGCAAAACCGGCAAAAACAAGTGATCCCTCCTACCCTTCGTTCAGGGGCCCAGCCAGGAAATTCAGTGTCTGATGCTTGCACTGCTCACCCAGCTTTGCTCTGACAAAAATCCTGTTATAAAATATTCCACCCACAGATGAATCTTCCCAGCATCTCTCGCTGCAGCTAGTGCGGAAACTTTGGTCAGCAGAACTGATATTTCCCTCCTCTCCCACATATAAACCACAACCATTTTATCATTGTTTTTAAATGAATGTAATCTCCTGTGACCTAAGTGCTTTGAAGATGTAAAGTGCTACTTAATTGCTAAGTATTAATACAGTAGATTGAGGCTTCCAAGTGCCCACAGCACAATATGCTAATTCAGATATCACCCATTAACCAAAGCCAATCATACACATCTCTCAACTCTTCTTCAGTACCTGGGTGGAGAGCTGACGGTTCTGTCAGGTTAGCAATTTATTACTGTATCTACTCTACTTATTTTCTATTAATTCACCCATCATAGCAACCTTATCATGACTGACTGAGCAGAATCAAAATATTGACGATGGTAGTTGTTAGTATTCATAGCAAACCAAGGACCTCCCAAATAACTATCAGTTGGGGTATCAGCCTGATGTTTGGGTTAACTGTCAGAACACGACTGGGTGGACACGGAACAAGAACTGTCTCACTGACCGCATCACTTGTATAAGAAGGAAGAGAAAAAGGAAGCAAAAGACAGACAGGAAATGATAAGCATTTACAGAGCTCTCAAAGCACTTACAGTTGGGTATGGCGGGGGCGGAACTGAGGCGCAGTTCACTGTAGGTATGTGGGTTGCCAAGGTTGCAGGGCAAGTCATTGCCAGAGCACCCAAACTCAGGTCTCCTGACTCTCAGTCCGGGAACATCCCCCGGAACATGATGCCTTCTTGCAGATAGAAGCAGTGAAGGCAGAATATTTTTCTCCCCATTTTCTAATTATGCTATGGGCACTTTGCCTAAAACGGGCGCTCCCATCCCACTAACATTAAACAATGGGCAGGATCATAGAGATTAAGGCCAGAAGGGTCTGGCCTCCTGTACCTCACAAGCCACCAACTTCACTCACGCACTAAATCCAACAACCAAAATGAGACCAAAGTATTACAACCCACAGGAAACTAAACTATGATGTGCTACAGGTAGAGAATTGGAGGGACAGAGGTGCACCTGTGCCCAAGGCCCCTACAATGGCAGGGAAATTATTAAATGAGATATACCCAGATAATCCTGGCAACTGATTTGTACCCACATGCTGCAGAGGAAGGCAACTCCCGCTCCCCCCAAATTCACTGTCAATCTGACCTGGGGAAAAATTCCTTCCCATCCCCGCACATGGCAATCAGCTAACCATCAGAGGAGTGAAGTTCTGGAACAGCCTTCCAAGGAGAGCCCTGTGGGTAAAAAACCTAACTGGCTCTAAAACTGAGCTTGATAAGTTTATGGAAGGGATGATATGATGCGACTGCCTACATGGAATGTAGCCGATCTGCACTGGTAGCAGCAAATATCTCCAACGGTCAGTGATGGGCCACTCAATGGTACACGTGAATACCAGCTGTAGCCGTGGCTTTTCTCGCTGTTAGCTGATTTATCTTTTACTCAGTGGAGTTTTAAATAATTGCACAGACACTGATTTCCTACCCTGAGGCTCCATTACAGCTACAGTTATTGGTGTTCCCAGTTCTGCATCTCTTTCCTCTTGCTTTCACTACACACATTTTCCTGTTTTAAGTATGTGTTTCCCACCGTGCCTTTTACGACTGACATCTGAACTAAGGGCCCGGCTCTGCACCCACCCAAATCAAAGACAAAACTCCCACTGGCCTAAATACTAACAAGGTCTGAGTAAGGGGCAGCAAGTGGTTGGTGCTGCCCTGTGAGCACATGAGGGGCCAAACTGTGCTCGGAGGGAGTCTCAGTTTGCTCCTAGGTGGGAAGGGGAAGTAATCTGTGCTGGCCCTCTAGTAGTTGGTGCAGATGACCTCCTTCCTGTCCCCCTCACACCGCCTTATAACTCAAGTCTTGAAAGGCAAACACAGGCTGCAAGTAAAGTTAAGCCCTAGTTCTTGTCTTCTAAGCAAAGCAGCTCTTCCCGATGGACATGGGAAGAGAATGGGCATGTCAGAGGCAGTGCTGTTTCTAACGGAGAGTGCAAATTGGTTCATTTGTTTATTTTTTCCGTGAAAATTTTTAGAAAAAAAACCAAACAGGTTTTTGTCTGTTTCATTTGAAACTTTTCCTGATTTTGTTTTTTGTTTTGTTTTTCAACAACAAACAACACTTCAAAAGCGATTGGTTTCCTTTTGAAAAAGGCCCTTTAAAATTGTTGGGGTTCCCCGCTTTCCCCTCACTTTTTGAACTTTCTCCCCATTTTTTTCCCCAGTGAAAAAAGGAGTGATGCAGAGGAGGAAAAAAAGTGAGCGTGGGATTTTTTTTTTTTTTTTTTTACCATTTTGAAAATTTCTAAAGTCCATCAAACATTAAATTCGACAACCAAACCTTTCTGCCAATTTTTTTTTTTTGCTGAAAACACTTTGACCAGCTCTAAAGTTGCCTCTCCTCATGCTCACGGGCACTTAGCTACGTGCTGCCCTCAGAAGTACCTTGGTAGCTGCGTCTCATGGGTGCCAGATCCAGTCCTGTGCATTCTGTCTTACTCATCACTTTGTGCTCACACACAGCACTCCATACCTGTACTGTGAAGGATCAACCCCTCTACCTAGGCAGACCAAATCTGCAAGGTCTGCCTACCATAGCTGCTTTGCAGATCAGGCTTTGCTATATGTAAACATATGGTGCGGCTCTTGAAAGCAGAGTTGTTTTCTAACATGATCACAGACAGTGAATCTCTTTAAGTTAAGATAATGAGAAACCGGAGCTGATGAGCAGCTGTTTTATTAAGCTCTCCCCAACCACCTGTAGCCTGGGAAGTTACCAGGAGGAAACCATTAGATGGTTAGGGATCGCTTTTTGAAGTCACTCTAAATTAATAATTAACAGCTTGGATATTTTCTGAAGAAACGTATCGTGTTTTTTGCTTCACTGATTTCTAATCACTTGTCAACCAATGTGTTTTCCCCTGAACAGCCGAATTCCCCAATCTAAAATGGGGAATATTCTTGTGGAATAAGGGGTGATGTGCTGCTGCACGGTCCCAGGAGCAGACGAGAGAACAAACCGTGACTGGAAGGGTCACGACTAATCCCCGACCTCTCTCCTCACTCCCCTAAGGAAGTCACGTATTGCTAGTATAGACCAGCATCAGATGACTTCTCTGCTGCGCTGGCTGGTACATTGGGGAGGGGGACAAAGCAGGACTCTGGGTGGGAAGGGGAGCAGCAGCTTCACTTTGGGTTGTCTTCACTGCAAAGTTATGACTCAAGTGTTGCTCCTCTCTCAACACAAAAGTCCTCAGTTAAAATATTTTTAACTTGGGTTGACTGGCCTGAGAGGGAGCATAGGCAAAAGTTCAGGTAAGCACAACTCGTCAGCTGCTAGCCCAACCACTCTCCAATACATTTTGGAGCATGGGGGAAGTTCCAGAAGACTGGAAGAAAACTAATGTTGTGCCAGTTTTTAAAACAAGTAAATGGGATGATCTGGGTAATTATAAGGCCTGTCAGTCTGACATTGATCCCAGGCAAGATAATGGAGAGGCTGGTATGGGACTCGCTTAGTAAAGAATTAACAGAGGGTAATGTAATTAATGCAGATCAGCAGGGGCTGATGGAAAATAGATCCTATCAAGCTAACTTGATATCTTTTTTTTAAATGAAATTACAAGTTTGCTTGATAAAGGTAATAGTGTTGACAATATACTAAGACTTCAGTAAGGTGTTTGACTTACTGCTGCATGACATTTTGATTAATAAACTAGAATGATATAAAATTAACATGGCAGACATTAAAAACATGGCTAACTGACAGATCTCAAAATGTAGCTGTAAACAGGGAATTGCCATCAAGCATATGTATTTCCAGTGGGGTTACACAGGGATTGGTTCTTGGCCCCACACTATTTAACATTTTTATCAATGACGTGGAAGAAAACATAAAATCATCAGCGATAAAGTTCACAGATGACACAAAAATTGGGGGAATGGTAACAATGAAGAAGACAGGTCACTGATTCAGAGAGATCTGAATCACTTGATAAACTGGGCGCCAGCAAACAATATATGTTTTAATATAGCTAAATGTAATGGTCTACATTTAAGAACAAGGAATGCAGACCATATTTACAGGACGGGGGACTCTATCCTGAGGAGCAGAGATTCTGAAAAAGATTTGGGGGTCATGGCGGATAATCAGCTGAACATGAGGTCCCAGTGTGACATATGGCCAAAAGAGCTAATGTGATCCCAGGATGTATAAACAGTGGAATCTTGAGCAGGAGTAGAGAGGTTATTTTACTGTTGTATTTGACACTGTTGAGACCACTGCTGGAATAGCATGTCCAGCTCTGGTGCCCACAACTCAAGAAGGATATTGTTAAATTTGAGAGGGTTCAGAGAAGAGCCATGGCAATGAATAAAGGATTAGAAAACCTGCCTTATAGGAATAGACTCAAAGAGTTCAATCTATTTAGCTTAAAGAATAAGTTAAGGGGTGTCTTGATTACTGTATAATTACCTACATGGGGAACAAATATTTAATAATGGGCTCTTCAATCTAGCAGAGAAACATCTAACATGATCCAATGGATAGAAGTTGAAGCTCGACAAATTTAGACTGGAAATGAGATGTAAATTTTTGACAGTGAGAGTAATTAAGCACTGGAACAATTAGAGAGATCACGATGGATTCTCCATCACTGACAGTTTTAAAATCAAGATTGGATGTTTTTCTAAAAGATCTGCTCTGGGAATTATTATTTTTGGGGGTGGGGGGGTTTCTATGGCCTGTGTTATACAGCAGGTCAGACTAGATAATCCCTTCTGGCCTTGGAATCTATGAATCTATGCACTGTGGACACAAGCTAGCTCCACTTGTCCTCCAATGCTTTCCCACAATTTCCAGAAAGAACAGATAAATTCTCCCACAATACATTGCAAAAACATGCATAGACTAACTCAGGTAACGGAAGCACTAGGAATCATGGGAGGTGCCCCCAGAAGACTTAGTGCCACACATGAGAGCGTGCATCCCCTATGTGGATGCAGCAACTTGAAGGTTATTTCGCAGGGTGACGGTGTCCCCCGAGCTAGGCTAACTCGAAAGGAGTAACTTCAGTGTAGATAACTGGAGCTACTTCTGCAGTGACAACACGCCCTTAGGCTGCTGTCTCCCTGTGCTTTGACCTGTGATACAGGTAGCCTACACAAGGGAGGTCTTATGCAAGAGCACAGGGCAAGAGACAATCTTGACCTAATTTTTTTTTATACCCAAGTGTAGACACTGGTAATATTTCATTGCTTTGTGTTCCTGGTTACATAGATAATATCAGATTGCATCACTTCTAACACACAAGGTGTTGATTTATAAATTCAAATGCACCAGCACTGCTGCCCCATATCACACCGCACGACTCCTGGCTGAAGGGCTGTTCACCAAGCGCTGCCCTCAGCCTTTCAGTGAGCACCAGACTGCAGCCGCCTGGCGGGTGGTCAGGGGCTCCTTGGCTGCGTAACCTGATGCAGTGCTGCTGACTGCTTACTGAGAGTGGATATCGCCTCCAACTATGTAGCAGCCCCTTTCCTCTTTCTACAGCGAAGCATTTCTCTTGGGTGTCTTCACTGACGCAAATTATAGACAAGTTAGTATATCTTTTGAGAAACTTTTTTAAAGAAATACAGTAACCTTCTACATGGTACACTTAATAGGACAACTGAATATGAGCATTTCTGGAACCTGACTTCTATTAAGTGAAGTCTGTGCACATTTTCACATATGTTACAAATACAACCATGAGCTGACAATGGGTACTAAATCTTTGGCATTGTGAAAAGCGCGGCTCTCTGCCATAGAAGCTAAAGGAGAAAGTCTGTTAGCTAGCAGGAGTTGCAGGCTCTGTATCCTCTATGTGGACCAGCTGCCTGAGGGAGACAGAGCACTTAGCCATGTATTGCACATGTCCACACACAAATACTGCAGCTGAAAATGCAGATGCTTAAATTGTGGGCATAATAATTGATATTTGCAAACACCAGTGCATGCATTAAAATGGCTAGATTTTCATTCAATGAAAGCAAATACTTAAGGTCCAGTTGAGGTTTATCAACTTGCAGAATATCCGGACCCACTCTTATATGGATGCTAAAACTCACATGCTTTTAATAACTCTTTGGTACAATAATTCTCTTATTAAATTCACACGGGAAACCTTATTGGAGACAGTTAAGTCTGTAACTGAAATAGCAAAATGCTCAAACTAAGTTAGTAAATTTGCAGCAGGTTGATCTATAGACTCCCTCAGTTAATACACTCTCTGAATGTTCCTTAATGAAGCCATTAAGTCAATAAATATCATATGTGCCAAATGGTAAAACACAGCCATGATCTAATCTGCTCTAAGTTGCTTAGTAAATAAACCTGCTAAATGAATTAGATCTTCTCATTTATGCTGATGATATTCATATGATGAAACTTCATACATGATTACAGACAAACCTGTTCAGAAGATCAATGTATTGTTCCCCCTCCCCCAAGGCTAAACATTAAAGAGATTCTTGCTGTGCTAGCCAGCAAACTTTTTTTGCCTTTTGAACCTTCTGTTCCCTAATGGAAACAACACATCATTAACAATTTACATGTTTTAGCACTAATTTGGTATATCAATTGATAACAGGCTTCTTTTAGTAATTCTTCCTTACCAGCGTCCCATTCATTGAGCGTGTCCTGTCCTTGTGTGATTACTGCAGCCCCGGGGCTTTTAAAGTCCACCGATACCACAGGGAATTTCCAGTCAAGGCTCCCAGAGCCTCAGTGGGGTGTGTGCTTTGCAAAAGCAGTGGTAGCTAAAGCAATGTGCTTCAATGAGGAACAGGGATAAGAACACTCACCGGTGGACTTCATGGCACCTTTGGAGGCCTCCCTCTCATACTTGCCAGAGCAAAGAGGGGATCAGATGTGTCATGGTCACCTTGCCACCCTGCAGTGTCTGCTCCACACGTAATTTTGCCACATGTGTAATGCACAAGCCCAAATCCAAGAACCCTGTGAGGTGGGTATGTAAATATCATCCCCACATAGTGAATCTCAGAGACAAGAGCACGGTTGCTTCAGTCAAGCCCGTGGTAGAACCAGGATTAGAACTCATAACTTTCTGATTTATAGCCTGCTGCTACAGGCTACAGTGCCTTCCTCACATGATTAGGGCGTGCGTCTTTTAAATTGTGCACAGTAGCTCTGGTGGAAAAATGAGTTCCCTGTACTCACTCCCTAAACATCACCCGTGTGGAGCAGCCATAATTTGGTCATGTCTTCATATATTTTCAATGTTTTTATAGACAGTCTAGATTTTCAGAGATGAGTGAGAAAGCTGAACCCACTTAACTATTTAATGGAGCACTTGGAGTTGGTTTCATTTCTACCTCTTTATTCAATTAATACCTTAGCTGAGGCGAACGCAAAATGGAATCTTCTATACTTTGTTAGAATTGCCAGCGTAGGACTTGTCTGTGCACAATGGTCTCTAGCAGCATGTGATTAACTTGAAATAGCTTTAAAGTTAACCTGTCACCATGGTACATTTAAACTGTTTGTCATGGCAAAGTGGGATACTGTTGAAGTTTCAGTCATCCTTCAAAATGAAGACTTGCTAGAAGAAAGTTTGCACTGCAGTTAATACAGTTCATTTAACTTGAAAAAAAAACACCCCTCTTTAGAACCTGTCACTGCAATACCTTAAGCCAGAGACAATAATAACACAAGTAATTATTCGGCCCATTAAAGAACACCTCCCATCCGCAGGTCTCAAAGCAGTGCTCAGACATTAAGGATAAATATTGTTATGCCTGTTTTACAGAGGGAATTAAAATGAAGCTTAAAGAGGCTAAGTGGGTTGGTCAAGGTTATATACAACTCAGCAGCAAAGATAGAAATAGAAGCCAGGAGTGATGGCTACCAGTGCCCTCCTCTAACCAAGTGATCTCATTTAAACTTGACCAGATGAGCAAGGAGCACAAATATTTGTTTTGCACAGTAGCAAAATTATCTTCACTTTAATAAGGGACTTTATTATCCAGCCAAGGCTTTCTATATTTGGTTTGTGTCAAGCTGAATGGCACAAGGGATTTCCAGCTTCTGTGAATGTAATGATGCTGTGCATCAACAATAATGAGACGTATTTGACTTACATTGAAAGAGCTGAGATTTCTGTTGTTCGTTTGCACTGTAATTTGTTTCTGCAGTTGAAGGATCATTTTATTAGGTAAACCTTGGGGCTCCTCTGAAAACCATTTGTAAATGGATCCGTCTCCTAGACACTAAAAATAAAGAGGACACTAAAAATAAAGAGGAATCTTGTTGGCTGGATCTCCTTTCTAGAGCTAGAAGCTGCTTCTCCTATAACACAACTCACCTGTTGCTTACCCAGAGTACATGCCGGTGCGTAGAGTAGCCCAAATGTATTAGAATCAGTAGTGCACTTGGTAGTAAGATGGAAGCACATTAACTATCCCATACAGCATATGGGACAGGACCATGCTCTCACTGCAAATAAAACGGGGCTGGGGCATGAAATCTTGAACCACAGAAGCTGGGGAGATTGGCTACTTCTTTGGGCTGGAGAATCCGCATAGTTATGGATACACCAACCCTACCATTCCTTTCATTTGTTCTCACTCCTCCAAAACACCTGCACCGTGGAGTAGATGGAGCCCTCACAGAGCATGCAGCAAATTCCACATGCCCCCTGCTCCCATTGCATCAGATCCACATCAGTCCCACTAAACTTGGAGCCCTCCAGGCTCATGGACTATGGGCTGGCAAATTTGCCCCAAAACGCATAAAGAGGAAGAGAAATTCTTTTTATTTGACTTTTAAACACTTCCAGTATTTATTAGTAGACCTGTGCAGGAAATGGTTTTCCTGTTTCTCAAATATCTTCGAGTAACCAGTTTTTTACCATCCTGAATCAGGACAAAAAGTCAAAATCTCAAATGTTTGCAAATCAAAAACTATTTTTTTCCTGTTTGGGTCAATCAAAACATGTAGTTTCAATTTTGACCCATTTTCTTTGACCCTTTTCAGTCCAATTAGCTTAAATTTTGAAATGAAAAGTCATTTCGAACCAGAAAAATGGAAACCTTTGTTGAAAAAATGTGAAAATAAAACATTTTGACAATTTTGAAACTTTTCTTCAGCATTTGAGTCGAGAGATTCATCAAAACCAATTTAGGTTCAAGGAATAGCCATTTTTTGGCAGAAAAAAAATCGCCAAAAAAAACCCAACTGACTCTACTGCTGTAAGCACCTGGGCTATTGGAATCATCTCTGAAGTGGGAATGACCAATACTTCTCTGTGGCACATGGATGCAAATTCATTAATGTCTGTCAAGCTCTTTGAGGGCCTTTGATGCTGTACAAATTCTCATTCGTAATTAATATTACTTTTCTAAACTACCCTTTTCCATCTGTTTGTTTTAAATGAATACTTAGTAATATCTCCACTTGCCGCCCCCCTGTGAATAGTTACCATATGGTAGATTTAATAGATGCATAACATCATCTTTTATGAGTGCATAAACTTATTTGCAATTAACTTTAGATTGTCAAATAAAATCCTGTGACATTTTAGCCAACAGTTTATGTCCCAGGAAAAGACTCTGAATGTTTTGCTAGAAGAATTCATGTAACAACTAAAGAAAATCCTTTTTACTTCAGGCTGGACAGCTGAACACACCATTAGAAAAAACAGGTAAGGGATGAGATAAAGCTCGAGTGAGGTAAGGCAATTGTCAGAGAGGGGATTCTTCTGTTCTCACTCAGCTTTAATGTCACAAACACTGAGAAGTTCAGCATGTTCTGGCAATCAAGAGCAGAAATACATGGAGTTAATGGCCCTGATTTGCGTTGTCCAAATGTTGAACATACATGTGCTCGCTGGATATGTGAGAGAGCTGGGAAAGAAAAAGGAGATTGTCTAAACTGCCTTCCCTATGAGCACAATTTATGGACTGGCGCTGGCCAGATCATTATTTGCAAGAAATGATGGGCTGAACCACTAAATTTGCCAAAGTTCAGTGTTTTGGTTGAGGCTCATCTCTTCTTACAAACCCGGAAGCTGCTTGGACCCAGGTGTGCTGGAAGCTCTATAACATACCCCAAACTTGGCCCATGTTTATTGGAAGGGCTGCCGAAGGACACAGACCTTTGAAATAAACTCAGGCCCTTCTTCATTTCCCATGTATGGACTGTGGGGAAAGACTTGTGATTTCATTTATGACCATTAGGGTTGCCACCCTCCAGGATTGTCCTGGAGTCTCCAGGAATTAAAGATTATGTTATGTGATGAAATCTCCAGGAATTCATTCAACCAAAGTGGGCAACCCTAATGACCACACAAAACTTTGGCAGTTTTGCACGGGCTCTGCAAATCAGAAAAACGCAAACTGTTTTTATTGAGTGTGGCTTTGGGGTTTTTAAACCTGACATTCAAAGAGAAATTCAGGGTTCAGATATTAAAAAAACCAAACCTAAACATTTTGTCAAACCTCCATGAACCAAAACTGCAGAGTTTGCAATGCTTTTGCATGCAATTTCCTTTAATTTAGTAGCTGCCTTCCCCTCTTTATGCCAAAGTAAGACCACAGGTGCATCTTCACTAGGAAATATGGTGTGTTCTTTACTCATGTTAGCTAACATGGAAACCAATACAAGGTAAAAGTGTAGTGAAGATCACAGAGTGTGTAGTTTTAACATGAGTTAGCTGGTTCAGGTAAATCTTGGCTCCCCCTTAGTCTTTACCTCACCCTGCTAACTCATGTTAAAACTACACACTCTGTGGTCTTCACTAGGATTTTACCTCATGTTAGTTTTCATATTAGCTAACATGAGTAAAGAACACACCATATTTCCTAGTGAAGACCCATGAAGCTGCCTTGTATCATAGCCAGCAACACGTTAAAACAGCTTCCCTAACATCTTTGATATGAAGTGTATGGCTTTACCCCAACAAGGGAACAATTTGCTGCATTTTATTTCCTCCCCCTTTTCCCTATTTAACAAAAGGGGCAGGAGGATGGGGGCTGGATGTTTTCTTTCTTAGCTTTCAATGAATTTAGAGCTGTTGAAATGTACCATAAGGACAGCTCACTATTTATCAGAGAGAGAGAGAGAGAGATGCAGCATAGCCATGGCATCCCTACTGCCCGAACTCTGACCTGGATGGAGCCAGGGATGATGAGAGGGGTGGAGGGAGGGGGGGACAATTGTACCAGAGCCCTGAGCCACCAAAACAGGGCCCCCAAAACAGCTGCAATGTTTGTGTAAATAAAGTGAAACGGGAAAGGGTGGGGTCCTAGCAAACATGATGTACCTAGTCCCCAAGTTAGGCTCATTGGGCCTGCATGGAGCACACATTAGGAGTGAGAGGGTAAGTCAATTCTCATGCCCAGTCAATCCCTGGCTTTACTGCAGATGTTGCTAACATTGCCACATAGTGCCAGTATGGATGGAGTGGTGTTTCTAGATGTGGATATCTGCCCACTGGAAACAGGGTGAAACCACTAGTCTTGTGCCTCTATTGACCAGAGACTTTAAATCATCGCAGTGACTGCATGACTGAAGCCAGGTTATCTGAGACAAGAGGTTAGTCCCCTTCCAGCAATACGTCTGCACTAGGGATGTTTGGGATTTGTTATCACTGCCCACTGTGTCAGATATTTGTCCTTACCACTGAAAACTCTCCCACTTTGGTTTGATAAGTTAGGTGAGACTACAGCTACATTTTAAAAAAAATATTTCCTTGTCTCCAAAAGGAAGGGAAACAGGAGGAAGAAGCTGGAGTTCTGGAAAGGTTGATAGTCAAGGATGGATTGCAGCCAAAGCCTGAGTGAAGAAAATCTGTCAGTTCTCCATTTAAAACTAAAAGCAACTTTCCAGCTGAGGATTCATCTTCAAACAAGGCCCTACTTCTTTTATGAAAAAGAGAGCAAAACACACTTTAAAGAACCATCCTGAGAGACTTCCAACCACTTTGAATTTATCACACCAACCTAGATTAACCAATGTTATGGATGAACCTCTAGTTATAAAACAGAGCATGTGTGAAATCTTCCATGACTTGGGGTTTTAAAAGTCTCAGTGAAACTGTATATGAAATGAGTTCATGCATATATTATCCAACTCCCCACCCAGGGGCATTTTTATTCTTTACCTTGTGCAGCAACCAATGTAATAGAATAATGGAGCAATGCCGAGCAGAGTTCTAGCTCTGGGGAAAGAGGACGCTCTATAATGACTTTCTGGAGCAATTCTGTTGTGGTTCATACATTTATCTAGATCTCCACGTGAGCACCTGGAAGGGAAAGTTTCAAACAGGTGCCTGAGCTCTCAATATAAAATATCATGAATATTCACACGTGAACTCACAAATTAGGTCACCGCAAATACAAATGACTAGGTGGGCTTCTAAAAAGTGTAAATAGCAATTAGCCTTCATAATCACCCTGTTTACAAATGTAGCCATGGTAATTGTGCACACAATTTTGTGTACAGACCTTGAACCTCCCAGTTTGAACATTTGCCCCTAGATGCTTGGAAAAGACATCAAGTCCTTCACCTAATTCATACCTATGTGCTAAATTTAACTTGTGCATTGAGAGACAGGTTCTTTGCATCAAGGTTATGATTTCCCAAACAACTATAGGAGAGAAAGAATCCTATCTGGCTTGTACATTATGCAGAGAATCTATAGATGCAATAAGCATAAGCACATTTGAAGATACATAGTGTATATCCATATTTATAGAAATTTTATATGGAACTTTATTAACATTTATATTACAGTTGTGTCTAGAGGCTATTGTGCTAGGCACCGTACAAACACAGACTAAATGACAATTTGCTGCCTCAGTGAATTTACAATCGAAAAGCCAGACATAACAGGCCAGGAAAGGTATACGGGTATGTGTGACATAATATGATGTCCATAATACAGTCAAAAGCAGTATTCAGTATTTGATAAATAAGATCATTGTTCTAATATATTTCATGAAAGCTATTTTAATATTGGAATTACCTTTTCAAGAGCGGCTAATGCTTTTGGGTCTCTCTATTTCTGGGTGCTCAATTTGAGACACCTTAAAGAGACCTGATTTCCAAAAAGTGATTTTCAACACTCAATTTACAAATCACAGCAATGGATGCTTCACCTTACACACCCACATTCTTTAAAGAGTGTCTCTTTCTAAGAGTCAAAACATACTGTATGTGAAAATTAGAATTAATGCCCTGAGTTTTACTGGTGTAAATCCAGAGTGACCCTCACTGCCTCTAGTGAGCTCTGTGTATGAGAGTATAATCTTGTGTGGTAAAAGCCAGGGTGATGTCACATAGAATAGCTCACCCACAATTTGACTATAAAACAAAACAAAATGCTATACTTTATGCATAGTGCCCCTTACACCTGAGGCAGGATTCTACAGGGACTAGAATTACAGATGTGATTGGTCTCTGGGTTGGAATTTAACTAGCACCTGGTGGGTCCAGCTGGAAATTCCAGGAGATAAAAGACATCTGGGGCAGGTGCAGAACCATGATACACCTTCATAGGCAGTTGGTTGTTAAACAAGGTGGCCCCTTCCTTAGGAAAAGGATGTGGAGGATAAAACATTAGGAATTCGCCCATGAAGTTAAACTCTAAACGCCCAACAAATGAAACAAATAATCTCAGATTTAAATTATAATTCCCACTCAGGCAGTGTGGGTGTGCCGGTGCAAGGCCCCGACATAGAGGAGTCGGGACTGTGTAGCTCCTCATAGAATCCTAGAATATCAGGGTTGGAAGGGAGGTCATCAGGAGGTCATCTAGTCCAACCCCCTGCTCAAAGCAGGACCAATCCCCAATCAAATCATCCCAGCCAGGGCTTTGTCAAGCCTGACCTTAAAAACTTCTAAGGAAGGAGATTCCACCCCCTCCCTAGGTAACGCATTCCTGTGTTTCACCACCCTCCTAGTGAATAAGTTTTTCCTAATATCCAACCTAAACCTCCCCCACTGCAACTTGAGACCATTACTCCTTGTTCTGTCATCGGCTACCACTGAGAACAGTCTAGGTCCATCCTCCTTGGAACCCCCTTTCAGGTAGTTGAAAGCAGCTATCAAATCCCCCCTCATTCTTCTCTTCCGCAGACTAAACAATCCCAGTTCCCTCCGCCTCTCCTCATAAGTAATGTGTTCCAGTCCCCTAATCATTTTTGTTGCCCTCTGCTGGACTCTTTCCAATTTTTCCACATCCTTCTTGTAGTGTGGGGCCCAAAACTGGACACAGTACTCCAGATGAGGCCTCATCAATGTCGAATAGAGGGGAACAATCACATCCCTCAATCTGCTGGCATTGCCCCTACTTATACATCCCAAAATGCCATTGGCCTTCTTGGCAACAAGGACACACTGTTGACTCATATCCAGCTTCTTGTCCACTGTAACCCCTAGGTCCTTTTCTGCAGAACTGCTGCCTAGCGATTCGGTCCCTAGTCTGTAGCGGTGCATGGGATTCTTCCGTCCTAAGTGCAGGACTCTGCACTTGTCCTTGTTGAACCTCATCAGGTTTATTTTGGCCCAATCCTCCAATTTGTCTAGGTCCCTCTTGTCATAAATATAAAGGGAAGGGTAAACCCCTTTGAAATCCCTCCTGGCCAGGGGAAAGCTCCTCTCACCTGTAAAGGGTTAAGAAGCTAAAGGTAACCTCGCTGGCACCTGACCAAAATGACCAATGAGGAGACAAGATACTTTCAAAAGCTGGGAGGAGGGAGAGGAACAAAGGGTCTGGGTCTGTCTGTGTGCTGCTTCTTGCCTGAGACAGAACAGGAATGGAGTCTTAGAACTTTTAGTAAGTAATCTAGCTAGGTATGTGTTAGATTATGATTTCTTTAAATGGCTGAGAAAAGCATTGTGCTGAATAGAATAACTATTTCTGTCTGTGTATCTTTTTGTAACTTAAGGTTTTGCCTAGAGGGGTTCTCTATGTTTTTGAATCTAATTACCCTGTAAGATATCTACCATCCTGATTTTACAGGGGGGATTTCTTTATTTCTATTTACTTCTAGTTTTTATTAAAAGTCTTCTTGTAAAAACTGAATGCTTTTTCATTGTTCTCAGATCCAAGGGTTTGGGTCTGTGGTCACCTATGCAAATTGGTGAGGCTTTTTATCCAACATTTCCCAGGAAAGGGGGGGTGCAAGTGTTGGGAGGATTGTTCATTGTTCTTCAGATCCAAGGGTCTGGGTCTGTAGTCACCTAGGCAAATTGGTGAGGCTTTTACCAAAACTTGTCCAGGAAGTGGGGTGCAAGGTTTTGGGAAGTATTTTGGGGGGAAAGACGCGTCCAAACAGCTCTTCCCCAGTAACCAGTATTAGTTTGGTGGTGGTAGCGGCCATTCCAAGGATAACGGGTGTAATATTTTGTACCTTGGGGAAGTTTTGACCTAAGCTGGTAAAGATAAGCTTAGGAGGTTTTTCATGCAGGTCCCCACATCTGTACCCTAGAGTTCAGAGTGGGGGAGGAACCTTGACACCTCTGTATTTTTAATGTTTATCTATTTACATTTTCACAATTGCAGAAACTCATGGGGGTCAGTCAATTATTTAATGACAGTAGATGAAGAGGTTCAAAAAATTTGTTTTTATAAACCATTAAAACACAAATTGTCAACATCATATGTCAAAATATACTAAATAAATATCCTGAAATCAGCAAATCATACCTGTTTTTACTATTCATTCACTAGTCTATTTGTAACAAGCCAAATTTAAAACTAGTCTATTTGTAAGAAGCCAAATTTAAATCCCTGGATTGTGACTCTAAGAGGTTCTCAAACAGTATTTTTCTTACTTTGGCTATCTGTAAATTTAAATTATTGTTGATGGGAATATATTTCTGACAGCTTATGTGTGTATAGTTAAATTGATGTTTACTAACATTTATCAATAAAATCTAATCCTTCTAAGCCTAGCTACAATAGATGTCTTAATGAGATATATACTTTAATAACAGTGATTAACAAAAATGTTTAAATGGCAAAGCCTTGTAAATGGAAGATGTATTAGCAATAAAATTAATAGACAAACCCTTCCCCCTTGCTTTATTCTATACATGATGATAAAGAGGAGCTTGTGTTCAGTTCTTTATTTGAAACATGCAGTTATGTGAGTTGGAATAATGCATCCAGGAGATGTTACACAACAATGAACTGCATATGGATATCAGTAACATTTAAAAGTGATGGATGTAAATGACCCTTCTGTATTTCATCCTCATGCAATATTTATTCAGCAGACGAGAGCAGGAGGAGTGGGAAATGAACTTTACAAAGTAATTACTTTTAATCTTGACAAAATCTACTTAAAAGCCTTCAAATAAACATCAATTTTGATGGGTGCAGTGTAAATTGCAACAGTTGTATGCCACGTTCAATGGAATCGTGATGTACATTAAAGCTAACAGATGATCCAGGGACTCATAGAAAATGCAATAGTTGGGAAAATGTTTTGGACTTCTTGTAATCTCCCCACTGGAAAATTAGCTGCCATTACTTTGTATAATGGTATTATTTTTGAGAAAGAGCAAAGCATCAGTTTGAACAATGAAAAAATATACATTAATTCTGCTTCTAAATGCCCCTAGAAAGAGTGGAGCAAAACAGAGGTCCAAAATAGAACAGACTAAAAAAAAAAAAAAAGAATCCCATAGAAATAAGAATCCTGATCCAGCAAAGCACTTGAACATGTGCTTACTTTTGAGCACATAAGTAATCCCGCTGACTTAAGTGGAACTCCTCACATACTTAAAGCTATGCACATGCTTAAGTTGTTTGCTGTATTGAGGACTAAGAATACTATAAAGATTACGAATAAAATTAAATCAAGCTTGTTGCAAAGCATAAAGAAATGACACTATGATTTTAGAGGTGCTGAAAACAGCAAAGGTAACAGGCCTTTCTTTCAGGATTTCTTACAATTCACCACCTAGGGGAAGGCAGAATGCAGGACACAAAAGGATGGTGCTTCTCTTAGAAAACAACCTCTTCAAGTTCAGATTATGGCACCAACCTTGGGTTCCGGGTCTGTTTTGAAAATGCAGGATTGCGTACAACTCCTCCTCTGCCCACGCGAAATTGGAGAACAGTGACTCACAAGTGGCCTCACTGATTTCAACAGGACAGCTTGCTCATGTGAGTAACTGCTCAACAGTGTGACCAAGGGGTTCACAATTACTGGATAAATAGGCAAATCATGAGTTTTCAAAAATGTGACCGGGAAGAAATTCATCAGGTTTTATAGAGAGGAGATAGTGATTTTGCATTAAAGTGTCACTCTGCTGCCTCTAGAAATCCCCCTTCGTTTTTTACAAAAAACAATCACCACTGCTTTCCCCGCCCGCACAAAGCCACAAATACCTTCTCTCCATTCCCCCAGCCACACACTCCTTTGGCACTGAAATTCTCAGGTAGCATTGCTGGGGCTGGACCACTTGGGTCATTGTGGACATGCATATTGGATTTAAACTCTAAACTCACATGTAGTTTGATACCATTATAATTGCAGCCTTAGTACCTCACTGTGTAACTATGGCAGATCTAACAATGCAGATAAGGTGGGTAAATCAATGCTTTTGTTGGACAACTCAAGGAAAATTAAAGATGCTGTAGGAAGTGGCAATTCAGTATCAGACTCCACCTTTGGAGGTAGTAATGAGTCAATTCCCCAAACAGGTTAAGAGGAAAAGTGTTGCTGAAAGTACCTTATTGGCATTTCGGTGACTAAATTTTTCTTTGCACTGTTCTGAATAGTCAGGGAGTTAGCCTTAAAATCCCCATTCACAGCAGTCTGCGTATTTAAATTCCCCTGAAATTTCAACTGGCTACGCTATCCTTCTTCACTGCCTGTTTTAAACAATCCAAACCAAAGTTGCCTGCATTTCAGTAATGGATGAAGTGTTCCCCCATCTCTAATATAATAGATCTAAAAAGCACTTTTCGATAATTCAGGATGAAAGGAGATATATAAATGTAAGCTGTTATAAATTAGCCTTGCTTAGGTTTGAACAGTGTTTAAAGCAAATTCCATATCCTCCTCTCCCTCCCACACACACAAACCTGGGAACAATGGGGCATGCCAGTGTGAGTAATTGGTAGGTGTCAAACAGGACCATAAGAAACTGAAAGGCAGACAGCACAGTGGAAAAGTTAAAGAAAATATTTTATTAAGCAGTATTTTCTTTATTGTAGTTTAACTGCCTGCACACACACACAGGAATAAGGTAAATTTAGTTGCAGCAGTAAACTTGGTGTGGTGGTTGCTTTACTACTCCAATGATTTTATCTTCTCATTTCTTCACAGATAAGCAGCAATAAAGAAAAATTGATCTATAAAATATTCGTCCTTAATATTTTGCATATGTTGTGTACTACAGGTCACGCTCTCACTCTGGGTAAATAAAATTCCTCTAATTTAATGATCTCTTATTGGTTGTTATCTGAGGGAATAGAGCTGAGAATTTGAGAATGAAGGGTCTTCCAGATGGAGCTTACATATTAACATTTAATATTTATGACACGGAAAGGCCAAAGTACAAAACTTTAACTTTATACAAGTTCCGTGGAAAGAAAATGAAGAAACCTAGGTCTGGATGATGCTTAGTCCCTGCCATGATTGTTGCAGTCTTGGGAATGAAAAGCACAAGGCAGAAATTAAAAGAAATTGAGCCAGATTCTCAGTCAGTCTAAACTGCATAACTCAGTTGAAGCCATTATTTTTACTATTTACTGTTTGTATTTCAGTAGCACCTAGGAATCCCAGGCATGGCTCCACTGTGCCAGGTTCTGTACAAACACAGAACAAAAGACTATCCCTTCCGCAAGGAGCTTACAATCGAAGCATAAAGCAAGAGACAACAGATGGATACAGACAGATGGGGAGAGTGCAAGGAAACAAGGAGACAGTATTGGCCAGCAGGACAGGCTTTGGTCTCAGCACAACTGCAGCCTAACTCTTGTTATGTTTTGTTAAATTTTATAGATATATAATGGTAGCACCAAAAGGCCCTAATCACTCTGGGTTCTTATTGTACTGTACAAACAAATGCTAAGAAACAATCCCAGCCTCAAAGTGTTAATAATCTAATACCTCTTTTCAGGGCAGTGTGTTAGGTATGCTTTTTCTTTCAGAGTTCTTTGATCTTATTTGGCCAATTCCTGCATGCACAGATAAATATTTCAATAACAACATTTAGCATTCATTGTACATAGTGCTTTTTCCTTTACAGACATTAGCCAATTAATCCTCATAGCACCCGGTGAGGTGAGTACATAGCCCCATTTTACAGAAGGCAAAGCTGAGGCACAAGAGATGAAATGACTTGCTCAAGATTACATGGCAAGTCATTGGCACAGCAGTGAATAGGACTAGGCCTCCATCTGGATATGACAACGTAAAGCAGGCATGCTTGTATGTGAGCAAAAAGTGCACCTAACAGTCTGGCCTTACTTGATTAAACCAGGACTGTAGAGGACATCAATATTGGATCTGGAATTAGAATCTTAATTTCTTGGCTCCTATTTCAGTCCTCAAACTACATCCCCTCCCTACTTTAAGTTACTTTCCATGTTACTTTTAGTTTCCCCCAGTCAGCATGCAGAATTGACAAGAAACCCAGATGTGGTCACACAGCTGCTTTCCCAAAAGTCTTTGGGAAGTCATTTTTCTATCTGCAAGGTGGGGTAGGGGAAGAAGTGAGGGTGATGGAGAACATAGTGGGTTTAAGAGCAAGTTCCTATTTTCTTGGGTTAATGAATGACAACATTCATGCAACATGCAAACAAGTAATCACTGTATCTCCTTGCTTTGATATGTAGACACTCCCCTTTAACTTTGAAATTGAGCTTCTGGGTAAAATCTTATGCTGTATGTAACAAAATTACAGAGATGACCTTAGAAGGAGGTTTAAAGTGTTGCTATTGGCAGATCTATTCAGAGAGAGCGGCCAATCTTTCAGTCTATTTTGCATTTATAACTTGGCAGGAATAAGGGAAATATCAGACAGAATTTGGCAAGTTTTCCGGCCAGATGAAAACTACGAATATGCAGAAATGCAAATATAACTTTTCACCCTTCCATGCCGCCCCCCATCACAGCAAGCAAGGTGGAAAAAAGCCTGCGGACCACTGCAGGCAAAGCGAAGCTCATTGTCATCACTGATGCTAAGACCCAGCTCCACCGGTACAAGTTGCAATGGGCAGAAAGGCATGAGAATGGGTTGGAAACAGTTGGAAAAAAGTCAGTCAGGTAGCTGTGAGGGCATTTTGGCTTAGCTTTGTTCTGACACACTGTTAGAAGGTGATGGCATTTCCTAGAAAGCACTAAACATACAGGCTACTGAGAACACAGGAATAGGAACTGTTGATGGGAAATATCTCTACATGCTGAAAGTCACACTGGATGATGCACAGACCTAGGCTTGGGAATGAGATTAGGGCTCTTTTTCGTGGTGTAGTGGGAGCCCAGGGTATCAACAAGGAGCGGACGGCAGCCCAGCACTCTTGAGAACTTTCTTGTGGCTGCTAAGTGGCAACAGTCTAGCTTTGGAGGCCTCTGACTGCCCTCATGAGCTACAGAGAGCATTCAGAAAGGCTGCATGTGACTGCTCTAAAGAAGGAGGGACAGAACTTTAAAAAGGACGCTATGAGTCTGAGAACAGATGGGCAGGTGGAAGCCAGTCTCAACTGGCTCTGATCAGATCCAATGTCTCATCACGGCTTATGGAGAGGAAAACCCTCTTTTCCACCTTGAAATAGATCTTAACCGCATGCAGGGCCCATGTGCCAATGGCTAGAGCTCCCACTACCAGATTAAAAAATCCCAGAACACGTATTATAAAACTTCATAGTTCAGTTGAGATTCATTCAGAATGCCAATGTAAATAGATGGAAATGAATATTAGGTAAATATTGTGAGATAGTGGACATCAAGGGCATTTTTAAAAAATGACTTATGGTCCAGAATGAACTATGCTGGTTTTTACCAGTTAAGAAGCTGGCTCTGTATATCTGCATGCTTATAAATTTGTCTTTTCCTATATAATACCCACTCAAGCTCATTTTAACAAGGAAGGAAATATTTATGCTGCCTGTGGGCTAGATTCAGTTCTGCTGGAACAAGGAGAGAGAGTTTTCCCTTTGGATCCATTCTTTGGGGAAATTTGTTTCTCTCAGGGGTGAGTAGCTTTTATTTCTACTGGGGGCTCCCCAAGAGCCATGTTAGTGCAAGCTGCAAAGGGAGTGCAGTGAATCAAAGCATCCCCAACCACCTTTTTGGCTGTGTGGACCCCCAATGCAGTGACACTGTAACCTCCCATCTGGTGGACTTTCTGCCCTGAACTCTGGTTTGTTCCAGCAGTACCCGGGGTGAATATTGCCCAGTGTGTTTGCGCAATACTTTGACACAAATGATTATGGTTGCCATTTTTGCAAGTTGTACCTTAGACCACAAACTATTGATCATCTGACTCAAAGCAACTGGATCTGGGAGCAGATTTTATACCATCCTGAAGCAACTGTAGCTAATGGAGACATCCTGCTAATGCCCTCCTCTCTGCCATTTAGATGCCCATAAATAATGGATTGCCATTGTAATGGGTTACTTGATATAATTATATAGGAGCCCAGGGAAATTGATCACATCCAATAACCGCTGAATTTGATACTGTTGTAGTTGTTGCACCTAAGATAATGAACTGAGTAAGCTATATTCAACGTTGGCTTCAAAATTATGTATCAAAACAAGCAATAATTTGATTGCAGTCCTTTTCTCCACACAAGTGTTTCATGGCCATATCCAGGTTTATGTTACAAAGCATATTGCTATGACCACTCAATACTAAGTACTTTTGGCAATGGCATAGCTCTTTATATTTATTTACAGGCTTGGAAGGATTAGATAGTAAATGTCGGTAAACATCAATTTTGCTGTATACACACAAACTGATGAAAAAATATTTCCATTAATAATAATCAAAATTAACAGATAGGCAAAGTAAGAAAATGCTGCTTGAGAACTGATTAGAGTTGGATTTGAGGATATTTCCTGTGTTGACAGTTGGTGTTTGAACTGTTAAAAGCTTTAATTGTTTTTGAATCTTGGTGTCTACTGTTGTTAAATAATTGTCTGAGCCCGCCTTGTCTGATGACTGCTCATAATTTCCTGCAAACGTGAAAATTTAAATTGATAAAAACTGAAGAAAATTCTTAAATATAAAGATTGACATTATCTGAAATAAGCATTGAATTCTGCTGCGCCTATATATATAGTATTTTTTCAGGCAAGGATCTCAAAGCACATTACCAATAACATGGGGTACACAGGAGACATAGGTAGCTGAAGCCTGACCTAGATAAGGCTAAGGTAATGCTTACAGGGCTAGAAAAGGAACTGGAAGAAGTGGTAGAGATTATACCAAGGCCGCTGATTCCAAAAGGACACCTGCAGTTTGTTAGACACCTTCCCAGTTTGGGGTGGGGTGGGGGTGGGGGGTTGTTGGCTCCCCAGCTGCTTGTAGATGTCCAAGGATGTTTTTTTATGTATTGCACTCACTGAGAGGACTAAAACCTTCTCTTTCACTGTTGGGTCCCTGCCACAGTTACGCAGTCCATGAAGCTGGATAACTGTAAAACATTCTGCATTGGGCTATGCCTTCAATCTGTTTGGAAATTGCATCTGATGCAGACAGCAGGGGCCTGATTGCTAAGCCCATGTTTCCTATAGGCAGTGCATTGGGCCCATGCTTCATGAGCTGCTCTAGCTGCGGATTGGTTTTCAGGTATAAGGATAGTGCTTTTCACCTATAAAGCCCTAAATGGTTTGAGTTCTGGCTCTCTCGCTCTCTCTCAAGATACCATAGCAAATGTTGTGAACCGGAGAGCTAAGGCTACCAGTGTCTGACTTAAACAAGACGTGGCTAGTGGGATGTTCTCAATACTTCTCCCCTTGGTCCTCTAGAACCTATATGTAGTGACCGTTGGAGCATGGTTTCATGGGTGGGTGTCACTCAGCGATGTGAATAAACCACCCCCCCAGAGCGACATATGCTGCCATAAGCGCTCGTGTGCACAGTGCTATGTGGGTGGAGAGCTTCTTCCGCTGACATTGCTCCTGCCACCTGCAGAGGTGGTTTTTATGCCGACGGGAGAGCTCTAGAGTGTTTTCACCAGACGCGCTGCAGCTGAGCAGCTGTATGGGAATGGCCGTGCCCTGCAGCACTGTCCCTGAGCTGAGCCTGGAGTCCGTATCTCAGCGTTTCCCTGTCTTAATCGTCTCTATTCTTAAACTTAAGTTTGTTGAAGTCTAAAACTTGCAATCATTTATTTCCACACAGGCCAGGAGGAGCCACTTCTGGATGTTTAATATGCAATACAGATTTCGACAAGTGATTGTCAGCGAGCTGCATTTTCCACCTCAGACATACATGGTAGGCTTATTGTGTAGAAAACAACGTTGCCTTCACCACAGCATTGTAATTTTGTAATGAACTAATTATCGTCTTAACCTACTCACAGATGATCTATTGGTGGTGAATGTAACAGCCATGCTCTCCTGGGCTTTTCTAGAGCTCTCACACAGGCATTTAATACTTCACAAGCCCTGTGACTGTAATTTTCATGCAAATCACAGTAACAAAAGGAGGCAAAGGCAGAGGAATAACTCACATGTGACTCCCCCAAGGTAAAGTACCCTTCTCCCCCCCCACAGATGGAACCATAGTTCCCTGTGGGAGCAGGAGTCTGCAATGAAACACTCCGAAAGATATAGGATCAGATTCTCAATTTGTGTAAATTGGTTGAACGCCATTGAAGTCAATGGAGCAATGCTGATTTATACCAGATGAGGTACTGGCTTTACTCAAGTATGCAAGTACATTGAGCTCTTAATTGGAAGGGGTGGGAGGAGCATAACAGGCTACATAATTGGGCCTGAAATATGCATTCTTATCTAAAGTGAATCCAAACTTCATGAATCTGCTAAACTGAGGTGGAAGGGTTGTACTAAGAAGGCTTCTCACCTTCCCATCCATGCAGCAGTGTGAGACTGCTGTCCGGGAGTGTGCAAGCCGCTTGCATGACCAGGGACAGCTGCCAGTGAACCTGGTCCCTGCCCCAGCAGGCAAGTGGTGGCCCAACATGCTGCTGCTTTCATCACTGTGGTTTCTGGCCCAGTCGCTGGCCATGACCCTGCTGGTCTCGCTCATTGTCGCTAGATCCCTGCAATTCTGTGGATATCCGCTTTATATCCACGGATATATCTGCGCAGGGCTCTACATGTCAGATAGGGAAGAGTTATTACCTTCATTCTGCAGATGGGAACTGAGGTTCAAAGAGGCTACGCGACTTAACCAAGGTCACATAGGAAGTCAATGAGAGAGAGGACATGAACTCAGGACATGAACTCAGGTCTCCTAAGTTCAGTGCTGATATCCTAACCAGTGAATCATCCTTCCTCTTCCGCTGGATCTCCCCTTCTCACATACAATGTCTGTCATGATAAGTTCAACAGATCCCCATGACAATAAGTTAAATAGGTCCCTTTTGCCTTAGTGAAAGTCCTCTGGGTCTAACTAGTCTAGAGGTGCTTTTTTGGGCATTACAATAAATTGTAAGGGAGATTCCAGTCAGAGTTTGCAGACTTCCTTTCTCCCGCAAAAAGAACTCCACTCATTTATATGGTAAGTGCTGTGATTCTATTTAGTGAAAGGGTTTTCTACTTCTACCCCAAAAGTACATGAACCTTAGCAGGTAACTAGGATCTGGCATATTTTAAATACATTGATATGAATGCAAGGCACAGACCATAAGGCTATCATCAGATCAACAACCTAACATAATCATTTAAGTTTAGCAATTGGGGTCAATCCTGAAGAACTCTCTAGGCAAAGCTCCCATTATCTTTAGTGGCAATTCTATCTAAGCATGAAATTCATCCCCCAGGGGGTATTGCACTTACAGAATGTGTGAATCCAAAGGATGTGTAAAATATAACAGAACTGGCTCATTATTTTTATCTATAAAATATACATAAAGCTGCAAGAATTATACAGTACAATGCAGGCCCATCTTGTCCTTCCGAGCCACCAAATTTACATACCTCTTTTTTGCACACATGATAGATTGTGCGTACAAAAGTAGGCACGTGCCAATTTTGTACATGAAAATCAGGTAAGTTAGTTAACCAATCTGATTGTGCAGGGGCTGGCAGGTACAAAATGAGTACATACCCACTTTCCAGAGCACGATGAGTTAAGTACATAGAAGTATGTATGCAAATTCTGAAGCTATCTTAAGTAGGGCTGAAAATTTGGCCCTAAATGTATTGCAGTATAAATCGATTGAGTGACATAATGCAGATTATATTGCTATATCAGTGGTAAATTGTCCTACTTTATCTTGAGTCTTTTTTCCAGTGTGCCTGCCTTGTGGTATTTCCAAGTGCAAAAATTGTCAGAGCGGATGCTTGCTAGATGCAAACTACACACAAGCTGTTAAAAGAGAGCCTAAAGGCACCCATCAGGGTGTTGAGGGTTGTACATGTTTCATTTGGTTTGCAAGAAGGGAGCAATTAAGTATGGGATTGATTCAATGTATATGCTCGACTTAACGCAACATAACTGGCATTTTAACAGCTGTTTCGAGAGTGAATCTCACTAGTGAAAACAGTGTGAATTCTTGTCTCATATCTTGACTCCTATGTCCTATCACTTCAGCACTGTGTAAAATCCTTGAAGAAGATTGGAAGCAGCTTGTTCTCCTCCAGGAATCCAGCAGCCTTGTGGAAAGTGATATTCAGTTGGTTTATCTAAATTGCCTGCCACCACTGAGAGTTGTAGGGCCTAGAATAGTGTGTTTTGAACAGCATAGGTGTTTGCAGGAAGAAAGAAGAGCCAATTAAAGGTGTCATGATCTTAATGAAAATAACTGAGGTCTTCATAGCAGTTCTTCCTGTTACCTTCAAATGGCCATTAGTGGTGTTCATAAACCTTGTGTGTCTGAGCTTGTACACACGCATGCACACACTCCCTTCCACTTCACTTTGACTAATTTAATTATTTCATCAAAAGTTGTCTATGATTATCAACTTCATAACCAGAGAGAGCTGTGGTTTAACTCTAGGATAGTCCAGCCTAGTGATGGACAAAGTAATCTCAAACTTATTCACGAGATATTATGATTCCAGTTGAATGGGATATTGTGACTGTTACGGTTGACTTCAGTGGGAATAGGATCAGGCCCATAAACCAGAAATTTTACTGGGTCCTCACTCAAGATATCAGCAGGTGCAGAGTCCCAAAGCTGCCTAAGGCTAACGCAGACTCAAGAAAAGCCTAACCTGCAAGACCTGGACTTCTAAATCTTCCCCAGATTGGGTAGAGGGGGATTCATTCTGATAGGAGGATTTAGGTTGGCTCATATCCAGGTCAGATGTTATGAATGCTTTCCAACTTTTGAGAGTCCTTGGAATGTCTTTGCTAGTTTCAGTGGAATCTGGTACTCTGATACCCAATTATGATCTCGCCCCTTCAAATCCATTCACAAGCTATTGCAAAAATCATTTTCCTGGTTTATTGCTCCAGCTATGTCATCCACCAAGTTTCTTTTGCATCGTTCCACTGACATCAATGGAGTTACACCAATTTACATCCTCTAATCTCTTTCTTCCCACCATGCCTCAGAACAAAAGAGAGTGTGTTCAACTGTTCTGCAAGAATTTTTGGTAAATGTGCATTTAACTTTGCAAATGAAGTACTGTAGTTGCCCACTTGAATACACATTTTCATATGCAATTATATGGAACTGTTGGGATGTGGAAAATGCGTAGGCCTTTAACAACACATGAGGGGTTGAAAGAGAGTGGGAGAAGAGGAGAGGTGCATGATTGGTTTCATTTTCCTAACTGGAGGCCTGACTTTCAAAAACTTGGGACACACTGACCTAAAATACATTGTGTGAGCAAATGCAGGTTTTGCAAGCATATATTTTCAGTGGTTTTGGTCATTTGTTCTGCAGTTTGTGTAGCACACACTAAAGTAAAACAACGAGAGGAATTTATTTTCACCAGATACTTTTTTCTTGAAAATGTTTTTATTTTCTTTTAAGTGTAAACTATTAAATTATATTTAGGTGCAATCTTATGCTAATGACTTTCAGGAACAGCATCTTTCTAATTTCCCGCTCTGATAAGTCCTTGTCGTGGCATCTCCTGACCATGAAATGAGTCGTGTTCTATGCTGATATCAACGGGCATGATGTGTCATAGCAACAACCACTAGTGTGGAAAATTCAAACAGAAAACAGACACTTGACAGGCACTGAAGTGATTTTCTAGAAAAAACTCTTAGGAAACACTTCAACTATTTAAGGGGAAAAAAAAGAGGATTAAAATATATATTTAAGTATCTGCTGCTCACAGAAAGATGTTATGGTCTAAATTTTAGGACAACCGCAAACCAAACTCCATTTTGCTTGTCCAAATGATTGTATGTGGTATGCATCTGATGACTGAGCTCAGCTAGAGCGCATAGACAGGTGTCCAGAAAAACCCCCTCAAAATTGGAGGCCAAGACTGCCCAGCTGGTCCTATGAGTTTATGACCCATATATTTTCATGATCAAAACTCGCTTTGGGAGTGAATAGATGAACTATTTCAGTTAAAATACCCTGCCTTCCCTCATCAGTGTCCTGAAACTATGCCTCAGGATCAACCTGGATATTTTTGATGCTTGAAAAGGTTACTTTCACCCTATTATTTCTCATTTTCCTGCACCTGTGTACTTTTGGGTCTTAGCTAGAATTCAGAAGTGCTGAAATGTGGCAAAGAGAAATTTGTTTTTGTGTGATCTCTGGCTCAAGTGGAAGATAAAGACACAGAAAAATCATAAGAAACCGATTCTTTCAAGATTTCCAGCCCAGTTTTGCGGCTCCAAGCAGTTCTGATAAACAACTAGGTTGGGATTTTCAAAACCACTCAGGGCTAGATCCACAAAGGGAGGCAGGCATGAATGAGATTCACAGAAGCCGGCAAACTGAGTGGGGAGCTGCCTATTCTAGCCATTAGGAAATGCAGAGGCCCCGCCCCGACAAAGAATTATGCATCTAAGTCAGGAGGTAGTAGTGGTGTTGAAGGTACCAGCATTATACCCAATAGGCGACTGGCAAGGGCACTCACCTCAGATCTGGGAGTCCAAAGCTTGGACCCCTGGTCTGCCTGATTTAAAGTCAGGACTTGAACCCAGAGTCACATTCCAGGTGAGTGCCCTAACCCCTGAGGTATTGTGTATAATAGGGGGCAGGTAACTGCCACTAAACTACACTGCTTTGGGGTAGGCAGTAGGCATTCACCAAGCACACGTACCAGCTTAGGCCCCACTGGAGAGACAGGCAGGGAAGTGCCTAGTGCACAAATCCTACCAGGGTTTAGGTGTTCAGCTGCTCAGTGGCATCAGGATTTAGGCAGCTTTTTACGTGGCTACCGGTCTATCAACTTTAGGCACCTCCAGGTTCGGGCGGTATCTAAACAGGGGTTTTGAGGCTCCCATGGCATCTAAATGTTGGAGATAGGCAACGAGAGTGGCAGGTAGGCACCTAAATGCCTTTGTAGATCTGGCCCTTAGAGTTCACCTAACTGCTTATATTGAAGTCAGTGGGAGCTTTACCACCCACTTCAATTGGAGAAGAGTTAGGCCAATGCTGAAGGCTTTTGCAAACCCCACCCCTAGACTTTTGGCTATTCACTTGAGTCAAATCTGAACGTTCAACCCACTCCCTATTAACAGGGGAGGGACTGAGTTTCCTGACTTCTCCACAGTCTGTAGGGTGTTCAGATGCTGCAACGTCTGGAAGCGGGCTCTGAATCCCTGCAAAATTCAAATCCAGATTTGGAACCAGGGTACAAAGTTCCAGGGTATTTGGATCAGGGATTGCAGGGGGGAGTGGGGGGGGGGAACTCTATTTCACTTTTTGACTCTGGACAGAAGACCACAACAGTAGCAGAGATTTACAGGCTAGTAAAGTACAATATCCCTTTTTTCCCTTTGCTTCTCTTGCTGAGAGTTTTTAGTCATTCATTAAGAACAGGTATTGCCTTTCCATAATTAAATTAAGCAGAGTGTCTGCACCATTATGCTATTGGAAGTGCTTAATATACTGTGCGCTGCAAACCAATAGACCTTTGACTTTCATCTACATTCCCTGCACGCTTTTCAAAGTATGAAACAGCGATGCAAATTGTGTAAACAAGACAAATCCAATCTCACCAATGTGTATCTATATTAGAGATGGACAAACTGCAACCTTACAGTAAATAACCAGAAGGCTCTGTCCCTTTCCCATGCATTAGAGCTATCTGAGGCTATGACTACACTACCAGCTGGGGAGGGGGCGTGGGGTTGATTCTCGACTCATACAGACATGCTTGTGCTAGCTCTCATCTGCGCTAGCTTGCTGAAAATAGTAATGTGGCTGCAGCTGTGGCATGTGCCAGCAGTCCTGAGTACATCCCATGGGGCTTGCGCCTTGGGCAACTAGCCTGCATAGTCACTACTTGTGTTACTGTGGCTACACGACTGGTTTTAGAGCGTGACCTCTGAGGAGCTGTAGCACGAGTATATCTACATGGGCTGGGAATCGCATCCCTCACTTGTAGCGTAGACACAGCCTAAGAGATGCTGTGTGAGCCAACGGGTGTTTACTGAAAAGGAGCAGGGAAGTAGGCACCGAACAAAGGGGCAAGGGTGGATGAGCATCCTACTTATGAGGGCTTTTCTGAACCAGATGGTCCACCCCTAGTTTGGAACAAACATATGCTTCATGTATTTATCTCCTATTTGCCAAAGAAAATACATTTGCGGGGGATGGGGGAACAAAAGCTAGTCACTTTATGGCTGAATAGAATAATTTAACAAATCCCTATTTGACATGCTCATAAGAGGCTTAAGGAATCAATTTTCCCAGGCTGTACTCTTAGTCCTTGGGGACACTTTAATTAACACCGCTTGAAATAATTTGAGGCACAAAGTGACAAAGATCAATTCTCATAGATGCGTGGCTGGCACAAACCCTGATGAGCACGGGGCCCAATTCAGAATAGCCGTGAAAAGCCCAGGAAAGAGGCTTTGCTTGCTTGAAATTGAGTGAAGACGCAGCAGGGCGGAGGGAAAGAATCTCCAGGCAAAGGGCTAGCATGGGCACACATAGACCACTACCAGTGGGTGCGTAGAGACTGCAGAGTAGCACCTCAGGGCTGGCATCCTCCACCAATGTGTGCTTTGAACCAAGAGGATCCACACTGTACCTTGTCCCCATCTGTGGGTGACATGCCTACTGATCCCCTTCTATGTTCCCTTGCAGAGGCCTGCCACAGAAATCTCTTCTGCAACAGACAGTAGGGAGTGAAGTCTCCCAGAATGGGTGCTCTGCACCTGTCTCCTTCTGGCCAGTAGGAAGCACATGGTAGTGTTTAGGCCTTGTGCACTGATGCAAGGGTTAGTTCTTGGTGAAAAGAAAGCAATGCTGTGAAGTGCTTCAGCCTCACTTGAGGGTCATACTCAGTGTGTCCATAATATAGTGCTTTTCACCCAAAGATCCCGAAGTCCTTTACAGGGACGAATAATATCTTCTCTCTCTCTCTCTCCATCCCACCCTCACCGGCCCCTGTCACACTGGCATCCAAATGGTAACATTCACCAAAAGAAAAATAACTCTCAGCTCCCTGTGAACAGACGTGTATGATTGTAAGTGTCAGTGAGATATTGCTTCTTATAAATGCCATTCCTGAGGGAAGCTTTCTTGAAAAGACTGCAGATTTTCTTTTTTCTGAAAAGACGACAGTTTTTAGGTCGTCTTCAGAACAAGGTAGCCAGAAACAACTCTTTTTAAATGAAAGCTGAGATTCTGGGGAACAGTTCTGATACGGGGCGGTGGATACTGTAGTCATGGAATGCACAAAGCTCTATGGTAACCGAGAGATGATGAAGTAGGATTCACAGATATGAGTTTTAAAGAGATGGGGCAAATCTAGTGTTAAAGTGACTTGCCCTAAATCAGAGAGCATACTAGTGGCAAAGGCAGAAGTAGAACCGTTGTTTGCTAATGCCCAGTGCAATGCTCTAACCATTAGGCATCCATGCCTCCCTATACAAGGTTGATGGGTGTGTGCAACAAATCCTGACTCATTTTGCTTTATCCAAGGGTGTTGGAATGACTCCGCCTCCAACCAGAGGTTAGAGTGGCAGGAAGAGATGACTACGGTCACCACATGGGGACAGAGGCAAGAGGCCCTGTTCCTTGACACAACCGATTCCATCACTGTAATTCACTGCAGTCCAATAGGAACCAGGAGGACAACAAACCATTCCTGCAAGAATCGAGTCAATACAGGGGAGTGACCCTCTTCATAGGTGCACAATCTGTTCCTGATTCTGCAATGATTTTAAATTGGTTGGGTTGTTTAGATTAAAAAAACAAACCCTATATTCCAACGAGAACCTAGAGGGTGATGGTTGTCGTCTATTAGAGTCAGACAGATGACTGCAGGGGGATTTCAATGGAAATAGATGCAGGGTACCTCAGAAATGTGCATTTGGGGACATCCACTCAAGGATCAGGAAGATCTTGGGTATGGCAGAAGAGGTTATTGAGATATTTGACTGTTTTTTTTTAACAATGTGCTGGATAAATAAGCTTGTGCACGCGTCAATCTTTTCTAATCTGGCACTGCCTTCTTTTTTTGCCAACTACATAAATGTTTGTCAGATGATCTGTCCTGGATCAGCATTGTCATGGCGTGATCAAAGTGATGACACAGACATATCGAGAATATTGTATTCCCTTGAGCTATTTTTTATTGGTACTCTCTTGAATCCTAAAAGTGCTGTGAATATTAATGAAAATATCTGCCTTACTATTTCCTGGCTTTAAATATTCAGCATTAAACATCCATGGGTTTATTCCTCATCTTTCAACCAAGTTTAATTCCTCATACTAACATCATTTCTGTAAAGCAAAATAAATGCATAATTTTGGAGTTTAAATCTTAAGTCTCAAGAAAGTCATCGCAAATTGAAAGTGAATACAATATATTTGTTAACACCTAATGGCTCGAAATAATTTATCATACAAACATTTTATTGGAAACAACAGCCACTTGAGTTCAAGCAACTTATAAAATGTTACTTGTGTGTCTTATAAACTACCCGCGGGCCAACAAGTACATTAGCATTGCACAAACTTTCTGACTTATTCATCATCACTATTTATTATTAAAACTTTGTCTGTTTCAACTTAGTGAATAGCTGCCTTGGGACACACCAGTCTGAGCAGCAGCAACAACATAAAGTTTATGCAATTTGCATAATATTGCACAAAGAATATTAGCTTAGAACAATATGAATCCCCTGGATCATTTGCACAGGCCCTTTGGTGTTTAATGCTGGTAAATATTTAAATAACAGCAAGCCTATATAATTTTAAAGATTCCTCTTCCTAATCTGCACAGGATGTAAAAGTGTTGTAAATCATCGCTGTTACATGGTTTTAGCCAGACTAAAACTGGGAGAAGAGTCAGATGCACTTGTTGCGTTGGCCAAGTATTTTATGATCTGCATGCAAGGATATGCTGGATTACAAGCAGAACCTATGCACAGCTGAGTGCTGAAGGTGCGCACACTGTTTGTGACTGAGGATTTGTGATGTCAGCATGTTTAAAAGGCAGAGGGACAGATTCTTCATTGCCATGCATAATGAGCAGTTATTTACACCAGTACTAATTGTTCATTTACATCTTGCCCTCCTTTTGCACTACTGGGTGACCATGGGCAAGTCTCTTTATAGCCCCATGCCGCAGTTACCCCTATGTAAAATGGTGGTCATGATCCTGCCCACTTTTATAAGGCGCTTTGAGATCTACTGATGAAAACAGCTACATAAGAGCGAAAGATTATTATAATAATTATTATTATTATTAATTATTATGGCCCAGGACTACCTGTGTTATTGGTCTGTAGTGCATTGCACAGATCTATGACACTCTAGTAAAATAAACAATCATCAATAATGGTGTAAACTGGCACAGTTGCATTGAAAGCAATGAAGCTGATCCCATTTAACTCCAGATGAGGATCTGGCCCAATGACAACACCCTCTCTTGGGTGATTGCCTCTTTCCTGGACCAACATGGTAAAAAGGCAAGTCCTCTGTGGAGCTAATGGGAGTAAATAGGCCCATTCCCATGGCCCTGTGCTTAGTCCAGTCTGATTCAGCCTGATGTTTCTATAGTGAAATTGAAGATAAAAATAATGCACTACAATGGACTGGAACATGTTGTGACAGATTTCGAACATGAGCCCTGGTGAATCTCACATCGGCTCATCCCTGTCACCCATTTCCCTGAAAGATGGGTATTGAGATTTAAACAGTTTCCTGTACAATAGACTGAAATTAATGTCCATGGAGTAAATAGAATATCTCACCCTTGAAGAGTGATTATGTTTCTTTCACTCATGAGAAAGGCCTTCATAATTCATTCATACCTGAAGCACTCATGAGTTATGGGACCTTCACACTCCTGAAAGAAACATAATGTTCACCCTTCATGGATGAGCTCTCCTATATGTATTTAAATTGTAAAATTAAAATCTGGAGCTTTTGAAAGCATTTTCAACATGTAAAACATAAATGCATCTACAGAATGTTTTCCCTGTCTATTTGAAAGGTGATGTGAGACCATAGGAGAATATGACAACATGAAATATTACAGTGAAAGCTAACATGGGATGTGCTGCATGCAAGACAAAAGAAGAGAAAAAGAAATTGTATTCCCCACTGATCATTCTTCAAAGGGATGCACTATTGTCGCTTTCTTTGGAACACTTATAAATGTCTTACTCCTATGCCCTCAAAAACTTTAATAGAATCCAAGATGTTACACCTAAAAATGTCAGCATCACATCAGTCTTATTCCTAACCCCTGAGATTATTTTAAAAAGATATATTTAATACCAGAAAGTGGGATAGGCTAGAAATGCATATGTAGAGGTGTTATAAATAGAAAGGGAAGGGTAACCACCTTTCTCTATACAGTCCTATAAAATCCCTCCTGGCCAGAGGCAAAGTCCTTTTACCTGTAAAGGGTTAAGAAGCTCAGGTAACCTGGCTGGCACCTGACTGAAAATAACCAACGGGGGGACAAAATACTTCCAAATCTGGAGGTGGGGGGGGGGAAAGGCTTTTGTCTGTCTGTGTGATACCTTTGCCGGGAACAAATCAAGGATGTAAGCCCTCCAACTCCTGCAAAGTTAGTCAGTAATCTAGCTAGAAAATGCATTAGGTTTTCTTTGATTTAGCTTGTGAAATTTGCTGTGCTGGAGGAAATGTGTATTCCTGTTTTTGTGTCTTTTTGTAACTTAAGGTTTTGCCTAAAGGGATTCTCTATGTTTTAAATCTAACTGTCTGTAAAATTATCTTCCATTCTAATCTTACAAAGTTGTTCTCTTATCTTTTTTTGTTCTTCTAATGAAGTTCTGTTTTTAAAAAATCTGATTGGGTTTTTTGGGTCTTAAAAATCCAAGGCTGGTTTGTGCACATCTTGCTTATTCTCAAGCCTCCCCCCAAAAGGGGGTGTAAGGGCTTGGGGGAATATTGTGGAAAAATAAAAACTCTAAGTGGTCCTTTCCCTGTTCTTTGTCTAAATCACTTGGTGGTGGCAGCATACTGTTCAAAAACAAGGCAAAATTTGTGCCTGGAAAAAGTTTTCAACCTAAGTTGGTAAAAATAAGCTTAGGGTTTTTTTCATGTGAGTCCCCACATCTGTACCCTAGAGTTCAGAGTGGAAAAGAAACCCTAACAAGAGGAGAGACAGAGGAGAGACAGGGGAACACATAGCGTGATGGAGAACACATAGATTTTTGGGAATATATACCTATGTACTAAAAAGGCTCAGCATCACTTTTACTTGTGCTAGTACATAATACATCAAGTTCCATCATCCATTGTCTCCTCCTTAACTTTTACAGTCTATTAGATAATGACAGTTATGCTTGAATAGTTCTACAGCTATTATACCAAGTCCAAAATAAGACTTCTAGGAGAAAAGACAAAAAATAAATAAATGGAAAAACAACCACCAAATTTAAATACCAGACCATAGAGTGAATATATTCTGGACATAGATTTGTCTTCACAAATGTGCTCTTCCTGAAGGTTCAAGATTACATGGCTGTTAAAAAACAGTTATTATTAGAACTGGTCAAAATTTGATTTTTTTGATGGAAATTTTCACCAAAATTCAATGAACAAAAATCAGGCTATGTTACAGCTGCATTTTCATGCCCCCCAGCTCCCTGCTTTTAGACTAGCTATACTTATCATGCGTAGGCTGGCCATCAATACAGCTATTGAATAAGCATGAGAATCCAAGGAAACCGCTTTAAAAAAAACATAGGGTGCAAATCGAGTGGAGCTAAGGAAGCTATTCAGGTATTTTTTAAGGCAGTGATCTTGCATGCGGACTTCTGCTTTCAACAGGGCTGCACATGGGCGCAAAGGACAGACGATAGGGAGCTCCTTGCATAATCAGGGCCTTTATCGCTTTTGGTCACTGACCCGATTACTCCATTAGGCCCCGACCCTGTAAATATGTACTCATGTGCTTAGCTGAACTACCAGGAGCAATTCAACTGACTGACTGAAGAACACAATTTTTCACAATAGTAAAGTTAACCACGTGCCTGAGTGTTTGCAGCATCGATGCCTTACTGAATTAACTTCATAACATCAGTAACACGTATTAAAAAGAATGAAATAAAATAATACCCAGCTTTTTTTCTCAGTAGATCTGAAAGCACTTTACAAAGCAGGTCACTAACATTATCCCCATTTTACAGATGGGGAAACTGAGTCACAGAGTGGGGAAAATGACATGGCCAAGGTCACCCAGAAGCCAGTGGCAGAGCCAGTACTAGAAGCAAGGTCTTCTGAGGCTCAGTCCAGTGCTCTGTGTTTTCCCCATATAACCCTGGCTTGCCACACAGTGTGTGCGAATAAGAAAATACAATATTTCACTATGCCTTCGGTAAATGTGTCTCTGGGTAGTTTTGGGGGAAAGAGATGAAGAAAAGTCAAGGAGAGACTTTTTAATGATGGACAGTAAGAGTTTAAATAAACAGAGAGAATTGCACAGGGGCAAAAAAGACACAAGTATCAGGTCAGAGAGGAATTAAGTTTTAGAGATAATCTTCGAGAATGCCTGAAAAACAAGTTTCATAGTAGCAGCCGTGTTTGTCTGTATTCGCAAAAAGAAAAGGAGGACTCGTGGCACCTTAGAGACTAACCAATTTATTTGAGCTGTAGCTCACGAAAGCTTAAGCTCAAATAAATTGGTTAGTCTCTAAGGTGCCAAGAGAAACAAGTTGTTTGACAAACATTTCATATCTGAAAATCTAGAGAAATGTACAAAAGACATTGCTGTCTAGCAGGAATCACTAACCACAATGTTCGGAAATTTAACAATTAGAGGGGACAATTAATTAATATATGTTCTGGAGAATCCTGCTAGCACATAGCTGGAGTAACATTAAAAATAGTGCTAAGCACTGATTCTAACATAGTGCAGCAGCAAATAATTCCACTTTGTTGGGCTAAATTCTAATTGCACTCTAATGTTCCCAACAGTTTGATCTGTTACTGGGGATAAGTATTAATGCAGTATTTCGGTCTGGGGAAATCAGCATTGCCCTTTTTAAGAGTACAAGAATCCCCAAAGGGCTCGCCATGTATGACAAAATACAAAGCTAATTTTAAAGTTGAGCTAATCATGGTTTGTTCCAAGGACATAACTCGGACAATTTTTTTCTAATAACAGGAAAGATTTTATTTCGGACTTCAGACTAAACTGATATTTGGTGAGAAAGAGTTAGACTTTTGTAAATCTGTATCAGCCTTAAATATTTTCTAATTTGCCGGTCTGTAAGATCTGATTGCCAAGAAAGTCAATTGCAAATTGGCTATTCCTTGCTTTATGCTGATATGGTTAGGCATGGTCATTTACCAACAAATGGTGGTTATGTAACTATCACGACAAAATTAATAAATGACTTAGAGCCTGATCTTCAGAAACACAGGGCACACAGTACTTCACAGTAAGTGATTGCATGGTGGAATAATTCTTTGGATATTTTCCAGCAACACTTAAAAAATGTAATGCATGTTTCTGTTCAGGGACAGAGTCTGTACTTTGCTTTTGCACTACTGGAAGAATTTAAGGGGACACCATCAACTTGAAAACCACCTCTCTGTTTGAAAAAACCATGAGGAGTCCTTGTGGCACCTTAAAGACTAACAAATTTATTTGGGCATAAGTTTTGTGGGCTATAACCCACTTCATCGGAATGCATGGAGTGAAAAATACGGTAGGCATGTATAAATATACAGCACGTGAAAAGATGAGAGTTGCCTTACCAAGTGGGGGGTCAGTGCTAAAGAGACCAATTCAATCAGGGTGAATGTGGCCCATTCCCAACAGTTGACAAGAAGGGGTGAATATCAACAGAGAGAAAATTACTTTTTGTAGTGGCCCAGCCACTCCCAGTCTTGATGGTCACATAAACACCACCCTATACCAGAAACCTACTGACCGCTATACTTACCTACATGCCTCCAGCTTTCATCCAGACCACATCACATGATCCACTGTCTATAGCCAAGCCCTAAGATACAACCACATTTACTCCAATCCCTCAGACAGAGACAAACACCTATAGGATCTCTATCAAGCATTCTTAAAACTACAGTACCTACCTGGTGAAGTGAAAAAACAGATTCACAGAGCCAGAAGGGTACCCAGAAGTCACCTACTACAGGACAGGCCCAACAAAGAAAGTAACAGAATGCCACTAGCTGTCACCTTCAACCCCCAACTAAAACCTCTCCAGCGCATCATCAAGGATCTACAACCTATCCTGAAGGATGATCCCTCACTCTCACAGACCTTGGGAGACAGGCCAATCCTCGCTTACAGACAGCCCCCAACCTGAAGCAAATACTACCAGCAAATACACACCACACAACAGAAACACTAACCCAGGAACCAATCCCTGCAACAAACCCTGTTGCCAACTCTGTCTGCATATCTATTCAAGGGACACCATCATTGGACCTAACCACATCAGCCACACCCTCAGGGGCTTGTTCACCTGCACATCTACCAGTGTGATATATGGCATCATGTGCCACATATGTACAGTTACTCACATATGTAAGTGTTTGCAGGATCAGAGCATTAGTTGCTCCCTGGTGGAACAGGTCTATATAATTCTCAGCAGGGGAGCAGACAATGCAGGGCACTGTATTTAAGGCATGCTCAGTCAGAAACTTGATCCTTTTTAAAAAGTTAGTCAATTAAAAAAAATTATAAAATTCAATGTCCCTTTATTACCGTCATGGAACAATGATCCCCGCCCTGATAGTAGGTAGTAAAGGGCATTATTTAGAACTTTATGCTAATGTCAATTAGCTTTTATGAGAATTTTATGTAAATCTTTATGATTTTTGCCTAATTGAAAACAAGATTTACTTCCATTCTGCTGCTGCTGAGTTTTAAACGATCTCAAATCAATTTCTCTATTATTATGTTATGAGATGGAGGTTTTCTGGTGGGGGTGTGCGGGTTCTGTGTGTCTGGGAAGCTAATGAGATATTACATTGGAATTTCATGTGGGAATATCTTCACTGTGGGTATAAATACCACAGTGACTTTTTAAGATATTGGGCAACCTTATTCCACTTCGTATGCTTTGACACATGACACAGAGTATTTCTTCCTCACTGTAAATCATTGGAAACATCCCCTGCCATCCCTTTCCATTTATGCCCCAAATTCTTGAACAGGGAGAATTACACACTATATTGGCCTCTGTTGATTTTCTTTAGTGTACACTCATTCACACCAATGCAAAAAGTTACCGTAAGTGCCTAATACTTCCTTTGTACATGCAACGGCTTCAAAGACCTACTGAGCACAAATGGTAAAGGGGGGCTGGTTCTGAAAACTGCTGGGCTCTCTGGCCCTGATCCAGTAAAATGCTTATGCACGTGCTTAACTTTAAATATGTGAGCAGTCCGATTGAAGTCAGTGCTGCAGGGTGATCAACAAGTTCATTTTGGTCAATCTGGCCATGCCATTAAGAACATAAGAATGGCCATACTGGGTCAGACCAAAGGTCCATCCAGCCCAGTATCCTGTCTACCGACAGTGGCCAATACCAGGTGCCCCAGGGTGATCATGGTGAACCTAACAGGTAATGATCAAGTGATCTCTCTCCTGCCATCCATCTCCACCCTCTGACAAACAGAGGCTAGGGACACCATTCCTTACCCATACTGGCTAATAGCCATTGATGGACTTAACCTCCATGAATTTTTCCAGTTCTCTTTTAAACTCTGTTATAGTCGTAGCCTTCACAACCTCCTCAGGCAAGGAGTTCCACAGGTTGACTGTGCGCTGAGTGAAGAAGAACTTCCTTTTATTTGTTTTAAACCTGCTGCCCATTAATTTCATTTGGTGGCCCCTAGTTCTTATATTATGGGAACAAGTAAATAACTTTGCCTTATTCACTTTCTCCACACCACTCATGATTTTATATACCTCTATCATATCCCCCCTTAGTCTCCTCTTTTCCAAGCTGAAAAGTCCTAGCCTCTTTAATCTCTTCTCATTTGGGACTGGTTCCAAACCCCTAATAATTTTAGTTGCCCTTTTCTGAACCTTTTCTAATGCCAGTATATCTTTTTTGAGATGAGGAGACCACATCTGTATGCAGTATTCAAGATGTGGGTGTACCATGGATTTATAGAAGGGCAATAAGATATCCTCCGTCTTAGTCTCTATCCCTTTTTAAATGATTCCTAACATCCTGTTTGCTTTTTTGACTGCCGCTGCACACTGCGTGGACGCCTTCAGAGAGAACTATCCATGATGACTCCAAGATTTTTCTCCTGATTAGTTGCAGCTAAATTAGCCCCCATCATATTGTATGTATAGTTGGGGTTATTTTTTCCAATGTGCATTACTTTAAATTTATCCACATTAAATTTCATTGCCATTTTGTTGCCCAATCACTTAGTTTTGTGAGATCTTTTTGAAGTTCTTCACAGTCTGCTTTGGTCTTAACTATCTTGAGCAGTTTAGTATCATCTGCAGACTTTGCCACCTCACTGTTTACCCCTTTCTCCAGATCATTCATGTATGTAAATTGGAACAGCCCTTTTGAGAATCTGGCCACTTATTTAGGTTCCTAAATGGGAACTATTAGGTTCTGAAATCTATTGAAAGTCTGTCTAGTAACTGATTAATAGTAAGGAAATACTGATGAGTCATGGAATTGTAACAAAAAATTCCATTCACCTACTAGAAATTAATATATCCTCTGTAGAGCATTAAATCTTAAAAGTGTAGTTTTGTTTTTATTAATATACAAGTGAGAAGAGGTCAACCAGATTCACTGCACATTAGTTTGGCCATCTAAAAATACTTCTACTACCTTAGCCTTGGGCTTGAACTTCAAATAAATTTTCATCTTAACTGTGACAATTCTGAGCCTGGTAGAAAGGCAGGAAGCTGGGAGGAAACAAGAAGGTGCAAATGAAATGATCTAATGTAGACAAGGTAGGACAAAAGAACATCTGCGGGCCCTGGACTTGCTAAATTTGGATTGATAACGCATCAGAGGAAAAGATTGCATTAAAGGTCAGAATGGTATTAGTCTCATAAAAAGAAAGCTAATTATTTCCATCTCATCTTTGTCTAAAAGAAGGTTTAAAAGGAAAAATCAGGAAAAATATACTTTGATTTTAGAAACTTATGTAGGGGAACATGTGAAGAAAATGTACAGAACTCTAGGACACTACAGAAATCCTGTTGGATCATACTTTTCAGGCACTGTATAGAAAGCTGTTGTATGCGTACACTGATGACCTCTGCAGGACGGAATGAGAACTGCTCAGCCACGTGTAAGCACAGGCCTGAAGCTGCAAACAGCTAACGGAGGGCTTGTCTACACTTGAAGCACTGCAACCCCGTGACACTGTAGCGCTTCAGTGTGGATACCAGCTACACTGATGGGAGGGGGTTCCCATCGGCATAAATAATCCACGCCCCTGAGAGGCAGTAGCTAGGCTGATGTAAGTAGTCTTCCTTTGACCTACTGCTGTCTATACGGGGACTTAGGTCGGCTTAACTACGTCACTCACACCCCTGAGTGATGTAGCTGGACCAATCTAATTTTCTCGTGTACACCACTCCAGAGATTCTGTAAATGGTAGCGGTCTGGGCTCATAGGCTATGCCTACACCACACACCAGTGGCAGCTGCATTTAGTGTGCGTGTAGCTACGGGTCATAGTGAAGAGCAGGCTGCACCCACACCACGGTGGGTAGCTACGTGTGTCAGTGAATGGCTCTGGCAGAGAGGAGGGCTCCAGTAACAGGGAGTTGGTGGAGCCTTGCCCCCGCTGCTGGAGTCTTTACCTACAGTGAGGAACGGCTCTGGCAGGGAGGAAAGAGTGGTGAAAGGCTGAATCTTTCCTTAGTCCCTCTCCCTATGCCAGAGCCTTTTCCCATGGTGGGGAAATGTTCCTTTCCCCAACGAAAGTCTTTCCCTCCCTCCCAAGCCCTTCCCTGCTGCTTCCCTACTGCCAGACACTTTCCCTGCTGGGGGAGTCTTTTTCTGCAGAGGCGAAAAGCTCCAGCCGTGGGCTTCTACCCTAAGAAAAACAGCAGTGGAGTTAGGGAAGCACAGCTTAGGGAAGTAAAGAGCATGTAGGGTATATACTTGCAAACATATCCACACCCTTCAGGCATATCTGTACTCTCCTTGTCTATGCCGTTCCTCACCAGCGACACTGCTGTTTATACCTGTGCTAGGGGGGCTCTGCGGGTATCTGCTTTACACACCACCAAAAGAAGCATGCAGTAGAGGCATACCCTGAGAGTATATGGCTCTGAGTTCTACCCCAGCTGGGTCTGGAAAGTTTGCAGAATAACGACCACCCTAAAGTGTCTAGGTGGCCACAGATCTTTCATATGATTAAGGGAACAGAGTATCTACTGAGAGAAGAGTAAAGATACAAAATATTTACAAGGCTTTTCACACATGCTGAAAGGAGATCTAGAGAACACATAAGAGCTCCATGATAACAGTTGCACACTTGAAACCATTTCAGGTACACAACAGCAACACATTTGATTGTTCATAGGTTTGCTACGACCCAATGTTGAACATTCTTGAGTGCCATCTACTGGCACAGTCTCCATTAACTAACTCCATATATGTTCACAACCATTTCTCCTAAAAAAAGAAAAGGAGGACTTGTGGCACCTTAGAGACTAACCAATTTATTTGAGCATAAGCTTTCGTGAGCTACAGCTCACTTCATCGGATGCATTCAGTGGAAAATACAGTGGGGAGATTTATATACACAGAGAACATGAAACAATGGGTGTTACCATACACACTGTAACAAGAGTGATCAGGTAAGGTGAGCTATTACCAGCAGGAGAGCGGGGGGTTGGGGAGGGAAGGAAACCTTTTGTAGTGATAATCAAGGTGGGCCATTTCCAGCAGTTGACAAGAACGTCTGAGGAACAGCGGGGCCGGGGGGGGGGGGAAGATAAACATGGGGAAATAGTTTTCCTTTGTGTAATGACCCATCCACTCCCAGTCTTTATTCAAGCCTAAGTTAATTGTACCCAGTTTGCAAATTAATTCCAATTCAGCAGTCACTCGTTGGAGTCTGTTTTTGAAGTATTTTTGTTGAAGAATTGCAACTGGTTTTTGAATGTTATAATTCTTGACATATAATTTGCAAACTGGATACAATTAACTTAGGCTTGAACAGAGACTGGGAGTGGATGGGTCATTACACAAAGTAAAACTATTTCCCCATGTTTATTCTCTCCCCCCACCTGCACTGTTCCTCAGACGTTCTTGTCAACTGCTGGAAATGGCCCACCTTGATTATCACTACAAAAGGTTTTCCCCACCTGCTCTCCTGCTGGTAATAGCTCACCTTACCTGATCACTCTTGTTACAGTGTGTATGTTGACACCCATTGTTTCATGTTCTCTGTGTATATAAATCTCCCCACTGTATTTTCCACTGAATGCATCTGATAAAGTGAGCTGTAGCTCACGAAAGCTTATGCTCAAATAAATTTGTTAAAAGAAAAGGAGGACTTGTGGCATCTTAGAGACTAAGGTGCCACAAGTCCTCCTTTTCTTTTTGCGGATACAGACTAACATGGCTGCTACTCTGAAACCAACCATTTCTCCTGTTACTATTGTAATATGGACCTAGAGAAGAAAGAATTCCATAGCGCGTGGCTTTCACTGCCTGGTCCCAGAAGGCAGAGGGGATGGGGATGGTTCTGTATTGCTAAATAACCCAACCATGAAGAATCAGTCTACTGATAATGCTTGGCTTCCTGTCCATAGAAATGGAGAGAAGAGATCCAGGAAGGTTTGTGAATGTCAAATACAGAGAGAAGACAGCAACTAAAACTGGACAAAAATGTCATTAATGAAAGCCAAAATTTACTGTTTTTTTCTGTTTATAGTGTTCAACATATTAACAGGACAACACACTTAGTTTTTAAAAAAGTCTTATTTCTTATGCAGTTTTCAGTCTTTTTTGCAGCCAAAGGGCCATTTTTGCTGGAGCAAGCTCTTATTTGCTTTTGTCTAAAGCTGTGGTTTTCAGCCTGTGTTCTGCGGACCCACAAGGGTCCCCAGACTATGTCTAAGATTTCCAAAGGGGTCCACACCTCGATTTGAAAATTTTCAGGGGTCCGCAAATGAAGAAAGGTTGAAAACCACTGGCCTAAAGGGTGGAAAAAGAGGGGGTCAGCAGGGACCCTAAAACATTCAGCACCTCAGCTTCTAGCATCTCCAGGTCATCCTTCATGCATGGCTTGAACATGTCCATATCTATGTCCTGCTTACTTGCATGCCACTTACACTGAAGCAAATTTAATTGCCTGCTGGCTGTTCTTCTATTCTTAATCTCAGTCTTCACTGTTTGTCCTTATACTGAGAGCTCCTGTGAGCAGGGACCTGCCTTCTGGAATGTTCTGAAATCACCAGGCACATCCTGGGTACTATCCTAAATAAATAACTAAGGGTATGTCTTCACTACCCACCCAATCGGTGGGCAGCGATCGATCCACCGGGAATCAATTTATCATGTATAGTCTAGACGCGATAAATCGACCCTCGAGCGCTCTCCTGTCGACTCCTGTACTCCAGCGCTGTGAGAGGCGCAGACAGAGTCGACGGGGGAGCGGCAGCAGTCGACTCACCACGGTGAAAACACCACAGTAAGTCGATCTAAGTACATCGACTTCAGCTATGTTATTCACTTCGCTGAAGTTGCATAATTTAGATCGATCCCCGCCCTAGTGTAGACCAGGGCTAAGACACATTTTAAACAAGACGGCCAGGATTGTTCACTGACCCTTCACTTCTATAGAAAGTGCTATCAGTGAGCAGAACACGACTTTAAAGTCAAGGTTGCACAAAACTAACTGGGACAGTTGCCAAGATAATAAAATCAAAATTTGGTAAAAATGAATGAATTTGGGAAAACAATGCAGAATTTGTGGTGTTAAATACCATTTCACCAAAAAACAACAAAAACCATAAGTTGTCTAGCCCAGGTGTTTGCCTATAACTCAAGGTTATGTATGCTGCAAGTATGGTTTCTGATGATCTTATTTTTGGTTATCCAGATATTTCACTGATCCTGCTTTTCTATTTTACTACGGTCAATCATATAGGGGGTTCTGGAGCAAGCTAGTATTTTTACCTACAGAACTTATCAGTGTGGAGAGAGAGATGATCATGGGGGTCTGAAAACCTGAATTTTCTCAAGAACAGTTACTTTCAAAGATAAAAGCTTGGACTGGGTTGGGAAAGTGATAGACCTAGCTCTTTAAGTAGGATTATGGAGTAATAAGAGATTAGAATGAAAGTAAATCAAATACGAGACTGCTTGTTTCTCCACAGCAAGGCCTCCCAATCTCAAGCTTCTCAGGTTCTGCAGAAAAGCTTAATACGTTCCCCTCCCTTGAACTGATTGGCAGAGGATTTTGTAAACAAAAGCAAGCAGCCAGATGTTGCTTTGGGGAGATTTAGGGAGAAAAATGTTAGCTGACCATTGTGAGCACCTTCTTGTGACTATAAACTGAAAATTATGGCAAGGCATCTGATCCAGCATTTACAATTTACTATTTATTGGTGAAGTTTGCATCTTAAGAGGAAGCTAAATGTATTAAGAAGCTGCATTTTTCATTGCTATGGAAGGGATTTCTCTGGCTGCACCTTTCCAGTCCTACATTTGGACATTCTCATTCCATTTCTGTATAGTCACTAAGGGTAACGGTATAGATTGATTTTTCCCTTACCTCATCTTAGTCTACACAGAACTTTTCTCTCTTTTTTAGCATTGATTATGATTTATTATAGTGAATAACCCACTGTTCCTGGGTAGGGGAGAGGAGAAGATGAAAAAACAGGAATTGTCGTAATAGACAAGTATTCCAGGACAAGCTGTTTCACTTTGTATGATATATTTATATAGCCATTGGAAAGAGAATGATAATTACTCTATAGCCTAGTGGATAATGTGCTCTCTTGGGAGACGCAGATTCCCATTCCTGCTCCAATGACTATTTAAGAATTTTACACAAAGTAGAACAGCTTCACTTTGAGAGATTGGAAGAGACCCTCCTCAAATACCCTATAGCCCAGTGGGTAGGTCTCCCATTAGGAATTTGGAAGACCCGGGTTAACATCCCTGCTCCAAATCAGGAAGAGTGGGGATTTGAACCAGGGTCATCAACACTGTGAGGGGCTTGCTCTATCCACAGGGCTAGTGGATATAAGGGGACCTCTGCCTCTTCTACTTTGGGCTTTCTTAAGAAAGGGCTGACTTAGGTGCTGAATTTCATGGCTATGAGTCCTCACAGGAGAAAGCACCTAAATCCTGTTGAGGGGTGGGGCTTGGGTTCCACCTCTCCCCTTGAAATTTCCTGTGAGCTACTTCAGACAGTTCAGCATGCTGGCTTTTGTGAATCCATCCCTTAGGCATCTAACTATGTGTTGTATAGGCAGACTGGGGGCCTAAATCAGGGCTGAGGAGCCCTCTGATTGGCAGGACATTTAAAGTTAGACTCAACATTACAAGACCTATGTTTCCTTTGTTGATCTAGCCCAGGGGTGAGCAAACTACGGCCCCGGGCCACATCCAGCCCTCCAAACGTTTTAGTCCGGCCCTCGAGCTCCCGCCGGGGAGCAGTGTCTGAGGCTTGCCCCGCTCTGGTGCTCCATCCAGGGAGTGGGGTCGGGGGCTAGCCATGCTCCACATGTGCCATGGCTCCACACGGCTCCCAGAAACAGCGTCATGACCCTCCTCCAGCTCCTAGGGGTGGGGCAGCCGGGGGTTCCACACGCTGCCCCCACCCCACGCGCTGCCCCCACAGCTCCCAGTGGCCAGGAACCACAGCCAATAGGAGCTGCAGGGGTAGTGCCTGCAGACCAGGCAGCGCGCAGAGCTGCCTGGCTGTACCGCCGTGTAGGAGCAGGAGGAGAACATGCTGCTGCTTCCGGGAGCCTGCTTGAGATAAGCGCCACCTGGAGCCTGCACCCCGTCCACCTCCCACCCTCCGAGTCCCTCCGTCCCAGCCTGGAACACGCTCTTGCACCCCTCATCCCCAGCCCTACCCCAGAGCTCACACCCCCAACCTGAGCCCTATCCCCACCCCAACCCTCTGCCCCATTTGGAGCTTCCTCCCGCACCCTGAACTCCCCATTTCTGGCCCCACCCCAGAGCCCACACCCCCAGCCAGAGCCCTCACCCCTTCAACACCCAAACCCCCAATTTCATGAGCATTCATGGCCTGCCGTACAATTTCCATACCCAGATGTAGCCCTTGAGCCAAAAAGTTTGCCCACCCCTGCTCTAGCCCCTAGTGTCCAGCTTTTTTCCCATTTGGGCCAGAGGCAGCATTCATACTTTCAGACAATGCTCCTATTTAGTATTCAGTTAGACAACAGGCGTACTTTTCTGCATTCTCATATTTTCCTCAGTAAATGTATTTCTAAGTGCCTGGGTAACGAGTAGCAATTGCAAGGAAGCTCACTTTCCAGGAATCAGTTATATCCAAAAATTCAAAGTGAAATGTATGGCTGAGAGTTTCAAAGACTCCTGGGGATATGGATGCCCAATTCCCACTACAATTTAAAAAAAAATCTGAAGTGATGGCTACATTACAGAAAACAAAAGTTTGAGAATCTAACAGAATATTAATTGCGGCCATTCAGCTCTAAAGAAATCAAAAGTCCCAACTGTATTTCTTAGGTAAATCTAGTTATTTTATCTAAGTTTCCAAAGTTGCACTTTATAAATATAAATTAATAAAATGTTGTTGTACCCTTACACAAACAGATGATATTTTATTTAAACAATCCAGATTTACTTTTGGTAATGCAGGTTACCCCTATCATATGGGTAAAATAATATAAAAAAATGAACAACAAAGAAAATTATTTATATATAAAAAATAGGGCTGTCGATTAATCGCAGTTAACTCACATGATTAAATCAAAAAAATTAGTCACGATTAATCACATTGTTAAACAGAATACCAACTGAAATTTATTAAATATTTTTCTACATTTTCAAATATATCAATTTCAATTACAACACAGAATACAGAATGTACAGTGCTCACTTTACATTATTTTTCATTACAAATATTTGCATTGTAAAAATGATAAACATAAGAAATTGTATTTTCAATTCACCTTGTAGAAGTACTGTAGTGCAATCTCTTTATCATGGAAGTGCAACTTACAAATGTAATTTTTTTGTTGTTACATAACTACATTCGAAAACAAAAAGTGTAAAAATTTAGAGCCTACATGTCCACTCAGTCCTACTTCTTGTTCACCCAATTGCTAAGAGAAACAAGTTTGTTTACATTTACTTAATTACGTCACCTGAAAGTGAGACTACAATTCGCATAACACTGTTGTAGTTGGCGTCGCAAGACATTTACGTGCCAGATGTGCTACAGATTCATATGCCTCTTCATGCTTCAGCCATCATTCCAGAGGACATGCTTCCATGCTGATGACTCTCATTAAAAAAAATGCGTTAATTATATTTGTGACTGAACTCCTTGGGCAAGAATTGTATGTCTCCATCTCTGTTTTACCCGCATTCTGCCATATATTTCATGTTCTAGCAGTCTCGGGTGATGACCCAGCACATGTTCGGTTTAAGAACACTTTCACTGCAAATTTGACAAAATGCAAAGAAGGTACCAATGTGAGATTTCTAAAGATAGCTACAGCATTCGACCCAAGGTTTAAGACTCTGAAGTGCCTTCCAAAAATCTGAGAGGGATGAGGTGTGGAACATGCTTTCAGAAGTCCTAAAAAAGCAACACTCTGATGCAGAAACTACAGAACCCAAACTGCCGAAAAAGAAAATCAGCCTCCTGCTGGTGGCATCTGACTCAGATGATGAAAATGAACGTGCATCGGTCCACACTGCTTTGGATTGTTATCAAGCAGAAATCGTCATCAGCATGGACGCATGGTTGAATCATCAAGGGACATATGAATCTTTAGCGCATCTGGCATGTAAATATCTTGTGATGCCAGCTACAACAGTGCCATGTGAACGCCTGTTCTCACTTTCAGGTGACATTGTGAACAAGAAGCGGGCAGCATTATCTCCTGGAAATATAAACAAACTTGTTTGTCTGAGCGATTGGCTGAACAAGAAGTAGGACTGCTTGGACTTGCAGGCCCTGCATTGTTTTATTTTTGAACGCAGGGGTTTTTTTGTACATAATTCTACATTTGTAAGTTCAACTTTCATGATAAAGGGATTGCACAACAGTACTTGTATGAGGTGAATTGAAAAATACTATTTCTTTTGTTTTTTATAGTGCAAATATTTGTAATAAAAATAAATATAAAGTGAGCACTGTACACTTTGTATCCTGTGTTGTAATTGAAATCAATATATTTGAAAATGTAGAAAACATCCAAAATATTTAATAAATGGTATTCTATTATTGTTTAACAATGTGATTAATTGCACAATTAATCACAATTAAGTTTTTTAATCGCTTGACAGCCCTAATAAAAAACACTGATGAGGAACTGAACGCAATTTCCACTGTAATTCATCTGCTCTCTTGGCCTTGTAAGGATCCCATCCTTGCTTTTCTAATTAAAAGTAAATAAAAATGATGGTACGGGAAAGCTTAGGCACATATGAAGAAAAGAAGGGTTGGGGAAGGGGGAAGAGGGAATGTATAATCATATCAGTCAAATAACAGTTGTGTTAATTTAACTGTATCCGATTTTGAAAAATAGTCCCTGGCTTCCATTTCACCTTCATCCATGGCTGTATTCTGAAACACTTGGAAGGATTTGTTGTGAACACTGCAGTCCTGTTCTTATTGACTAAAGACTGCTCGGGAATGTAAAGGCCTCATAAAGACTAAGAAGCCTGGGAAATCTGAACAAGACCAAACTTCAGCACTTTCATTAGGCTTCAAAACAAGTGAAAAAAATTAAATGACCCTTGTACTTTGCGATCAACTTACTTTCCAATAAAAGCCTAAGGGGAAGTTAACAGTGTCCCTCTATTGTATTCAGCTGAACTTTCCTGACATATACTACAATGAGGGGGAATGTTCAGTCTATCCTAGAGATGGCACTGTTGCATTTCTGGGATTGCTGCTGGATTTATATTGGAAAAGATTTAATGAAGAAGAAGGAAATTAAACCATATCAATAGTCGTGTTACAATATTTTTGATGTTTGTGTCACCCCTTCAGATCAAAATCCTCTCACCTTTCTTTCTGTTGAACCTAGATAACTTTCTTGATCTGCCTTAACTAAGAAGAATAAGAAAGCAAGCTTATATTTGACCATGTAACAGAAATCTTTAGCGTTTCGCTGTGAGAGAGTAAGTGATCGGTATCTTAAATAATCATGCTCAAGTAAGTTCAATTTTATGTGGAAAATTCATTTAGAAAGAAAAGTTTAATACCAAGGTTTCTACTTCCATTTGATCATGGGCTTGGAGATGAACAAAGTAACAATCTAATGGCATTAGACACCATAGTTTACATTCATACCTGCATGGTTGTGTACGTGCACCAGAGTTGCATTTCCAGGAGCGCTGAAAAGAGCATGTGAAATCTGAAAGAGACATTTAGGGACACTGAGAGCTTAACTCTCCACTCCCTTGGGCAGACGGTAACATCTGTGCAAAGTAAGGTTACCATTCTGATTGGGCGGCATTTTATACCCCTTTTGCACAGCTGAGTACACAAGATGCAAAGCAGTGGAGAATCAGTAATTAGGCTCAGGTTTTCAAAAATAGGAGCCTTAAAATTAGGACTCAAAGTCCTTATTAGGGCAGCTGCCTAATTTTCAGAAGTGGGAGTCAGTGGCTGGTCAGTGCTTTTGGAATCCAGGCAGGTGCCTAAGTATGGAGCCTAATTTTAGGCTCTGACTTTTAAAAATGTTGGCCCTAAATGGTCCAAGGAATACCTGGATAACTTTTACAAGGATTCTGATTAGAGATGTGCCCCACTGCCTTCACCCAACACACAACCCCATAGACAGCGGGAGGGGGGCATTAGCGATTGACAGACAAGACTACAGAAAGAGACCTAGATTAGTAGAAAACAGCAATATGAAAGAAGAAGCCAAGCTATACCAGTGTTCTCAGAAGGAAACAGCGAGTACAACTAGCCTTCTGCCTCCTGGGGATTCTAATGAAAGTGACCTAAGCATACACAAATCGATACTGAGCATATCGTGAAATTTTGCATTTCGCTACTTATCTGGAAAGCAACATGTGACCTCGTGGCTTGAATAGTAGTTACCTTGAAACTGAGTTTATATGGCAAGTCTGAGGGCTGTGCGAGGCAGACATGAGCAGATCAGCTTAACTGCATCTCCTCAGCTAAAATATCTGCATAGTTTCAGAGACTGTTATTTCTCTTTAAGTAAAATGCGCTATCGTAGGCTTTGACACGTAAGAATTCAGCAATGAGGTAACCTTGATACAACCAAGTCAAGAACATAAATAATGGAAGAGTATTAAAATCCTTGGAGGGCACTCTTCCCCCCCACAACGCATACAGACTTTCCCCCCCTTCTTCTTCCAAATACCATTAAATGGGGCATTCAGAGGGTGATAGCAACTTTTCTTTGTATTTATGGTGTTTATCTGTGATCAGCAGAAACAGGAAAATTGCAATGCTAGATCATTGGCTCTGCTCTGTCTTATCTACAGTGCAGCACGTCATCATGCGCCTTGCCAGAAACTACTCAGTCATTCAACATCCTAAATGGGAAATATTTTCTTCAGTGTGTGCATAGCAGCTAATGAGACACTTGCCTGCCTTGAAATGGTGACCCCCCCCACCCCCACCCAAGTGCCTGATATTTGCCTTTAGATACACAAGACTGAGTTCTCATGAACCCAAATCCACAAGCTGATTCTCAGCACCACGGCCAGAGTGATGCTGACAGTTTTTAAAATGTGTGTAATGCTTTACTTATCAGTCCGCTATAGTCTTTCAATAAAAGAAGGCACTGTCAAAGCTACTCAGCTCTAACTTATATTCCCATCTAACCATTACATGATAGGCAAAACTATGGGGCCAGATTCTCTGCTAGTGTAAACTGGCATTGTTCAATGGAGCTACAGCAATTTATGGCACCTTAGGATCTGGCTGATCTAATATGACATGCTTAAAGGGATAACAACAGGGCAGACACAAAGTAGGTATGGAAAGAATTTTTAATTCCTTTGGCATGAGTAGTACTTCTCAAGTACATAAAATTAAGCAGGTGCTTGAGGGCTTTGTGGGATCAAGACCCGAGTTTCCCATTGGTGTAAATGGGAACATTTTTCATTGAAGTCAAGAAGTAACTCAGGATTTTCACCCCGGTAACAGATTAGAAATTGGCCTGTGGTACTATTTGTAGCAGACTTACACATATTGGCCCATGTATTCTTTTAATACATGGGCCAACATGTATAAGAACATGCATTGGACCATGGCCATCTATGAAGAACTGGGCCAAGAAAACAATGAGACTTAGAGCCTCTTGTAGGATTGGTATAAGAAAGTACCATTCAGTGCATCACACACTAGGCAGCTCTAGATATTCTGGTGATGGGTGAGACAGAGAAATATATGAAAACCCTCACATTTGGAAGCTGCATTCTACTTTGTTTGTACAGATCAATCAATACTATGCTTGCAGTTTTCACAGAGCTCCTGGCTGAAATTTCATAATGAAATGTTTAGACGCTACAGCCATGATCCTTGAAGATGAAGGCTGATGAATGGCTTCAAGGCATGCTGTCCCATTTAACCCTCTATATGTTCCCCATCCCTCTAATGCATTCCAGCCATAATAAATAAATAAGACTTTCTTGTAGACTTAGAAAGCAAGACAGGGTAATACTGCACCTGTAAACAGTTATGCAAACGAATGATTATCAGTTGTGGCCAAAGGAGTCCCTTTATGATCCAAAAGCCAAACAGAACTGGGGCAGGGGAGAAAGAATCAAATACTGGAGCGATACTTAATTCCAGGTTGAAAGGTCAGACTCACTCATAGGTCCTCAACCTAGGATGCACATAGCCTCGGGCACTTCAGTGATCCACTGAAGTGCTCAAACTGCATGTTGTTTACCATCTACAAGCTGTTACTGGAAGAACAAAACTGTACTGTCTTATAAAGAATGACACTGCAGCCATTGCCAGCAGCTTGTAATGACCATGTCATCTATTTTCCCTCCTCAGTGTTTTGGACTCTCTTAATTATGGTGAAAATAGAAACTTCATTAAAATTTGATAAGGTAGCCTGCCAAAATAAAGTTTTGGGAAATTGTTCTCCGGGAACCTCTCTAAGGGTTTGGGCCACCTTATTAGGAATTGGAATAAGCTTTTCTAGTTTAGTGGTGCAAGTTATTAATCATATGATGTGAGCTGCAGCTGTTTTCAATGCAGTTCCCATGGAGTTTGTACAGCACATACTAGAGTCAATGCAGAATATCAGAGGTGTTTTGTGGGAAACACTAAATGAGAAATAATGGAGAAACCTGGCACTGGTGCTTAACTAGTCAGAAAGTCAGGGTGCTGCAGGCTGGCCCCTTCATTACCTTCCTTTCTGCACAGCAGAGAAACTGTGTACAGCCCATTAAAAAAACCCAAACCCTTGGCCCTGACCACTTGTGTTAATGACCTACTGTGTTACTCATTGTACGGATAGAAAGCATCCTGGATAATCTGAGTTTTGGTAATTACATTTTATTTCTCCGATTTCCCCTTTGCTTTCAACTGGATGGTACTGTATTCTGCTTCATCTCCTATCGAGGAGCATATGTGCAGAATTGCTGTGCACTCTCAAACAGTTGCAAGTGTTCTACCAAGGTGTGACTGCATTAGTGATTCCTAACTGAATAGAAAATACATTGGAGGTTCAGATGATTAGTCTAAAAACATAGGGCCAAATTTTTCAAACAAGTTTGCAATAGGTGACCCCATAAAAATGAACGGGCACCCATTGTTCCCTCCTGAACTGATGATAGTTGTGCTCATGTCGTACCCCTTGTTTTGAAAATGTTGCTCTTTGTTCCAGGCCTAAAATAAACTACTTTTATTGCTGGTGTGGCATTACAAAAAAACAGTGGCTGAACAAAACCAAAATTATTTGGTAATACAAAATACAAGTTCAACCCCTCCAAGACGTTCCCATGAAGAACTGCATTGTCTGTGATACTCTGCAAATGCCCAACATCTGGATCCATATAAATTGCCATGAAGATTCATCATACTCCCTTGAAATGTCCCTATAAGAAACTGCAGTTGTACAAGTTGTCTGGTGTGAATTACTGCTACAAATAAATCTGACAAGCAAACAGCTACAGCAAAATGGATTGAATCTGATAGAGGGTGTCAGCTTGCTCGGTAATCTGCAGTCTTTTATGGCTGAAAAGAATGATATAACTATTTTTGAGAAAGAATGAGAGAGATCGCTGATATAGTCAGTATTTCAGTACAACTATTTTAAAATACCCCAAATGCTTGGTATACTCATCTGACTGCCAGTTCCTACAGTGCATTTCCAGCTCAGAGGCAGTATTCATTATGGTGCAGAAGTCCAAACACTGAAAATAAATTTGGAAGGTTTGGCTGTTCGTCTGGGTGTCTTGAGTTCTTTTCTAAATTGTGCTTTGCAGATGCCAACAGACCCTTAATTTTGAAAGTAACACACAGGGTTTCAGCTGTGCTAATCTGATGGGAACAGTATTTTGGAGATGAGGTAAAAACTATTTTTTGTCCTTGGGCCTTGTCTAGATGGGAAAGTTTTACCATTTATACTGATCTAATTGTATGGTTATAATCCCTCTCTTACTCCAGTAGAGGAATAGATTTTTGGGGGGGTCTAACTTAAACACCTTCCCAAGTCACATAAGCTAAACTGAAATAAGGAACTCTTATATGGGAATAGAAGTGTCCACACAGAGGGTTATACCCATTTAACAATACTGGTTTAATTTAATTTCTTGGCTTATACTGAAAATGTCCGTCCCCTCCCCATGTATGCAAGGCCTTCAGACCCTCAATGCCTGCACCCACTCCCACTGATATCAAAGAAATTTCCACCACTAATCAAGGACAATGTACCATTCTTAATGCAGACTATTATGGGGTAGTCTTGTACGGCCAATATTATAATTGTTTCATTACCTTTTCTATTGCAATCCCTTATTTTCAGAAGTGTATACCAGCAGTGGAAAAACCTCAAAAGGTTTGACGGCCTTGCATTCACCCAAAAGTTCAAATGCATTTCAAAACGCAGCAGTGCTGTCTGAACCCCATGCATCTGCAAAACTGGGTTGGGCAATCATGTGAGCATGGCTTACGTGTGATGGTGCCAGTCTGTTCACTTCAGATTGGCCAGGAAAGATACACAATATTTTGGCTTTTGTGCTCCAGTTTTGGTTGGGATTGGCAATGGAGATGCAAGCAAAAATGAAATTATATAGTAGCTGAGTGAATAGGGCATTGACCTGAGAATCAGGACATGGTGATTCTAGCTCACGGTGGTTTTAGCTCACTTGCGGCCTACTGCATGACCTTGAATGAATCACCTCAACTCTCTTTGCTTGTGTTCCCCCTCACACTCTTTCACTGGGATGGCCGTTGAGATGGTAAGCTATTTGGGCAAGGACTGCCTCATTAGGTGTTTGTACGGTGCCTAGTACAATGGGGTCCTGATGTTAGACAGGGCTACTAGGCGGTACTGTAATATACCTACAACAACATCTGTGTCTACTTTTATAAAAACCTGAACTAATTTGAACTGAGAGTCCATTTCTGAGCTAGTTGGCAATGTAGATTAGCAGTCCTATGGGCCACCCAGTTTCAGCCAGTCTGATATAAATGTTACAAGGCAAACAAATTAAACATTAGACTTTCTTAGCTTTATTTTGTCCTCTACTCACTCAGAGTGCTTTGGTTTTAAAAACCCAGAAAGTTAATGTATGTGGACTAAATTGCTAGAGGCGTTCGGATAGCAGTAGTCTGAAACAGCCAGGTGGCTGTATGCTGCGTGCTTGTGTGACACATAATCACACGGTGAGGAAAATGTATTTGTTCCTGTAATTACATAATCAGCTGTACAGTAATTATTTAAATACATGCTCAGTGACAAATGAGTATTTTTAAATAAACAAGGAATTTCAAACAAAAAAAAATAAAATAACCCCCCTATGTTACAGGAGTCACAGTTTGGAAAACCGCCACCTAAGGGGTCATAGACTTGGTAGCTTCTGCAGACCAAGCTCACTGTATACCTCCATCCCTTTCCCTCAGCTCACTGTGTGCCACACACTTATCCCTCTCCCTTTCAGGGACAACCTGCAACTTCCCCCCACCCCCTACTTCATGTCTGGGGCTCCAAGTTCCCCTTCCGCCATATACCAGGGTTCCCAATTCCCTCCCATACCAGCACCACTGTGTGCCTCCTTTTCCTCTCCCATTCTTACCTCCCTGCTATGCCTGGGGCTCTGAGTGTCCCTATTCCCCTCTTCCCACCATGGCCAGAGGTCTGTGACCCCCTACCCACCTCTCCCAGATGCCAGGGTTCCCCATTCCCCTTTATGCCAGTGGCTCTGTGTTCCCCCTCTTCCCATCCAGGGTTCATCAATCTCCCCCTCACACCTGGGCTTCTCTGTGCCTACCCCATTCCAAGATCCCCCATTCTTTCCTCCATGGCAGGGGCTCTTTGTGTGCCCCTATTCCTCCCCTCCCCCCAACTGCCCCCACTAAAGGGACTGTGTGCACTCCCATCCCCCATCCACCCATTGCAGAATCCCCAATTCCCCCCATGACTGATTTCCCCCTTACCTCTATACCAGAGGCTCAACTGCTCCCATGCAGGATCCCCCATTCTCTGCCCATGCCATGGGCTGTTTGCCCCCACCTCCTTTATTCTTGATTCAGAGTTTCAACATGTTAAACTCTCTTGGGAGGATGGGCAGAGATGTGATGGGGTATTATTATGCTGCAGGGCATTAATGGATGCCATCAACCAGTTGTTTGATCTACTGAGAATTGCAGAAGTGCGGCTGTGCTAATCAGCACACAGAAATTCCACGTATCTCCCATTTTCCTCTTTCGGTTTTACGATTTCCCCCACTAGCCCCTGACAAATAGAACATTCCCTGAAGTTTTGGAATTGTTCAGATGAGGTGTTCAAACATTACAGAGAGAAATGCCATGGAGTTGAGTATAATAGCTTCACAACCTGGTCCAATACAAACAAAATAAATTCACAGTATCGAATTAAAAACATCTTTTACCGTACCTTAGACAATGAGCATTATTGTTTTAGTATTCCTTCCCTGTGCTCAAGCGATCAATTTTCATAAAAATATATGCACATTTACATGACTATTTTGCATGCAGAATCATAAATGTTCATTCATATTACAGAGTCCATCCATATTACAGAGTTTTCGTGGTCATTTGTGTGAGTACCATAACTTTATATAAACATTAGATGTGCAAATATGCCTATCTTTTCATGGAAACGTTGGCCCAGGTTTCTAGACATCTAAGTGATTGGGATTATCTGGTCTCATAAATACAAACACATAGCACACAATGCACTTGCAAAGCACAATGCACTTTGTGGGCATAATAAAGTTATATAGTTATTTCAGAGCCGGAACCTCATTCTCAAAGTATCCCAGCACCACTTAGAATTTAGTGAGTTGCCTTCATTCTGAGCCTGTTGAATGATTAGTTGTGGTTTGCCTGGCACGGAGCAAAACATATTTTTCAATCAGTGACTTTAAAATCTGACTAAAGAAAAAAAAAGAGATAGAAAGAAAGAACAAATATATAGAGTCTGATTATATATCATCACACCCATATTATACATATGCGCATGTAGACAAAGGAAACAAAACGACTCACTAACATCTGCATCTGAAAGAAAAAACAAAATGGCAGCTGCCATACCTCCATTCTGCTAGGGGGCAGGGGAGACTGCTCCACACCGAACGGAGCACTATGCACAAACCAGAATGACATATCCTTTCACATTGCCTCTGAATTGTTTTCCAAAGCACAAAATCCCTACTATTGACAATGCATTTCAGGGGCACCAGACAGTTTTTAAAAGAAGAGGGGAAAAGGCGGGATACATTTAAAATTGCATACTGCACTGCTAGGGAACCAGCTCAATGGAGCAATATATACAGCGGGAGATCTAAAACCACTTGGGTATATTCCATTTTTTGAAACTGACAACAAAGAATATGCCAGATGAAAGAAATGTGTTCATGTTAAAACTAATACAGAATTTTCCTCTGGCAACAAATGGGAGAAACTCAGCTGAGTAATCTTACTGTGTTATATGCTGAGGCTAATGCATGCTGTGAATTTGGAAATCAGTGCAGAGAAAGTTCACTCATGAAAGCTCAGGAAAGCATTTCTGGGAGCTGTTAAAATATAAATACTGTAGTATAATCCTTGCTAGACGGGTGTGCTGATTTTATCTGCTAAAGTGGATTTCTGAATACCATTTTCTGATTGTCGTATATATTAATGCACCACCAAATGGTCATCAGTATTATGACAAAAGTTGCATCTTCAGCACTGTGTGCAATTTGGCTCTATGGTTGCAAGGCTACATTTCCAAGTGCACAATAAAGTGGGCCTATGAGAGACCCTGCAATCCTTAAGAAAGCAGCGAGCTAGGCCGATGAAGTGAGCTGTAGCTCACGAAAGCTTACGCTCAAATAAATTGGTTAGTCTCTAAGGTGCCACAAGTCCTCCTTTTCTTTTTACTCTTGCTAACTTTGCCACTTTCCAAGGCTGAGGCTTTCTACTGTGCAGAGAATTAACATCTGCCTCACAAGCTGATTCCAGTAGTGACAGCAAGTTGCTCACTAAAAAACAAAACAAAACATGATTTCCCCATTGCCCTTACATTTAGGGGTCCTTTTGGAACTCTCCAACCATATGCACAGAGGCAATGTTCGGTAATTAATGGCATATTTAAAAAAAATGCAGTACACATTTGCATTTTTCTCTAAGGAAGAATAAGATGACAGCATGTAGGTAAGTACCAGGCAGAACCTCACACTCACAGGATGCTTCTGTCTCAGTGATCTGTAAACTCACTGTAACCAGCCGGATTATATTGCCCTGCTGAGAAAATCCTTTTTATTAAAGAAAAAAATGTTTCCTGACAGCTTGTGCTACTGTAGAAGCCTCTGTGTAAGAGCTTTCTTCTCCTCCTCATTTATTTCTAGCCTTCAATTAATGAGGATTCAGTTCAGGAAAAGAATCTGAAACCAAGAACTAAACCCTCCAGGCCTATTTATAAGCATGTGTGAGTTGGCTGGAGGAGGCATGGGCATGATTTGCACCTCTACTTTTTAGTTTGAAATTAGTGCAGGCCAGTGGTCACCATCACTGGTCAACTTGCTGGTTTTCATAGTTTGGTATAAACTCCACCTCTTTCCAAAAAAGATCATACAATAACAGGCAGAGGTAGGGAAGAGGAGGAAGGTATGGGATAGGATGAAATCAAGTGTAAGTGATCTATACCCAAGAATTAGAGCCCTGGCTGCTAGAGAGAGTTAGGGGAAGACAGAATTGGCTGTTTCGTGGCCTATGTGAAACAAGTTGATAGTTTCAATCTGCACAGAGCTGCATGAAATAAGCTTTTAATCAACTAGCTTTGCGTCTAGGGTTCATAGAATCATAGAATATCAGGGTTGGAAGGGACCTCAGGAGGTCATCTAGTCCAACCCCCTGCTCAAAGCAGGGCCAATCCCCAATTTTTGCCCCAGATCCCAAATGGCCCCCTCAAGGATTGAACTCACAACCCTGGGTTTAGCAGGCCAGTGCTCAAACCACTGAGCTATCCCTCCCCCAAGGTTTGATGCGCTCATCACCCTCAATCCATGCATGTGAATGTGCAGAGAACTGGGGCAGGCAGGGGTGTTCACCCTACTGACCCTCTCTTTTCCCCCAGGTTGGAATCTCCATCCCCCAAACCTATTTTCCTCACTCCTCTCCCCCGCAATAAGCATACCAACCCTTCCAAACAGGTAGAAAAGAGGGTTTCTTTGACAGATGGTCAAACTCAAACCTCCAGGAGTTTGTTTGGTACCAACCCTTGAGAATCAAATTGCAGAATAGATTTTATGGCCCTTTTCTCAAACCAAACCCTGCAGGGACCCTATTCCCAGGTGTCCCTGTGACAAAGAGTCCCTGCCATCATCCCCACTCTCCTAGGAAGTCTTTGCAATGAACCTGAGAGCTGAATAAACTTGGAAATCTCTTATTTCTAATGGCTTGCCCTTTGGGTCAACGATGAAACGTGTTACCAGCAAGGGGCACTGGACTCCAGTTTCTAATGCTTTCAGTTCAACATCTCTCACAGACTACAAATTAGGGAATGATCTATATTCCAGCCCCAGTGTATTAATAAGAGGTAAATGTGCCTGTTTCAGCATTGTACCCTAAACCACTGCCTTATCCTGAGTTAATGGGCACGGAAGAAGAAAACTGACCGGTTGATTTTAAGAACAAGTTTCCTAATGTGTCTGAACAGGTAGGGATGAATGTTTTATACCTCGTTCTTCATAAAAGCACAGAGCTGGGGAATTACATGTCAGGAACTATAGAAACAAACAATCTCCTACAAACAGACTTTATTCAGACCCAATGCGGGTTTCAGGTAGCGGGATCCCCACGTAGAGGGGCAGGTTACAAATTATAAAGAAAGAGCTCTGAATTCTGGGTTCATACAGTGAGTTAACCTTCCTGCTAATTAGAAAACAATGGCTAATTACAGTGCAGTGTTATCACTTGGGGTCGGTTAGAATTGTTGCAAAGGGCTTTGGGGCAGCAGGAGTTCTGCAGAAGGGGTTTAAAGGTGATGATGGGAATAAGCAGCACATCACGGAGGCTATTCAGCATACATGGACCCCATGATAACATCCTGTAATTTGGTAACAGGCTGAGATTCTGTCCTGTCCTGCTCGACTTAGCACAGTACCTGTATCCTATGCAGTCACCTTGAGCGCAGGGTAGAGTAGCATCCCAGTCACCCATGAGTGAGATGGTCGCCCATTTTTAAGTTCTTTGTCCCCAGGAGATCTTATGCCGTTTTGATTTCAACTCATCTTTAAAAGTAGGTGTGTGGGTATATGTGTGGGGAAGGGAAGAAAGAGAGATTACACTTGGATAAGACAAAGGAACCATTTTTATACCCAAAACCTATTCTTTTGTTGTTACTGCAGCTGCCGCCTCCTTCTCTGTCTCAAGTTTCCACTTCCTTTCACTTCCAATGTTTGTAGGTTAACATTCCCTACAGCCTCAGGTAATGCACTCTGGCAAAATGCTATGCTAACCAAGCTCTAAACTTTGAAGACTCAAAAAAAAAACCAAAAAAAAACCCACACCAGTGGTTTCACACAGGAAAAACACATTCAGCATTCAGCCTTCAATAATCTGTGGCATAAGTAATGGCACCTGAAACCTCCTTGGCAAAAAACAAAACAAAACAAAAAGTTGACTGACAATTCATTCCCCGTAATATGTTGAGATTGATTGCCTTAGAAAGGCAATGAAATTGCATAGGAAGTGATATTATTTGGGGGAACTTTATAATTCATTGAATATGTTGTAGTACATTGTGCATGTAGTGTTATATTTTGGGCACACTGGGAAGTATTAGATATGAAATTACTTTGTATGATGCAGCCCAGACGTTAAAAAATGTGCATTGCTTGGGACTACATGATTCAGTGAGAAAATATAAATGGAAAATTACTGGAGCTGAAATTTTATTGCAAAGTTATTTATCTTTGTTATTACTTTCTGAATCCTTTTGTGCTCATTGTGTGCCGCGACAGATAGAGCAACTCTTACTTACACTTTAAACAGAGGTTACGAAGGAGAAAGACTCACCGCATACCAAAGGAAGAGTGTAAGATTGTGGCCCATGTTGGTGTTTATTCTTATTACGGTTCCTAAAATTGAAATACAAAAAAATACTTTGTAGCACATTTCACAGACTGAATAGTTGTATAACATCATATTAGGCCATTCAATATTTTCTATTAAACATAATAGCAAAAACATAACTGATAAAAACCAATTTTATTGATTTAATGGTCCCAGAACTATAAGGAACAAGAGTAACAGCTGGGTAGGTTTATGGAAGACAATCTGATTTTACTGAAATTAATAGGGAAGAGTGATCTAATTTTTTATTGGGGGATGAATTACAGATAATAAATGTTTACTTTACATAGCTACATATATATTTTTCTCTTGAGAATGTATCTACTTGTAATAAAGGTGTACAAATGCAAAAATCCACAAGTTGTCTTTAGGCCTTGATCCTGCAAAGTACGGAGTGAGCCCTCAATTACCACTGGCTTTAGTGGGAACCATGGGCACATAGCCTGTCTCAGAACTGGGTCCAATGCACATATATAGTTACATACAGTTATGTAATTATGCAGGGAAACTAGGTATCTGTAATTGCAGTAATTGTGCTCACAAATGGCAAGTTAACCATCTAATTATTTATTATTTATTATATTATTATAATATATTATTATTTAAAGGTTATTTATCCTTGCCATGACCAGCCATGGTAACTGTACTTGCAAATAAGGTGCGTCATTGCTCATGAGTGCCTCTGTATGCAATTGCATGTGTGCAGAATTGAAAATCTGGACTCCCCTTGGCCTCCTTCTAACTTTAAATTTCTGTCCTTCTTCCCATGTAATATCCCAAACTGTCCTTGTGTATAAGAAAAAGCAGAACAGAGAGGACTGGAAGGCAAACCTAATGGCAGAAATGCACACCCACACCTTTGAAGGAGAGAGTTTAGTTGGATGGTGCTAAAGATGGCAGTGAAAAAAAAAGTGAAGCAGATGTTGGTGAGAGTATGCTATCATAAAACATCTTTGTGCTGTTAAATCAAAAGCCAGTAGACTGAGGATGGTGGTGATCCTGTGCTAAGCTGTTATCCCATCCCTAATTCTGTCTTCTGAAGGTCCCCTGCATGTGACCAAACCCCCTGTAGTCAGAAGATGAGAAAGAAATGGAAATTCTTATTCAGATTTTATGGTCTCTAATTGAGTTTCTCTAATGCACCAAAGCAAAGGGAGTTAGGGATTGACAATAGAGATTTCAGCAGCATATAAATCTCCAGACGCTTTACCTCCACTCCAGATACCGCCCCAATCTTAGTAGAATTTACGCCAGTCCAAAAGCATATTCAGTAAATGAAAGCAAAAGTGAATTAAAACAGGACAGGGACAGTCCCATCTGGTGAAGGGTTGGATCTAGAAACAATGCAGGGAGTGAAGCATTTATTCTCATTTCTGTTAAGATGAAAGGATCATTTTAGTGCCACTTTCTGTGCAATCTCTTCATGACCATTTGAAACCTGAAGATATACTGAATTTCCTGTTCTAGGTGGGCTACGATCAGATCTTTATATAGCTCATAAAGGGAAAGGACCTAGACACTTCATGAAGTCCACTCGAGACCTGTGATTCATCTGTTTTACAGGGAAGATGCTTGGATACTACGGTGACGGATTGCAGTAGAAACCCTGCTGATGGATAGTAGATGGACAGAGTCAAGAACGTTTGTCCTACTATGGGATAATGAGCATTCTAGATCATCCTGGAGCTAGTCAGTGTGGAGAATCACATTTTTAAAATATATCGCAAAAATAAAAGGAGTACTTGTGGCACCTTAGAGACTAACCAATTTATTTGAGCATGAGCTTTCGTCTCCTTTTCTTTTTGCGAATACAGACTAACACGGCTGTTCCTCTGAAACCTTAAAATATATCATAACCAATGCATTATGAACCAAACATTTTCAAAGTCATGCAGGCTCCAGTTTAGGTAAACTGAATCTGTTCAGCTGGCACCTTATCTCACATTAACTTTTGCCTGTGATAATGGGAGTGTGATTGGCTGAGTTCTCTCTTTCATGTGTTTCTATAGCATCTGCACACCAGCATCAAAATGCAGTGGCATTCCTGAAAGCACAACCCCCAGTAAATCCAAGAGTTACATTCAAGTGGAGGGCCTGGCAGGTTCAGAGATGCTAGGAGGTGTTGAAATGTTCCAAGATAGAGGCGCTTTTAGTGGGTATCCCTCGGAAAGGCAGACTAACTAATGAAAGAGTATGTTATCCCGGTACCTATAAACACTTCTGCGTATGATTAGAGCATCGATCTGGTGATATTTTGGTGGTGGTTTTTTGGGTGTGTGTGATTTGGTTTGGCCTGTTTGATTTGATGAGACAAGATAGCATCATCTCCTACCCTAACCACTAGTTTCTTTCCAGCTGTGCCTTAAGTAGCTCACTTAAATGCTGGGCCCACTACCCCACCTCTAAAATGGGCGCAATAATACATATCGCACAGGAATGCTATGAGGCTTATTTAGTTAGCTCTGACCTCCTCAGATAAATGTGCAGAATTGACAAATAGTATTGCACTTCGTGATAAACAACGGAACAAATACAAACATTTTTTTTTAAAAAGACACAGATTTACAAGTACTTTAGGCAGAGTATGTTCAGTCTTCTACCCAAAGACATGGGAGTGCCTTTAGATAAGGGTGTAGTTTGCTCAACTGAAACTAAGTATTGCATTAAACCAGCAATTCTTACAATTCAATATCATACTTAGTTAGGTGTTTTTGTTTCTTTTTTTGTTTAAACAGATCAGCTGCAAGATTTTAGTCCTGCAAACATCTGCTGGAAAAAAGGCCGTGGTGCACTCTTAATAAAGGAGAACTGTTTTAGCCTTTTGCAAAGTTAAACATGTTTTCTAAAGGTTAGCATTTAACAGGGAATGAGTGTTGAACAAATTAAAGTTTTACCTCAACTGCTGTTAGCCAAGTGTTTAAAACCCACCATCTCTGCATAGAAAGGATATTCCAAGCCAGAAATGAGGCCCCAGTTCAGTCAAGCATTTAAGCACATGCATGAGTCCATCCTTATTCAGCAATGCACTCAAAAGTTAAGCACGTGCTTTGCTGAATAGGCATGAACTCATGAATCAGGGCCCCCGAGGGCCTTCTGTCTTCTGCCTTCTACCCCTACCGAACCCCCTATATCCCCTGCAGCAACATTTATTTGAAGTTAAAATCAACTTGAAAATTTCCAGAGCATCTGTTATAGAAAAGCTATTCTCCAGTCCCAGCAGGACTGCAGGTAGCGCATGGTGGGTGGGGATTTCCCAATAAGCTAAATATTCATTGCCCTGTAAGGGTATATTTCTTTTCTTTGCACAAGCACACGGAGCCTTTTTAAACATATTTGAACTCCATACAGTGCAAGCAAGTTAACTGCTCCATATCTGTAGTCTTTTGAAATGGGTTTATCATTTGTTTATCAGAAAGACTTAATTTTAATTCAACCTTCTCTGTGTCTTTCTATGTTGCTTCAGCCATAGAAGTGGTTTCCCCTCGGTTACTCCAGACTCCAGCTTGTGAAAACTTTTCTTTGTTAACTTATCTTGTTCACGCAACTAGACCACAGCCTTAATCTACAGAGATGTGCCCTTCTCATCCCTTATTTTGCTGTTGATTTTTTAAAAAAATACTTCCCTACCCCCGTGGGTATTGTCAGCACACTCAGACATCTCTGTGCTTAGCAAAACAGACTCATTACACCACCAAGCTTGTGCGAGTGGCTCAACATTTCATGGTCTGCTCTCCCTCCTGCTCTCAGGAAATATTGAGAGAGAGAGAGAGAGAGAGAGAGAGATGGGGGGTGAGTGAGTGAGTGAGTGCGTGTGGGGGGATCTGTTCCGTTTCATGAAACGTACCAGGTCAAACTATGGAGAAAAAGCCACAAGACTTAAAAGCAAAGTTATGTTTTAATATCGATTCATTTTAAGTGTTTGAAAGATATACTAAGAAATATATACACTGAGTAGCGTAGTTGCCTATAATGCCTTTTATCACTTTATAACATTAAACATCATGACACCTCATAATTTAAGTAACAACTACATAGTTCAAGAAACAAGACACTAGATTAGGGCACAAAAGATTAGGAGCTCTGCCCCTGGGCTTCCAGGTGACCTTGGGCAAGTCTCCTTCCCCCCCCATCCCTGTGTGCCTCAGTTTCCCAAACTGTAAAATGATAACAAAGATGCTGATGTCCAATGTAAAATGCTCTGAGATTAACTAAGAGCTCAGTATCATCATACCACCAGTTTTACAAAATGATAAACTGAAGCACAGCAAGTCTGGGGGTGGGGGCAGGAGGAGAGAGAGATTGGAGGACTGGAAGGCCTAATTAAAGAGCCCAGAAAATTGAGTTAATCTTTCCTTTGGCTTCACTCCCTGTGGATTTGCATTCTCTGAGTTTTCTTTGAAGTTTCAAGTTTGAATGGTCAGCGAAGCAAGAAGTGAAACTCATTTAAAGACATAGCTTCCACATGAAACCATGAGCCACTCAATGCAAAAATCATGAATGGCTTTGTTTAAAACCTGAAACTCAAAACAAAACCTCAGGGCAGCCATGAGGAGAGAACCCACAGGAAAAAATGAGCGTTAACCTTTGCGAAGCAAAGCCACCCACACTCCCCTAGGAATAGCTAACCTGCAGCAATTATACAGTGTACTTCTACGAGGACATACCATGGAATTGTTACAGAAATTTATGGACCACATTTTTTCCCCTCACAGCTGTCACTAAGCTGCAGACTCATAACTTCATAGCAATATTGAAGTGTCATAGGCCTAGCCCACCGTGCCTCAATTTTTCCTCACCAGGTCTTTACTATCTGTCCTGGGGAATTGCATGACTCAGCCTTTCAGCTGAGCTTTCAGAGTTCAGTCCTCTTTTGGGGCAATAAGAATCTAAACAACACAAAAGGTTCTTCCACCTGCTTGGTCTCCACTTCCACTTCAGCTTACCCTTTAGGCTCAGTTCCCAGCCCCTTCTGGGATATCTAAGTCTCTCTGCTCTAGAATTGAGCCCTGACTCCCCAGAAACTACATCTTGCAGACCCTGCTTCAGGGACTTCTACAGGAACCCAATGGTTCTTCTACCAACCTGAGTTCTCTGCCTTTTTATGAGGCTCAGGTGTTACCTGATCTCAATTAGTGCTGGCCCCTTAGGCTGGGACGCAGCTAATTATGGCACAAATTAGGCTGATTGAACAGGCCTAGTTAGTCCCAAGCCTCCTGGCCCTTATAGAGTAGGCCATCCTGGACAAAGCTCTGATTCACAGGTGCTATACAAAGCACAGGTCCAGCGACTTGGGAATTTCCCTTTGATGTTAGTGATATAGACCCTATGACAGATAGATGAGAAGTTCTGATTCTATCCCTTAGGAAGCAATGGTACAACATGGCACTGTTATTAAACACAAAGGAAATCTTGCGTGTGTTTATGTTTGCACTGACAGATGTGAAATAAAAGAAAAGTTAAGGATAAAATCACAATACTTCTAAGAATTCCAAGGCACACTGACCAGTATATCATTCCAATGAATTTCTGATTGGAGGCAAATATAAAAGTTGATGGCATTCAATGGAACAGCTTTAGACAAACTGCCAGAAATAGAAGAATCTGGCATTCACAGCTCTTAATGTGTGGTCACATCCCAAAGTAAAATAATTAATGGGTGGCCGGAGGTGTCAGGGTGTGGGCGCGTGTGTGCATACATACAGATGTTAAGTATAGGCCTTTTAATATAATTTTCTTCTTCATCTATGATGAAGATAATTTTTGCTCATACAGCTGTAATTTAGATGGTTTGTAAGGCCCTTCTTTCTGCATTTCATGATGAAAGTCACTGATGAGGCCAGCAGAGCAGGCCTTGCGTCTTTCCATAAAATATCTATTAAATGGCAATGAGATACACCTCAAAGGGATTCCCAAATTGCAAGCCTCCTTCAGAGCATTAATAAATTATCCGTTCATTTGCTCATGCTGAATCTCAGAACACCTCAGGGTCCAATCCAGTTCCCACTGATATTAATAGAAATACTCCCATGACTTCAATGGGAGTTGGACCAGACCTGAAGGCCCTCCTCAATGAGCTCCACCTGGGACGACCCATGTGGCTGCATGCTGCAGTCAATGGACTCTACACAGGTTCAGTGGTTCACTTGCACAGAACTTACTGCAGGACCAGGGTGCATGAGCTGAAGCTGTTGCTAATCTGTTGTTACACGGCAGTATGGTTTCCTGGCTTGACTAATTTGGTCACACGAAAGGCTTCCTAACACTGCAGCTCTCTTGTAACCATGGATTGCCAAAGTCCGAGATTATTTCAAGCTATTTAACAAATAAATCAGTTAATCGTAATTTGCTGCATGATAGGAAGAAGCTTCCTTAAGACTGTTATAAATATTGCCTCACTGGTACTGACAAGACGGCAATGAATATTTGCTACTAGCCAAAGAAATAAATCTATTTTTACTACTTCAAGTGTGGGCTAACCAGAGCAGTAATTGCAATGTTCATACGCTTTACCTTCCCAGAACCACTTATTGGTTTGATTGTGCGGCTAAATATGCAGTGACATAATTCAGTAGTGTACTGACCTCTAGCTGACTGGTAGCAATGCAGCAGTCAATAGAATTTTAATAGCTCGCACTAAAATCAGCCTGTCTGTGTCCTCATCAATTACTATCTCCACAGATACCCAAAATGCACTAAAATAATTTCCATTGAAAGACCAGCCCTAATTAACTCCCATCCACACTCACTACTTAGTGAAAAACATGCCACAATCAAACTGCTTTAAATGTTTTTTCTTATGCCAGAGAGATGGGTTAGTTTATTTGTAATTTGTTTACTGAGGCAACGTGGATTCTGCAGACTAGTGCTTCTCAACCAGTGGGCCTCAACTCCTTGAGGAGTCATCAAAAGCAGTCGGGGTGGGCCGCTCAAGACTTTACACATTTATTACCATATAAAGCAAAGAACAACGTACTCCCCACAAACCCTTCCTCTTCAAAGTCAAGTATTCAACGTCAATCTCTGAAACACACAGACACACACACACTCGATAGGGTTAGCAGTGTTACCACCACAATACTTTTTTATTACTACTTTTTAGTCAATGTCAGGAGAGTTATGAACATTTTTTACTTTGAATAAGGGGTTCCCAACCTCAAGAGGCTGAAAGACACTAATGTAAATACAGTCTGTAACAGACAGATGGGAGCTCTCTCCGCTTATCCCAGACTGCTCCGGTCAAAACATCAGACATAAAATGTGAAAAAGTGACCTTGGATTTTGGGTGCCTTGATTTTTGGGTGACACTATGGGCTTGATGTTCACAGGGGCTGAGCACCCACAGCTGAAGTCAGTGGGGTGTGTGGGTGCTCAACTCTTCTGAAAATCAGGCCCAAGAAATCAAACGAGGCACCCCAAAATCGGAGGCCACTTTTCAAAACGTTAGCCCTTGAGACAAGAAATCCTGCAATTCTGAGGGGAAGCTGACCAGCTATACCAGGACTGCTACTGGAAGGGCCATAAACCAGGCAGTAGCTCAACTCTTGAGTGTGTCACTCCAGGCCTCGGTGGTGAAAAAACAGCACCAAAATACGCATAAGAAACCTTAAGAACGAAAGAAGCCACTAGGCTCCAGATGCAACACATGTTCACTTCTTATGTCCTTTTCATTTTCTTATTTTCTCTCCACAACCCCTTAATCTCTGAGCGTCAAGAATCTCATCTAATTCTCAACTCTGCCTCCTAAGGCTCCGTGAATACATTTCCCTACATTGTTACTTGTGGCGTATACTCATTACTTTCTGCATGAACAAGCTTCAGATAGTCTCTCTTTGGCTCCTGATTTTATAAGACTTCAGATTAAGTCCTCTTATTGTCAGGCTCGTATGGATCAACGTTATCAAGATTTTTATTTCTTCCTTGTGTTATTACTTTATTAAATTTTAAATCTTTAATAATAAAGTCTCCCTATTCCCCCATGACAATAAGCTTAACTTGTACAAACTTTTCTCACAAACTTCTACAGTTTTCCAGGTCTAGTGTCATTTTCTTTACCCTAATCTACAAATTTTCTAAAGCAGTTATATTATTTCTATGGTATACAAAAGAAACCAATATCCTGTATCAGTAAATACGAATAGTGGGTGAAATTCACCCCTCATCTCAACCCTCCAAAAATAGACTGTGTGCAAGGATGGGATGGGATGTAGGAGCTGCTACTACAGCCCTTAGCCTAGGTTGTGACACCCCAGCCCTTCCCGCCCCCCGCCCCGCCCCCGGAAGATTGCGGCCACTGGATCCAAATGAAAATAGATTGATTGTGGCTGTTTTGTGGTTATTTACATATACCTGTAATACAACAAGGCAAAACCCTGCTCCTTAGTTGTGCAGTATAGGTATATTCAAACATGTATTAACTAGCCCTATTCCTGGTGGCTAATATCTGGGCTACTTTATAGCTGCCTTGTCCAATTTTTTGATGTGTATGGAACCAAATACCCTCCTGAGTAGAGCTGATCACGAGTTTTGCTGATGAAACATTCTTTGCGGGGGAAAATATGCCAATGCCAAACCTTTTCACTGAAACTTATCACTTTCAGTGAAACTTTTGTTGGAAGTTTCAGAGTAACAGCCGTGTTAGTCTGTATTCGCAAAAAGAAAAGGAGTACTTGTGGCACCTTAGAGACTAACCAATTTATTTGAGCATGAGCTTTCGTGAGCTACAGCTCACTTCATTGGATGCATACCGTGGAAACTGCAGCAGACATTATATACACACAGAGATCATGAAACAATACCTCCTCCCACCCCACTGTCCTGCTGGTAATAGCTTATCTAAAGTGATCATCAAGTTGGGCCATTTCCAGCACAAATCCAGGTTTTCTCACCCCCCACCCCCCCCCCACAAACTATTACCAGCAGAGAGTGAGTTTGTGTGTGGGGGGGTGGAGGGTGAGAAAACCTGGATTTGTGCTGGAAATGGCCCAACTTGATGATCACTTTAGATAAGCTATTACCAGCAGGACAGTGGGGTGGGAGGAGGTATTGTTTCATGGTCTCTGTGTGTATATAATGTCTGCTGCAGTTTCCATGGTATGCATCCGATGAAGTGAGCTGTAGCTCATGAAAGCTCATGCTCAAATAAATTGGTTAGTCTCTAAGGTGCCACAAGTACTCCTTTTCTTTTTGTTGGGAAGGTTTCTGAGGTCCCTGATGGAATATTTGGTTAAAGAGAGAGCGTAATCAGAACAGCCAATAGCCTAGTGGTTAGGGCTCTCACAGATTCAAATCCCAACTCTACCTGCTTTAGAGCGGCAACTTAATCCTCGCTCTCCAACATCTCAAGAATGTACCCTAACCACTGGGCTATTGAGTCTGACTCAACAAATATTGATTTATTTTTAATGCAAAAGAGAACAGCTCCAGAGAGAGAAAGAGACTGACTCTATAGGGCACTCAGTGGGCTACTTGCTATGCTGAGCACTCGCTCTCTCTGTGCTTATGCAGAATCAAAACACATTTCAAAAACCTTGAAATTTTTCATGAAGCGGAATTCGTGTTTTCCTGCCTGCACCACTGCTGAGACCTCCTTCCTAACCCTCTCCAAAACGGCTGTGCATCTGAGACCTCATGATGACCTAGCCACTCATCTTGCATCATATATTCGCTCAATAACACTCAATGGGCCAGATTTCAATCTCAACCAACGTTTTCATGAGCATCACACTTACCTATGTTTACAGGAGGGGCATTAGTGGGAGAAAACTCCAAAGATAGGGATCCCATTACTCTGACTAGTTTCCTATCAAATCTGCCCCTTAACCTCTGAAGTATAAGATAATTAGAAATCTCCCCTGAAATTATCCAGACCATCACCCCACCTCTCCAGATGTGTTATATCCTGATGCACCCTTGAGAGTATGTTGCCTAGATCTAGTGGTTTGTCAGTTGGAACTCAAGTTTTAGTCTCTTAATTACAGATCTGCCAAAGTACCTGAATTTAATGGAGATGGCTGGCAGAGGGACTCTCCATCTCTTTTCCATTTAATAGCTTCATTACAGATTAATGTCCACAGCAATAGCATGTATACATTTTGCAGAACAGCTAAACTATTAAAGTGCTGCTGATTTTGATTTGTTCTCCTGTCGCGCTGTGTTGTGTCGCATCCCTTAAAAGTCCCTATTATGCTGTGCCACACGGAAAGCTGGTGTGATGCAATGTAGCACGACATTGCATAAGCAAATTAATAGCTCAACAATATGACACTTTGTGTCCGCAACGACAGTAGCCACGGCTTGTGAGCTTGACTCACGGTAAAGCTGGGGATAATGAATTATTCATTTGCTGCTCTGATCTTCAGATAATTCGATACTCATATTTCCTTTTCTTTCAGTAATCCTTTTCACCATTATTTATATTCATCCTTTTACTTTGTAAAGATGAATGCTAAGTAATTGTTAAATATCTCTGATATTTCCCGAATAAACTGAAGACACAAAGATATGTGATACTATGATTGCAGAAAATATTCTGTCTTCTGTTGGAACTGAACTACATTGACAAACAAAAAAAAGTATCATTAGTGAAGAATCCAAACAGTTGTGATCAGTGTCAAGCAGGTGTTATTTTACAAGTAAAATATTGATTTGTTGACATCAATATTTCTTGTAACCTGATAATAAAATTTCATTCCATATTTGAATAGGAAACATTGTTTTGGGCTCCTGGGCACAAATTATGATGAAGCATTGATACTAGCTGCTGTACAGTTCTGCAACTGCTATTTCCTTATATCCAAGGCTGAGATAAAAATATAATATCTAATTTTCCTATGACTTCCAGTGGATTCAAAGGGCTAGTTTTACTATGCAGATCAGATGCCATTATCTTGACACAAAGCCTGAGTGAAGGAGTGTTGCAGAGGAAGTCTCCAAAGAGGTGAAGGGACAGAATCTTCTCCCAGTCCATCCCAGCAGTCCCATCGCAGTGTTCCTGTTGCACCTCCTACTGTATAAGTACATGTTTCTGCTGCCATCTTGACCAACATCAGGGACTGAACCAGGGACCTCCTGCACTAAAACCATAAATCTTTGCAACTTGACAGTCTCACACCCTCTGCAGAACCAGCACAGAGGGTGAGACATAACACCTACTGACCAGTGGGTTAGACAGACATTCAGATGTCCATACTTTCAACCCTCTCCTGGCCTTCTGAGCCTACCACACTTCCTAAATTCCACATTGAGGCAGCTATGTAAGCATCCTGATCTTCTGAAATGTTGAGCACGCATCACTTCCTCTGAAGTCAACGGGAGCTATGGATGATCAACCCCTCTGAAAATTCAGTCCACTTAATTATCTGCCTAACTTTGAGCGTCCAAGTTTGAAAACATTGGCCTTATGCTTCTGGTCACAGATGCTGACAAAGGTCTGACCCATTCTGAGCTTAAGTTGTAATACAGGGCCTCATCTGAAGACAATGGACATAAATGGGCATCTTTCCACTGGGTAGGCTTTGGACCAGGCCTATAGTACCAAAGATTTACATGTCACTTTGCAGACACAGGGTCCAAATGAAACCAATGGACATTTTACTCAAGCACAGCTTTATATTCAAAAGTCTGAACAAACCTTCTTCCCTTCAAAAATCAATGGGACCTGCAGGTACCCAGCACCTTTGAAAATCGCTTTAGGAGTAAGGACTTTGGGATTTGGCCCCATAAGGTTAAGACACATTCTGCACTCAAATATGCAAGGCAGTATATGTAGCCTGACAGCATTGTTGCCCAAAAGCCTGTTTTAAAATCGTATCGGTGAATGTGCTGTAGGTAACCTGAGGCACCTTTGAACTTCAGACACTCAGGCAGAAATGACCGAGTGTATAGAATCAGGATCCATAAGCAACGCCAGTGGAGCTCTTCATAAACAGGAACCTTCTGACACAGGCATACTGAACTATAAAGTGCTGCATAATGCTATCTCCTCACACACAGACAAAAAACTCGCATTACTATGTGCTCACGGCTGATTTTTTCTGATACGAGAGTTGTTATCATCCTATCAAACCAAGGAGAATAAAAGGGATTTCCCAGAAATAGTGGTTGGATTCCCTCTTCTCTGGGAGAGAGAATTTGCCCTTTGACAAGCCAGGGCAACAAGGATCTCTACCTTGAGGCGAACAGGCTCCTAAAGGTCACCTTAAGTTTAAAAGAAACCATTGTGAGGAAAAATTGGTTTCTTGGCACTGGTTCATTAGCACACAGTGTTAGCACTTTCACAATATGTTATACTGTTAGTACGTTTTGGGAGACTTTGCCATTGGCACTTGCTATTTTTATCTCCCCACCAGGCAGCTCAGCACAAAATGACAAACAATTTATCTTTGGTTTTATTTATTTTTTTCATCTTGTGGAGATAATACAGGAAGGAGGGAGGAGAAAATTTAAAATGATCAGGAAGGACACATGAAAAGTTGATGGACAGTGGACTTCTTGGCAAATGAACACCTATTGTACCCTCATCAACACTTGCCATGTTCTCTCTCTTCTTCTAGGCTAGATTGAATCTTATCGCTCTGCCCTGAGTAAGGGGCGACACATAGTTGCACTGACCCAGCACAGCCTTAACCAAATTTTTGGACTCAGAGTGCCATAATCTGCCTGCTGCTTCACCCCTTTTCCTGGTGCAGCTTTCTTCCCCCTCTGTGCTGACTCAGCTGCGCTAGCTGGCAAAACAAGTGGGGGAAGGTGGATCTTGACTGTAACTGCTCTCTGCCCCTGCCCACCCACCTGTGCAAGGGTGGAGCAGTGGGCCACTTCCAGCTGTTTTCCCTGCGGCACTGTGATACAGCTAGCAAGCCTCTCTCTCTCTCTCTCTCGTGTGTGACAGTGCAGCAATTTCAGAATCCAGCTCCATAGCTAGAACGATAGATGGATTCCTTTATGCATGATGAAGAGCATTGTATCTTGCTATGAGACAGTTACACTAGGATAATGAACGACTGCAGCTGCATTGCTGTTCTACAGATTTTGCCCCACTAGGGCCTCAGTCTAGCAAAGTACTTAGGCAGATGCTTCAATATACACCTGCTAGTAGTTCTCTCAGTGGAACTACTCATACACTTAAGTGTTTTGGGGGACTGGAGGCTAGGTGTGTAAGTGACTCCAAGTTGGGGTGGTGGGAAGATACACATTTGTTTTCAAAGTACTTCTAAAAAGATGACCTGCAAAAGGAAACATCTGTGATTTATTTATCTCCTGTCTGAGGCTGGAAGCCTTGACTTCAACAAATGTAGCTTTCCTTAATAACTCAAGTACAGCAGGAGCCCAGACACAAACTGTGACCGGTGGAGTTTGCAAATCATAAGCATTCCTCAGAGGCTCAAGCCATTGCACACCCTTAGCTAAAAACATATCCAACATTCAGTCCTATTAAATACAAACTGAACATAACACTGTGGTTTAGTTATGCTGATACAACTATTCCCATTTCAAAGGAACATCTCAAATCCTTAGTAACTCACGACATCCAGAATATGTATAATTTGAGCTCAGTATCTACAAGGCATTCACAAGAGTATTGGAATGACAGAGCCACCCCACACTGCCGCAGAAAAAAAGGTCTTGAAATGCAGAGTTTTAAAACTGCTTCACTCCCAGAATGATGTTGAAACAAATGGTTTGACCACACATTTCCTAGAACTTCAGCTAGCCTGCACTAGTTTCTCCCTCTCCCTTGCCCATCATGATTTAAATGTCTTGTGCCCAGCAGTGTGAACAGGACTTCCCTTAGATGCTGGGGAGTGGCCGGCTATGTGATACTTTGGGGTAGCCACAGGTTTAACCACCAGCCACCTCTTCTGCAGGTTAAGTGGAGCCCCGGCCACTCGTGCTGGGGTTCATGCCTAGTTGCTTGCTCTTAATTCCCCCTGCCCCCCCCCCCAAGGAGCTGATGAGCTGCATCCCACTAGATAGCCATTTGCCAGAAGGTATGTGCATTGTATGAATTTTGCATCATTTCACAGCATCTAAAATTGGGTTTTATGCCTCCCAGTACATATAAATGTAACAAGGTCTCTACCTGGAAGAATTTATGTAACCACCCCCACCACAGTCTCAAGCAGAGCTTGTACCTGGAGTCTAGGATACTAAGGCACAAACCTCTACCATTTGAGATAAAGGAATACCTCAGCTATCTGACAGCGGTAGTAGGCTGTTTTCTTTTCCAGGGACTAGTCTAGAGAGACAGAGTTGCCACACTGAGAGCTTTACAAACATGTTACATTTATAGCCTGATTTTTCACATGACAAATGAAACAGGAAGGAGAAAGGAAAGACAGTAGCCACAGGAATAAGATGACATGGTTAATCAGAAATGGGATGCTCACAGCATGGGTGAGTTAAAAAAAACAAAACACCCAACTAGGCTAGTTTCATTGTCTAAGCTGATTGAAATGCAAAGAGCAAACAGTATAACTGTTTCAAAGTAAATTATGGGATGAATATGGAGAGAAGGAGAGAGATAAAATTTAGATTACTGGAATCACAGTGTAGGGCAAAAGATTTGCTGATGAAACTCTGATTTTAAAAGTTATGTTTAAATACTTGGGAAATGCTCAGGGACCATATTAATAGATGGGAAGATGGAGACAGACTTGAACCAGACCTCAATATCAAGCACATTGTATTGTTAGGTTTTGCAAACTGGTGGTAGAAAGAGTTTATAAACAGAAATACTGTCAAATAAAATAAATAGAAATACCATCCTCCAAAAGCTTAATCAAAATGACAGAACCTTTAGTTAAATGTATTAGAAAATCCTTTTTACTATGAAATATCAATGTAGATTTGATTTTAAAAAAATCTTTAAGGCATTTAAAATTTGTAGTTAAAAGCAGAGGTTATAAAATCAGAATTGCTGGCTTGTAATATGTTCCATAAAATGCTTCTTGTCCTCCGAACGTCACTCATTCATGCTGGTGAAAGAAAATCTCATTTTTTTTTCTGCCTACTTAAAAACGTAAAGAACACATAACATTAAGAAATAATCAAGGATATTTTTCTGGCTCTTTTTGTTGGAGTCTCAGTCTAAGACGAGGCCCTTCTTGTTTTATGCTATTAATAATCCTCCATTTGCCAAATCATCAATGCCTGCACAATTATAAGACCACGTTTTCAATTACTGGATTATGAACAAGTGGGATGAAAGCACAAGTTGGGAGGGAAAAACACGGTCTTTTCTTCAACATTTCACTATTAAATCAGGAACTAACAATCTGTGAGTGGTAAATGGACTTATTTCTAAACAGACTGTTGGGTAAAATTAGATTACACAGGCAAGTAATTTCTGAAGTTAAGCATATTTGAAGTGCTATCAGCTGGGTGGACAAGTTGCACATCTGGTGTTCTTATGGGAGATTCTAAGCCCTGGAAAAGAAGAGATACTCTAGCTAATATAAAAGTACTTTAACCATTTTGGCTGCTACTCTACTGTATTCCATGCTACTGCTGATGAGAACGCTAGAAAGTCAGTTTCACCCGGCCTATATACCTGAAGGAGGTGAATTGAGTCAACTTCCTTCTTACCCAGATTGGCAAAAGAAGAGTGATAGCAAAGCACAAGCAATACTGGCATATTAGACAATAACACAATGGAGAATATGGAACGTCCCAATTCGGGTGGGAAGGGTGGGGAGAGGGAGATTTAACTGTATGGTTTTATAGAGAAATAGGCTGACTTCTCCTGAATTTGAATATTCAAGTTGCTGATGTCCTGATAGGGATCAATGAAATAAAACTAAGGAAACTTTAATAATATATTATTTAATGCCATATTAGGGTGGAAGCCCAGTGAATTCCAAAAGCATGTTTACCAAGGAATGCTGCTACATGGTTGGTGATCACGTGGTCGCCAAAAGCTTCGGTGGCACGACAAGATTGCCAATAGCGGACATAAACTGATTATCCAGCCAGACCACGACAAGGACCTAGCTATTGATTTGGGTGGCGCTTTATCTGCAAGGAAGCTACCTCCATTTGAGATTTGCCATGATGATGAAACGTTGATGAGTTTTAGGTCAGACTCCAAAGTTTGTCTCTTTAACGGTAAACCCTCCTGGGAGATTCTCACTGCTTCGTTCCTTAAAAGGAAGGAACACTGCAGTGATGGGGGGGTGGGGTAGTTGTGTGTAGTTTACAAGGGGATGGGTGAACTAGCAGGAGAAGTGTTCTTGTCTGAGGTCTCCCATGGAAAAGAATTACAAATCTCCAGAACTCGAGGAGCCCAGGATTAGTATAAGAAGTGATAAACCATATGACTCGCTGTATGTAACCCAGACTAGTTTAATAAAGATCAACCATACCATGAAGCTGCAGACTGAAGCTTGCTAATGCTGGATATTAATGCTGGAGATTCTTGAAGAAAGAACTTACTATTCCTTTTGGAAATTTCCCCAATGACCAGGGCAGGTTTTATGTTTGAATGCCATGAGCTATTATGTCATAAGCAAGTTTGTCTTTGAGATAGGAGAGACTCCTATGTGCATCTTAAATGGCAGTGGTTTGGACAGTGTTGAGTGTTTGGAAATATGATCTGAAGCTCTAATAGTTCTCTTACAAAAATGGTTTGGAACAGTAGTCATTCATGGTTATAGAAGCCTGCCATTAGCAAAAAGAAACACTGTATTGTCTTTGAATTACAGTATTTCATTTTAAAGACAGATGTATGGGGATGGTTGGAGCATTCTGAGACTGAGACAGATTTCATCATTTATGAAATTGGTATCTTTAACACTGAAAGAATAATTATTTTCACCAGAAAAATATTCTGGACAGAACTTATGGAAATCAAGTGATGTAGCCACCAGTTCAGCTATATGTCAGCCTACAACAATAACAATATATACCAAGAAGCAGCAGAAATTGACTGCGCAATTATTGGGGAACTCTCAGAGTTGAAACAGAATGACAGAAATAAACTGACAATATTTCATACAGGGAATTGCATTGGATGTTTCAAACATCTCCTGAGAACAGCCCCCAGGTGCACTGGTATATAGCTATAGAGAGAGAGAGATAATTTCATCAGTACACATTCTTCATCCTGGTAGACATAGGGGTGAGAGCATGAGGGACATGTTGGTTCCCATGTACACTTTGACTTGGCTGGCAAAGGACCTCCTTGCACACACTGACCCCTTGGACAGGCATTCTTTTCCTCGTGTCTTGCTCTGTTTTAATGACGAACGTTCTCTGTGGTTTTAAAGGTTATAAAGTGCCTGGTCAAAAGTGACCGGTTTTGGGTGTCCACTTTGAAGCACCTTAAAGGACTCTGATTTGCAGCAAGCGCTGAGCACTCATTCTTTGAAAACAATATTCCTGCAAGGTCATTCATGTTGGTCACCCAAAAACTCAGGCAGCCAAAAATCACTAGTCACCTTTAAAATTCTTGGCTGGAGGCTTAGATCCTGTCCCTCCCTTCCCAGAGCTATATATTAAAATAAATAACTTACATGCAATCAAACATGCATCTGACATGTACTTATTTTTAGAAGCGAATATAGATTTCAGGCTTTGAGAATCACCAGATTACATTTTACATGGTTTCAGTATTTATAACTTTTTGGCAATTTTTTTTAAAAATCTAGTCCTATTATGGCTGAAAACTTTTGCAACAGGTTGCACTTCTACATTATGAATTCCTGTAAATTAGTGACAGGTTTCAGAGTAACAGCCGTGTTAGTCTGTATTCGCAAAAAGAAAAGGAGTACTTGTGGCACCTTAGAGACTAACCAATTTATTTGAGCATGAGCTTTCGTGAGCTACAGCTCACTTCATCGGATGCATAATGTGGAAACTGCAGCAGACTTTATATATACACAGAGAATATGAAACAATACCTCCTCCCACCCCACTGTCCTGCTGGTAATAGCTTATCTAAAGTGATCATCAGGTGGGCCATTTCCAGCACAAATCCAGGTTTTCTCACCCTCCACCCCCCCACACAAATTCACTCTCCTGCTGGTGCTAGCCCATCCAAAGTGACAACTCTTTACATAATCAAGTCGGGCTATTTCCTGCATAAATCCAGGTTTTCTCACATCCCCCCCACCCCCATACACACACAAACTCACTCTCCTGCTGGTAATAGCTCATCTAAACTGACCACTCTCCAAGTTTAAATCCAAGTTAAACCAGAACATCTGTAGCTCACGAAAGCTCATGCTCAAATAAATTGGTTAGTCTCTAAGGTGCCACAAGTACTCCTTTTCTTTTTGTAAAATAGTGAGAGCACAATAAGAAAAGTTATGTTGGCAGGCCGTGCTGTGCATCTGCAATGAGAGGGAAAAAATCCTTTTTTTTTCTGTGGCTATCTTGTCTGCTCAACAAATCTTTACATGTTTTAAAATTAAAATTACAGCTTTGCAGGAGGCTGGGAGTCAAAGTGAGATTCTGCTGTGTTGTCTTAATGACCAAATGGATGAAAAATAATTAAACCACTGAGATCATCCTGCCTCCATCCCGTCTTGGTTAAAAATGTAAGAAAAACATAGCAAATGAGATTTTCTCTTGCGTGTTTTTCCTCCCTGCTTTTAAGACATTGCTCTGAAAAGAGGCACTTGCTGTTTTTATGCTATTAATAATCCTCCATTTCTGACATCACCTCATCCCCACAGCAACACACTGTGCTTCAATTGCTGGATTAGAGAACCCCTTGTTGTGTTTGACAAAAAGATGTATCAAAATGGTGGAGATGGACACTTCCACTTTCTGGGGTAGGAGAGTTTAAAACAGGATATTTTAAACAGGAAAGGAAAATCACACTTTTAATGGAGCAAATGATTACTTTGTTTTATAAAAGTTTCCAGACACGGTATCCATTTGCCCTCAGTGGCACTGTTCGTGTCAGTATGGCTTAGCAGTGTCAGACCCACCATTTGCTGGTTAATGCTATATATAGTCTTGCAGAGGGGATAATTGATGTGGCTAAGTGAAGATATGGAAAATAGGTTTGCTAGCCATGTGCAAACCTATTATGTTCTGTACAAGACTATCTCTAGGACAAAAAAAAAGTCTCCATGTGATGATATTTAATCTAAACAGTGGTGTGTCTCTGTCTGAAACACTTACGCAGGAACTCTTATTAACATGGATTTTATTGGAAGATATTTGTCTGAGCAGCTAAGTTATTTATGCTTACATAAGGCTGCCATTTACAACAACAAGTATAATAGCATCTTTGAGCTTTTTAATTAAAAATTAATTAGGAGATTTAAGAACAAACTCATTGGGGGGTTACTGTACAATAACATGTTTACAAAATTAGGTCTGGGCTTTTTGTTTCTGTTAAGTGTTTCAATCAATTCCGTGTCCATTAAATATAATTACGTATGATGCTTCCTCAAATTATAATGTAGCATTTAAAGAGCAGCTGGGAAAGTCTGCAGTTTTAACTCTGGAACTGGGGTAACCATTAAAATGCAAATAGGTGCAAATAGCACTTTGTTGAAGAAGAAAACCAGCAGCATAAACATTTTAGCCATTAATCTTGGCTTTACCATGTCTCTCCCTGTTTAACACTATTTATTACTTTTGACAGCTATCCCACCATTGCTGGAAACGACAGGTCTCCTCAAGAATAAAGAATAAATAACTTATACAAAGCTCTGTGTGTGTGTGTGTGTGTGTGTGTATTTTACACACAAAAAACTGTTAAAGGAATGTTCAGATTGCAAAATGATATTACTCTCAAATACTCAAGTGATGACCACCACAGAAAAGCCTATGAGGAAATTAATAATTCTGTCTTTAGGGTAGGGTTGGAATAGTGTGCAGTCAATAAGGCCTGGGGTCACAGGCTGAACAAGGAGAAAACAAAATATTCAACAGTGGCTCATTAAGTGAGCTCCATCCATTCGGTGCACTGAATGATACTGGAAAAAAATAGTATGGGATCGTGAAATTAAAGACACTCACAATGTGGCTGTACAGGCAACATTATTTCTGGCATTTCCTTATGTTTGAGTGCTCAACTTTGCAACCTTAATAATGTTCTTTTACTGTAGTGCTTGGGAGCATGTAATTTCCTAGGTTTTTAATAAAGCCACATGAAGGAATTTCTGGTTTTCAGATTGCATCATATAGACACCAACATTGTTCATCAGCAGGGATGGAATCTTTGAAGTCATCACACAGAACTTGGCCACTTGAATTAACAGCATAACCAATTGCAGCAAGAGGTTATCGTCTATGTGGACCAGCGCTAGAGAGAGATGGGGCACTTTGCCAGGGAGTTTCACAGCGATTTGCTGACAGCGGAGGCAGGTGAGATGCAGGGGCCTTCGGTTCTATTCCTGGCTCTGGACAGGAACATGTTCTAGTGGTCACAGACTCTTCTGCCCATCCTCCTCCACCCAAGCATGACCCCTTCTGTCCCATAAATTCCAACCTGTCCTACCCCACTGCAGGCTCCTTGTCCCAGTCATATTCTCTTCACCTAGACAGTCCCAGTCTACTCCTCAGGCTTTGGATACCAGTCCTAGTCTCCTTTTCCACTAAATTTTAGTCTCCTCACTCTTCCACTTGCAGTCTCCTTGCCCAACTATTCTCAGTCTCTCTCCCCCCCCCCATCTTTGGGCTTTGGCTCCTTGCCCAGCCAATCCCAGTTCCCTCTGCCACTCCCCAACTTCCCTTTCTGCCTGCCTCCAGTCTCCTAGCCCTCCATCCCAATTACCTGTCTTCACTGGCTCCCAGTCCTACTCTTCCTCCCCAAGTATCTCATCCAATCTTGGAGTCCTTGCTTCCCCTCTCTTTGCCCAGAGACTCCTACTTCTTCCCCTGCACTTTGGCTCCTTGTCTAATCTGTCTCTCTTCCCTGTCTCTCTTCCCTCCTTGCCCACTAGTCACATTCTCTGCCCCGGCTCATCATCTGATCTCAGTTTTTTCCCCCCTCCATTTTCTTTCTTAGCTAACAGACATAGTCTACCTGCACACGCAGTCCTAATCTGCACCCCCTGCTTTAGCTCTTGTCCCCGGGGTATTTGAATCAGATGGCTTGCTCTGCCAAGCTTCCTGGGTGCCAGCAGCGGGAAATCACTGAAAGCACAGCAGACACAGGCTCCCTGGTTTCAGTTCCAGTGCCCAGCCCCATCCTGACCCAGATCAGCGAGGCACAGCCATTCGGGGGCGGGGGGGGGGCAGGAAATCAGCCTTTGCCTTGTAGCCTCCCATTGGAGGGAGCATGCTCAGTCGCACCTGTCATGTGTGGGAGCTGGCAGGGTATGGAACATATGTAGCTGCTCTGTGGGGGATGGCCCATCCTGGGATAGTTTGAGGGTTGCCGGTACGTCCACTTTATGAATTCTGGTTGATGTTACAAAGTTGTTATAAAATCATTGTAGCAGGGAATGCCTCTGTGTGGATGTGGAATACACCATTTGCTAACACGGGCTGCAGTATACACATGGACTACCAGACTAGGGACACTGGAGAGTCATTAACCTTAACGGCTGTACTCTGCCTGAGGAATGGAGCTTGGCAGAAGCTAGTTCTTTCAACTTGTTTGTAAAGAGGGAAGTGGAGACCGTGGAAAATTCCCCACACAGGACAGAGGTGACAAAGCAGGGGTTTAAAAAAGGACTCACAAGAAGAACAAAGAGGATGGCTTTTGAAGGGACAGGAAGCTTTGAGCAGGCAGGAGGAGGAGATGGGCAGGCTTGTGAAGTGGGGTGGGAAGGGCTGGTCTGGCTCCACAAAGAGCAAAGGTCAGATAAAGATGGCTGGGTTAGAGAAGGCTCCATGAGTCTGTATACTGTAAATCAAAAGGCTCACAGCTTTGGTGGGATTCTGGGGACTGTTGAAGAGCTGCTGCCTAGGCATTTGGACCTGGCAGGGGTGCCATTGCCAAGAGGGATGTCCAGTATGAGATCTGCACCTGCAGTGCGTGCCTAGAGGCCCAACCCCAGAAAAAAGAGCCTGAACTCTGTGCAGCCCTCACAAGCCAAGATGGGGATTCAGGGTTTGGCTCCCCGCACAGCAGTCTGGTGAATGGACAGCAGGAGGAGCTTGACCAGATCCATGGCATGCAAAAATCCAGCTGCTCCATCTCTCACCCTTTCTAGGTGTATGTTCAGCTGCTGGGTGCACGCAAAGTCTGGCCAGCTCTAAATAGCTGTGAGGGGATGGAACATTCTCGGTGAGATGGAATCGTGAGATGTTTTAATGGTTAAACTCTAGCACATCTCCACTGAATATGCACAAACTGCGATTTTTCAAGGCTTATGTGGCTTGGGTACATTTGCCAGACTTTCCTGGAGACAGCAAAATGCACAGCCTTGACACAAAGGCCACTCCCTTCCACATTTCAACTCCCTGCTCCAAAGCATGGAAGCACTAGTGCTTTCCAAAACAGAAGCTGCTGGGATTTTTAAAAAAAAAACATTGAAAGACACATTTTTCCCTGGCGTCTCAGCCAAAACAGTTCGGCTGTTTCTGAGAGTAGTTGTCCACAACACAGTCAGCCTGAAGGCAGACATCCAGCCTGGAAAAGGGAGTGAATGGAAACTGGGTTGGCAAATTAAGGGATCCAGCTGCACAACTCCGACCGACAATGGCTAACACCTTTGCAAGTAAGGTATTACTCACTGTGAGTAATGATGGCACAGATGGGTGTAGAATTTCCACCTTTATTTTTTTTGAAAATCTGGCTGTAGAAAGTATTTATTGTACAGGGGGTAGGTGACCAAAGCCCACAGGTAAGTCAAGAACATGGAGACCTGGGAGAAGGGTTGGAATTTGTGGGGAGCATGGGCTGTTATAGGAGGGAGAAAGGAGAGACAAGACAGAACTGGGGGGGCGGGTGTATACTAATGCAAGAAGTATGGGAAATGAGCAGGAAGAACTCAAAATGCTAGTAAACAAACACAACTATGACATAGTTGGCATCTCAGAGGCCTGGTGGGATAATACGCATGACTGGAATATTGGTATAGAAGGGTACAGCTTGCTCAGGAAGGACAGACAGGGAAAAAGGGGAGGAGGTGTTGCCTTATATATTAAACATATATACACTTAGACTGAGGTTGAGATGGAAATAGGAGACAGACTTGAAAGTCTCTGGGTAAGAATAAAAGGGGTAAAAAAGAAGGGTAATGTCATTGTAGGGGTCTACTCTAGACCACCTAACCAGGAAGTGGTAGACGTGGTATATCTTGACTTCAGTGAAGGTTTTGATAGTATCTCACATGACCTTCTCATAAACAAACTAGAGAAATGCAACCTAGATGGAGCTACTATAAGGTGGGTGCAAAACTGGTTGGAAAACTGTTCCCAGAGAGTAGTTATCAGTGGTTCACAGTCATGCTGGAAGGGCATAATGGGTGGAGTGCTGCAGGGATCAGTTTTGGGTCCAGTTCTGTTCAATATCTTCATCAATGATTTAGATAATGGCAGAGGTTACACTGATAAAGTTTGCAGATGATATCAAGCTGGGAGGGGTAGCAAGTGCTTTGGAGGACAAGTTTAAAATTCAAAGTGATCTGGACAAACTGGAGAAATGGTCCAAAGTAAATATGATGAAATTCAATAAGGACAAATGCAAAGTACTCCATTTAGGAAGGAACAAGCAGTTGCACACATACAAAATGGGAAATGACTGCCTAGGAAGGAGTACTGCGGAAAGGAATCTGGGAGTCATAGTGGACCACAAGTTAAATATGAGTTGTCAGTGTAACGCTGTAGCTAAAAAAGCAAACATCCTTCTGGGATGTATTAGCAGGAATATTGTAAGCAAGACACAAGTAGTAATTCTTCTGCTCTACTCCGCGCTGATTAGGCCTCACCTGGAGTATTGTGTCCAGTTCTGGGTGCCACATTTCAGGAAGGTTGTGGACAAATTAGAGAGAGTCCAGAGAAGAGCAACAAAAATGATTAAAGTTCTAGAAAACATGACCTATGAGGGAAGATTGAAAAAAACTGGGTTTGTTGAGTCTGGTTAGAAAAGACTGAGAGAAGACATAACAGTTTTCAAGTATATAAAAAGTTGTTACAAGGAGGAGGAAGAAAAATTGTTTTTCTTAACCTCTGAGGATAGGACAAGAAGCAATGGGCTTAAATTGCAGCAAGGGAGGTTTAGGTTGTACATTAGGAAAAACTTCCTAACTGTCAGGGTGGTTAAGCACTGGAATAAATTGCCTAGGGGCGGTTGTGGGGTCTCCATCATTGGAGATTTTTAAGAGCAGGTTGGACAGACACCTGTCAGGGATGGTCTAGATAATACTTAGTCCTGCCACGAGTGCAGGGGACTGGACTAGATGACCTCTCGAGGTCCCTTCCAGGTCTAGGATTCTATTCTAGAGATTCAGCCATTCAGCAGGACAATTCTACATTATACTTGGACTTTTTGAGGCTTAGGAAGTGGTTTCTTTTACCATTTCTTTCTTTACCAGATATTCATTTGGTAACAGTGTGTTGTTATATCTTTTGATTTGGTGCCATGGAAATATACAGTAGTAAATAATAAGTCAGCCAAAGTAAGTATTCATTAACTGGATTGCAGGACTAGCTGTTTGGGTTTTTGTGATAGTGTCCCTTGAACTATCAGTTCAAATTTAGCAACCTTTGTTGTAACCCAGGGCCGATAGAAATGCCTCTGCAATTTAAAAAAGTTCAATGAAAGTTTTTAAACAAATAAACATTTCTCTCCCAGAAGTGTCTGAAACCCAAAAACTTTACAAAACTAAGATCCTGAAAGTGAAACCAACTATAAACAAAAGTGAAACTGACTTCATTGGTTTCCATTGTCCAGGCTAAAGGAAATATAAAAAAAGTAAAATAGCATATTTAGTCCCAACATACAGTATTCTATATAATAATAATAAATTGATGTGTTTGTTTACAACATAGGGGATTTTCTTCTAAATTACCCAGCTGTAAATCCACAGAGGTCAGTGGGTTTCTAGATGAAAATTAAGCACAAGATGAGACTCAGACCCATGATTCTCACACTGCCATGACCACTTTAAAAGCATCTTCTTGACAGGTTTGTAAACCTTGTAAATATAGAGTTCTAATTGCAGGATAGCACCAAATAATCTGAGTAATCTCTAGGGTCACATGCAACTCACAAACATGCTGCTTTGTATTTGAAGGAGCTTCCCTGACACACATTGTCCCTTGAAGCCCTTGTTCCATTTAGAAAAGCTTTCCAGCCAAAGGTTAATTAAGCCTAAAAAGGTCTAAACTGGAACAGGTTATGGCCCTATAAAAATAATTAAGAGGTGTGGGGTTTGCAGAAAAAACACTTTAAAATAAATAATATAATTGATAAACAAAAGCCAATGCAGAAAAGAGAGAGAAAGTTTAAAGCAATTTTTTTCCAGTAAGCTCTGGTTAATGACTGTGTGCCTTAGATATATATAAAGAAATGAAATCACTGGGCCAAACTCATTCATGGAGTAAGTCATGCATGTGGTGAAAGTGGGTTGGAAAATTAGTGTAAATTTGAGCTTGTAAAAAAGAGGGGGGTGGAATTTGCAAAAGGTTAGTCAACATTTAGTTCCAAAGTTTTTTAAACTGAAAAATTTAAATTTGGAAAGTTTTGTCCAGCTCTAGTGTAAAGGAATATAAGCAGCTTTATAGTCAGTGAGTGTGTGAGACAAAGGTGACTCTCACACTAAGGGAAGAGGGGAAACAGCAGGAGAAGCAATTCACAAGAGGATTTAACTTGGGGAAGCTGCTTTATTTTAAACCCTCCTGTTAATAATTTTTCCAGACATGTTGTCCCCTTCTGTCTCCTGGGCATGCAAGTTAAGCTCACATTTCATGCCTGTTCAGTACCAAATCAGCACAAGTTACACTGCTTTACCGTTTACACACACTTGGTGACCCCCCAAAGTGCAACCTGCACAGTTGTTTCACCATTGAATAAAAAGAAAAGGAGTATTTGTGGCACCTTAGAGACTAACCAATTTATTTGAGCATAAGCTTTCGTGAGCTACAGCTCACTTCATCGGATGCATACTGTGGAAAATACAGAAGATGGTTTTTATACACACAAATCATGAAAAAATGGGTGTTTATCACTACAAAAGGTTTTCTCTCCCCCCACCCCACTCTCCTGCTGGTAATAGCTTATGTAAAGTGATCACTTTTACCAGCAGGAGAGTGGGGTGGGGGGAGAGAAAACCTTTTGTAGTGATAAACACCCATTTTTTCATGATTTGTGTGTATAAAAACCATCTTCTGTATTTTCCACAGTATGCATCCGATGAAGTGAGCTGTAGCTCACGAAAGCTTATGCTCAAATAAATTGGTTAGTCTCTAAGGTGCCACAAGTACTCCTTTTCTTTTTGTGAATACAGACTAACATGGCTGTTACTCTGAAACCTGTCACCATTGAATGTGGCCCAGAGACTTTCAAGGGCATGACATCTTGCTTACAGTAAGTCTGAACTTGGCCCATTCTGTCAAAGCAAAAGTACCTTCTTGTGAGTACTTAGGGACATTAAACTAACATAGACTGCAAATGTAGGCCCTGATTCAGCAAGGTGCCTAACTTTAAGCAAATGAGTAGTCTCACTGAAGTCTATGGAAGTACTCATTAGGCCCTAGGGTCTAATTTTCCACTCTGTTACACCAGTTTTACATCATTGTGACTCCCGTGCTACCAGTGGATATAGAGCACTGTATAATGGAGTGGAGAATCAAGTCCTTTGCGTTCTGCACATTTTTCATTGTTGCCAGCTCTAATGATTTTATTGCAAGACTTGCAGTATGTGGTTTTTTCCATGAAACCCAGCTGGTGGCATCATGTGATTCCATAGGGATCTCATCTTTCATTTTAAAAAATTAAGTTTTTAAGCCCTTAGATTTGCAGAGAAAAGCGGGAAAATTAAAACCCCAAAAGCTAAAAAGCCAGAAGGCAAATAAAAACAGCCCAAAATATATTTTTGAAATTATCATAATTTTCAAATGCTTGGGTTGGCAATAGTCCTAAACACTCACAATAATAACCATCGACTTCCTTCATATCTCCTCCTGCTGCTACACATTTAATTCATTTCAGCTGTACCCGCTCCTTTTCTTTGACATAATTATCCTTAATGAGGACATGATTCAATAAGAACTCCATCCAGCTCACACATCATGAAAGGCTATTCATTCTTTGAAAGATCATTTCTTTTGGGCCATTGCTTGGGCTTCAGAGACAAGAAAGCTAAGGAGGGAAGAGGTGGCAGTGCAGTGAATTAAGGCACTTAATTACTGTCTGGGAACAATGGGATTCACATCTTGACTAACATCATGAGTAAAATGAGTTTTTAGGTTCAATTTGGGCCACATGAGGAAACCAACAACTAATTTAGTGCAATTAGGAATCTCTCTTCGGAAGAGGATATGGCAATTTCCTGCAATATCCTTGGAGGAGGGGAGACCCCAAATCAAACCTTATATAATTAAGTTTTAGTATCTCTGGAGCTCCTAATTGAAGGCTATAAACAACATAACTGGCTGCAAAGAGTAAGCCAAGCACAGATGCTGGCCTGTTTAGGCAGCCTGTCTTGTTGGAAGTATCACAGTGTAGACAGGGAATTGTGCAGCCTGGAAAAATTCCAGGTTGGGGGGGGTGGGGGGAGAGAGAGAGAGAGAGAGAGAGATACAGGCCTCCACTCAAGAGAAGGGATGATTGAGGAGCTGGGAACCTAAAAGGGGAAATACAGGTGCAGCTGACCTGAACTGTGACAAAGGTTCTGTTTATACATGCACATTGACTATGGCTAGCTCAAGTGAGAACAGTCTGTCCCTCATTTTGATAAGCACTAAATTAATTTTACATAAAGGAAAAGGAGGAAATGACCACAAAAGGCAGCTGAGGGAAACCCAAAGCCAGACACGTTCTTTTGGATCTAAACCTTACTGAAGAAACTATTTGTTCAGTTAGAGGCTCAGAACACATGGGGGTGAAGTCCAAGCTCCACTGAAGTCAACGAGAGTTTTGCCATTGTGTCCACGGGGTCAGAAATTCACTTATGATGTTTGCTAGTTTCTGCTCTGTTGGGTACATACATGATCAAGTTAGGAAATGAAAAGCCAGGAGGCTTAAGGACTTTGTGGTACTGTAGTCACTTGGATTAGTTTTGGGCTTGAAAAAAATCAGATGGCCTGATTATAATCCTGATGAGGATATTTAAATACACCAGACCCTTGCTAGAACGCACGTCTATACAGCACGAATTCACATATAATACGGTTGGGGCCATGGATTCCAAATGTAATTACTTTAATTGCAATTCATTTTAACGCGGTACTGCGCATGGATCCCAAATCCCGCGTTCTAGTGAGGGACCGGTGTACTTTACAGGGGTGTCTTTCTGGACCCACGTCCCATGCTTAATGCACTTCTCCATACAGCATTCAGGTTACACATACTTGTAAAAAAATGCACATCTCTTCTGTTAAATTAATTTTGTTTGCAAAACTGATGTGTTGTCACAGAAGTTGAAACCTGGAAATGGAATATTTTACTGTCTTTGGATAGACATGGATTGTTCTAGGCTGGGTTGTGAGGTTTCAACTTGCTTCATGACCACTGGTCACATGGTTTATCCTCTACGGCTCATGAAGTTTCACAGAAGCAGCCAGGCAAAGGCAATTTCACTTTCAACTTCAACCTCAGTTCAGCCTGAGAGTCAGCTTTTCTAGGAATCGGAATGAAAGTCAAAATAAACCTTAGAGTTTAATCCCACCAGCCTTACTAATGCATAGAGTTGGATAAAGAGTTGATTTTTCAGTTCCGTGGCTGAACCGCACCCAAAAATATAAAAAAAAAATTAAAAAAAATTCAGGTTAGCCTAAACCAAAAATTTTTAGTTTTTCCTCTTGCAAACAGAATTTTTTTTTTTAAATTCAGTCAAATGAAACTTGCATTTGGCCCCAAATGCTTCATTTTTAAAATTTTTGTTTTGTTAAAACTAGCTAAATCTTGAAACTACAACCGCTTCAAAATAAAAATTAAATTTTTTCCTTTATAAAATATCAAAACAAAACCTTGACTTTTGGGGAACGTCCCCTCCCCCATTTCCCCTCCTAACCACAACTGCATTTTTAGCTAATTAGCTATTTTCCAAAACAAAACAAGACCAACCCCACATCCCACAATTTGCCCAGCTCCATTCAGGCAGGCAAGATTTGCACTTGCTGATGGAAAAGTTCAATGAAACCCATGCAGACAGCAACTGCTCTCATATTTTGTACTGCCAAGATCATCAAGCACTGCCACTTATCAGCTGTGTCAATGCTGGCTTTTAAGTTCGACTTGCCTGGGGTAGTCCAGTGGGCATGGAGGGAGCATAAATGAAGGCAGAATTTCCACATTAACATTTTACGCTTTGTATTTTCTTGACATCTTTATTCATCCTATCAACTTTATTTAAACTGGGCATACTTCTGATATTACTTAACATGCCAACAAAATGTTCCACTAAATATCTGGAAAGTAGAAACCAATATTGAGGACTATGAGTGTCAGACTTGTTATGCAACGGCACACTTTGAAGCCCTTTCCAGCAGGCTACATCACAATCCATGCAAATAAGCCTTCAAGGATCTAGATTACTCAAGACAAACGGAACTCCAGTTGTCTTGTTGTAGGTGAAAGCAGAACATTACCCCACTATCCCTTCTAGTAATTATACCATTGTAGCTTATGTAATTTCAAGTTAATTACATAGCAACAACAGTTGTCACATCTCAGAAATGTACTGAAGCACAATAATCTATTGCTTTTCAATTACAATAATTAACCTTAAATATCAGTGAAATACTTGTTTAATACACAGGAAATATGACCCATATTTTGAGTTTGCCGTTTGAGAACAACAATTTGCTTCAAATGCTAAAAGAGGAATTCTGTCAATGTTTTAATAAAAAGTTTGGTTAATTAAATTAAAATCAGCCTATAGGTTTTAAAACATAAAAAGAAATATTTTACTGCTGTAAGTTAGGCTCTCTTATATAATGGCTCCATTTATGAAGCAGAAACAGTGGAATAATTCCCCACCCCAATGTCAGCTTGTTTTGGATAATCAGTATTTTGAATAAAGTAGCAATTACTGAACATAAAATTATCACGTGTATCTACTCCTTTTGCTTACTCCTTTTGCTTGTTTTCAACTGAAGATCAAATGATTTCTGCGGCCTTAGTAGGCTTTAAATGACCCACAAATAACAGAAAAAAAATTCTAAATATTTTAAAGAACAATGCGGCAAATCTTTCAGTCCTTACCCAGGTCAAATTCCTATTGAAGTCAACCTGGAGACTGGTAAAAAACATACCACTAATAAATAGAATATTTAGGATGAATCTGAGTAGTCTAAAACTAATGTAGTTGATTATTTGTTTTACAGTAGCTTGTAAACCCCCAACAGATGGGGGGATCCATTGTACTTGTCGCTGTACCGAAGAGCTCACAGTCTAAATAGATAAGACAGATAGAGGGTGGGAGAAAAGGAAGTATAATCATCACCATTTTATAGATGGGCAACCAAGTCAGAGACATTAATGACGTGCCTAACATAGCTATAGTAGAACCATAAATGGAACGCTGCTCTTTGAACCCGCATCCAGTGCCTTCTCCGCAAGATTATTTGTCCCTTATGTGAGATCAGTATCAGGGGTCTGATCCTGCTCCACTGCAGCAAATGGGAGTTTTAACTCTGATTTCAATGGCAGTGGGCTCAGACCCCACACTCTGAGCCAACAGAATTTTAGACAATTCTCACCACTTTAAGTTCTGAGGGGTTTGTTCAGCAGGCTTCCTGGTTTCTCTGCCGGAGTGAATGACATCACAACTATCATAAGCAATATTTGCAAGAACCATTCTCAGTCTAAACCAGCACATCCCTGCAGCCCGCGGCTTCCCGCAGCTCCCATTGGCAGGGTATGGCAAACCACACCCACTAGGAGCTGTGGGGGGCCGTGCCTCCGGACAGTCAACACAAACAAAATGTCTCGCGGCCCACCAGCGGATTACCCTGATAGTCTGCATGCCGAAGGCTGCCAACCCCTGTTCTGTATTGTAGGGAAGTTAGTAAATAAATTATAGGAGTGAGTGAAGGAGTGTGTGTAAATGTACATGTGCATATACATGCATGTGTGCATTGTTTGCTCTTGGATACATTCTGAACTTGCAAGACAGCTACTTTTCACTTGGCTGTCACTTTCTCAGTACAGTACCCTTTGAAATTAAGGCTAAAAGCATCTAGACATTCTTTTCAGTACTCCTGTATTATAGGCATTACGAAAGATCAGTGCAAAAGCGTTATTTTTATCATGAACCAGATATAAATGAGACTAGATGAGGGGAGTGAGGAGGAGGAAGTGGTTATATATAATATATATATAACTTGTATTAAGTGAAACAGATGTTTTCAGTCACGATTTTGAAAGCAGGATCCTTGAAAGCAATTTTACCAGTTGCAAGCATTTGTAGTTAAATATTCCATTTTCACTGTAAGGCTGCATTTTTTTCAAGGTTGCACAGTGACATCGTCAGATTGTCAACTAATTTGTCACACCTAAGTGGCTGCCATAATTAGTAGTTTCATTATAATTTGTAAAACCACAAAACAAGAACAACAACAAAAAAAGGATGTGATTTCATAGTTTTGCGATCAAAATGTAATAAGCTTCAACTAGTAACCAATCCATGTGACCTGTCTGAGGAAAGGAATCTTACAGAAGAAATCACTGCTTAGGAAAAGGGCCATACACTGTTACTACTTTGCTGCATTACTGTTTCCACCTGGTGAGGGAGAAACAAACACAAAACACTTTTAACTGGGTTAAATACAGATGATGCCGCTTGTAATGAAAGGATTCAAAAAAACCTCAGTGTTACCAGGCAGACAATAGTCTGTTTGGTCTTAAATAATCACAAGACCTCAGATGCATTGGACACCAGCTAGATGTGGCCTCCAAGACTAATTATGTATGTCTTGGAAAGAGAGTAAGATTCTAGAAGAAGAATGGAGACAACCAAACCTAATTCAAGCCTGGGTGAGGACTCAAAATGTGTCCCAGGGCTCTGGAATTCTAAAACACGAAGTACACACCATGTACGAAGCATTAAGAGAACATGCAAATGCCACCACTCAGTTTCTGTACAGTGATTTTACCTCTTCGTTCTTCTGATATTCCCAGACAATGAAAAAAAGACACATCCTTTTATTAAAGGTTCAGTGTTCAGGAGTGCAGACATGCAGCCACAGCAGTGTTTGCAGGGGCCAGAACCTTTGTAGGCGCTCTCACCCCTAGGAGGCAGGGCCATCATTTTAGTCTCCCATAATACAATGAAGAGAGATGGTCAGAAATTGATCCCTCCCACCCCAATGAAAAATTTCAACTTTCAAAAAATTTGGTTTGTTTTTTGCTAAAAGGCTAAAGTTTTTGATGAAAACTCAGAATTTTTCTTGGGTGGCAGACATTTTTTTTTTTTTTTTAAACACAGAAGATTTCATTTCCTGTTTGAAACTCAATTTCCCCATCAAACAACAGTTTTGATGGAAATTTTTTTTACCAGCCCTAAATGAGAGCCTGCTGAGCGTTTACAACTGTGCGGAAATGAGTGAGAGCAGCAGGTGCTCTGTTGCTTTGAGTAGCAGGCTCTTCAAGCAAACAATCTCTGCAGAGACATCCATGTATCATCTCTTTTTCTTAAAGGCTTCTATGCATAAGACCATTAACAAAGCAGCTACATCCATGCAGATAACAAAGGCATACGTATACTTGCCTTGTTCATAGGGTATGTGGGGATTTTTTTAATCTTTGCATTGGTACCTGTACTATCAAATATATTATCAGGAGATTAGGGAACATAAGATTAAAGGTTCCAGTTCTGTAGATGCGGTTCATATATTTCAGGTCTGATTCTGAGTTCTCAAAGGATGGAGCTCTCCCTGAAGTCAAAATGTATGGAGAGTTTATATAATGGAGCTACTCAGAAAGGTAATTTAGATCATGATTAGACTTCTAGCAAGTTTGGAGACTCACTGGACTTTGTTATTTGTTCCCTTGGTCTGCTGAATACCCAGGGTAAGAGTTTTAGGAATCTATCAGAAACAAAGTGTCCAAAGTTCAGATCCTAAATATGCATCAAGATCTCAACCTAGTCTCATCACACTGTAATAATAGTGCATTTATCGAGTCATTCCATTTAACAAACACGCTCCTCAAGTCTTTCATCTACCATTTTGAGCCTGTCATTTTCTAGTTCTGAAGCCATTACTGCACATGGAGACAGATGAAAGATTGAACGGTACTGTCTCAACTCCTGTTAAGTCTTCTGGACTTCAAAGTGGCTGAATTAATTGAACCTAAACTTATATTTTTGCCACGAAAACTGGAAACCAGAGGGTGAAATTGGTGTAGTGGACCTCTAACATTAATCATAGATTATTATGAGCCGATACAAGTTTCTAAAATTCTTATAAATCCTCATTTGCAAGACTGAGAATTTACAGAATCATTTAAGTACTATGGCAGCATTTTTTTGTTCATTAGGTGAATATTTTAAACTGCTTGCCCGCCTCAATGATGGGGGCATTTAGAGCAGCACCTTTGATTTCAAAAATCGTAATCTTTTTTCTATTCCACTGCCCTGTCTTCTCATTTGCCTTTATGTTAAAATTCCTGACAGGGTAACTACTGCTGGTGAATCAATGGTGAAAAGCCTGAGAGACAGAACATCTGAGATATGTCACAGACATTGATATATACATAGAGATATGGGTCACAGTTCATATTAGGGTGCACATGTACAGAGTTTATAAAGGGTAAATAGCTGCCAAAAGCCTCTTACAGACCTAGATAGTATGCAGTATAGGTAGGCTTGGCAGAATTCAATTTTTATATAGTTTTGACAGATATTGATAATTTTTAAAGCATTTTGTTTTAATTTTTTATTGATTTTCAGTTTCACATTTGCTGGAAATTATAGTGAGGGGTGTGTGTGGGGGGGGTCAGAATTATTTAATGACAGATGTTGAAATTCAACAAGTAAGTCTTTATGAAGGATTACAACATATTTTCAACATCACACCTCAAAATATATGAAGTAAATATCCTTAAGTCGACAAATCATACAGTACCTATGTTTTTACTATTCATTCGCTAGTCGTTTTGTAACAAACCTAATTCAAAATTGGAAACTACTGGATTTTGTCTCTAATATATTGTCAAACAGTACATTTTTGACTATGCCGATCTGTAAAGTTCAATTATTATTTATGGAAATTTTCAGTTTGTGTGCGTGTGTGTGTGCGTGCGAGCTTGCGAGCCGAAATCAATGTTTACAGATATTTAGCAATTAAAAAAATCTAATCCTTCCAAGTCTAGTTCTAGATGGTTATAAGCAGATCAGTAGATGGTATTAAACAGTTATTGGCAACCTGTTGAACTACTAGATTCCATAACTGTTGATTAACTTTTATTAACAGATCTATCAATCATTGATTAACCCTTGTGAACTAATATAAAGGGCACATATTTAAAAACAACATATTGTGCTAGAGGTATTATTGAGGCTCTATACATAAAAGAGGCTTGTAAAGTTGTTAAAAGGCAAGAGTTTTAAAGATTTAAAACTAACATTCCACTCTTACTAAAGGACCAGGTATCCAAGTACACTCCAGCTGCTCTGGGCCACTCCAGCAATGCAAAGCAAAGTAAACCCAGCTAAACTGACCTGCTTTGCATTGCCAAACAAAATAGTTTGACTTTACTGGTGAATCTGGTCCAAAGTTGACCAAAACGCTAAATATTTACTAAGCCTAGTGCTCATTAGTTGCCTGAAGATGCTCAGGATTTGACTTTAATTTTCTTGGAAGGTTCAACTTCGTTGCTAAGATTGTCTTTGTGGCACATTGAGGACTGTGTTGGAATTGCAACATGTGTGCGCGTGTATGGACGGTTCCTGGACCTGCTTGCAGGCTAGTGTACTCTGTAGTGAAGGATCTGGGAGCAGCAGTCAGACAGAATATAGTCTGGGGTGAATTGTGCCTATTTTAGGGAGCAGCCTGCTTTGTTTTTTTCTGTTTTGTGTGTGTTATAGATCTGAATTCTAAGAATTAGCATTAGTTGCCAGCTTCCAGCAAGAGTATTTACGTTTTTGTCTTGCCATGAACATGCTCTTCGTAGTTTGTTCTGGCCAGGTATGGTGGGTATGGTATTGAGGGTCTTTGCCTTTAAGGGTAAAGCTTCCTAGATGGAAAGTCTGGGCGGTGGTGCTATAAAACCCTTTATTTTATGCACAGACAGTTGGAACCAGTCAGACTAAAGCAGAGCTCTTGCAAGCATTTTAAGCACTGGGTAATTATTGAACATTAGAGTGGATTTTGAGGCCAACACCTTTGTCAAACAAAGGAAGACTTCATTATTCCACAGTGGTCAGTGAGCAGTGGATCGATCGATGCATGAAAAGCTTTAGCAGTATGAGTGGTTCTTGTGTATTAGCTACACATCTGAGTAGACATGCCCCTCAGTAGAGGTAACCATACAAGTAATTTTTTGAGAGACACACCTGCTGCTGAATACATTATTTTCACAGTAAAGATATGAAGGTGGAACTTGAAACTGCGTCACCAGAAGTCCCAGGTGAGTATCCTGCTGTTTGAGCCAAAGAAGAAACTCATTAGGTGCAGCATCAGAAACAGGATTATACTTCATCCACATTCACTTTGTTCTCTTCCTCCTAAACCAGAGCTTTCCCTCAACCTCTACAAAGAGAGAAGCACAGAGGTTCTGAACTTGGTACTGAAAATGCGTTAATGTGTTTGACTCTCTCCAAAACCAGCTCATTTATGTGGGGTTTGATTCACTGAGTTTCTTAATAAATAACTGCAAAGGGATAAGGGTTTTCTTTTTTTTAATTGAAAAGGGTTTCTTGATAGGAAATTTGCAACAAAGAAAGGCTGGATTTAAAAGGAAAGTGGCAAAGTGATATGCCACATTCCAGGAGATTATTTAAGAGCATTGCGTCTAATTAGAGGGGAGGCTGACAGAAGCATTCACTTGCCTTGCTGGCACTCATTCTTTAACTGTATTTGTTGCGCTTTAGTTCCAGGAGATGACTTGGCTCTGTTAAATTGGTGGTGTGCCTTTGCATCCATTGTTAAAAGACAAATTTTAAACACGATTCAATTTCAGTGTTTGGAGTTACTATCATATGCCACTTTCAGGATCTGGGCAGCCTGAATGCCTGCAGAATCTGGGAGGCTTAGATTTGAGGAGGTAAAATATTGCCTGTGTTGATTTAAATTTGTTTAGCTTGCCCCGTAATAAAAAAGATACACGTAGCATTGAAATGAGTGACTTAGAGTAAAACATAAAAGAACACATTTTCCCAGCCAGACACTGAAGTTCAATTTAGTGATGGGGACTAGATCAAGGAATACATTTTAAAGCTACTTTTCTCTTTCTTATTATTTACACATCCTTTTCTTTCTGGAAGTGACCAGAGTCACTGTAAAACCATGTTTTAGCATCTCATGAAAAGCAGCAGCGAATTCATACATCTTCTTATATTTTAACCCAGATATAACATATGTTATTAGAAAAGTGGAATTAGGTCTGCTCTGTTCAGTGATTAGAGATAATCTGCTAAGAATTCTTGTAAACCAAAAGTGATGATCTTGACTGACATTTCTTGTAGGCATCTCTTAAGGAAATGGCACTAATATATTTTAACAGTAACCTAAAACACTACATTCAGCAATGGCAGGATGCTTAACTGATTGCTCCAGCGTCTATGACAATGGAGTCCTGGTCAACGACTGGGGCTCTTAAGCACCACTGCAACACAAAGAATAAATAATATTATTAGGGGACACTCTCCTGCTGGTAATAGCCCATCCAACCAGCAGGAGAGTGCGTTTGTGTGTGTGTGGGGGGGGGGGGGGGCAGAGGATGAGAAAACCTGGATTTGTGCTGGAAATGGCCCAACTTGATTATCATACACATTGTAAGGAGAGTGATCACTTTAGATAAGCTATTACCAGCAGGAGAGTGGGGTGGGAGGAGGTATTGTTTCATGGTCTCTGTGTATATAATGTCTTCTGTAGTTTCCACAGTATGCATCCGATGAAGTGAGCTGTAGCTCACGAAAGCTTATAAATAAGCTCAAATAAATTGGTTAGTCTCTAAGGTGCCACAAGTACTCCTTTTCTTTTTGCGAATACAGACTAACACGGCTGTTACTCTATTACCTGGGATTGAATCCTATGAGCATGGGTACTGCTTCAGCCACTGTTTTATTCAGTAACAGAAAGGAAACTCTTTCTCTGCAGTACTAAAACCAAGCAGCTGTTGTGTTAACTGTAGTTTTAAGTTTTGATGAAGCTCAGGTTGACCCTGTATTGCCATCAACTAAACAAGAATCACCTTGGGCTTGTCTAGACGAACAGTTAGTGCCTGGAAACTGGATGTAAATCCACAACTCTAGCTTGCCACACACTAGCTAGCCATATGGATCCTGCTACTATGCACTTCCACTTCCCTAGTGCATATTGGCCTAACACAATTTGAAACAACAATTGTCCACTAACTCTTCACCTAAACTCGCTTTTACAGAGAATTGTGAACAGACACCTGCAGAGTCAAAGAGCAGCTTAGTATATTTCAGCAAGCAATTTCCTGCCAGAACATTGGATGAGATAAGAACCCTTTGCTGGATTGTCACTTAATCATTATGGCAATGCTGGAGGAAGGTAGATACAGAAGAAACCCCAAAGGCAGCAATATGCCCTCATTACTCAGACACTCTGGTGATGGGCACCATAAATAGCCTATAAATTAATAAATCAGTTAGTGAATGAGCTACTCTATGTAGAGTTCACTTACTGGTTAAGAGTGCCCTGCCCCTCTGGTGCCCTCAAGTGGGCAGGCAATGACTCCATTACCGCATGTATTTGCTACTGGACCAAATTTTGGGTGGATTTTCTGCCTGTAACAGACTTGTATGAAAAGGAATGCACAGAAATTTACAATGAGTCATTTGGAGAGGGGCTGTACAAAGAGAATGCCACTTGGTCTCAGGACAATACTATTTTGTCATTCAGGAGGTGTACTTTTACTGTACATTTCCTGAGTGATATTGGGTACAGCAGAACCAGCTGAGGAAGAATCTGCAGCATCATGCCCCTCAGCCTAGTTTAATATTATAGAACCTGAAGAGCTCATAGAAATAAGTGTTCTAATAATCTGCAGAACTCCATTAAACTTTCTCTTTGGCGAGTTGAATCTTGACTCAGCTGCTACAGGCTAGTGACCTAGGGCAGTGAGCATGGGAGAAAAAGTCTTTGATGAAATATAAAATACAGATAAAGCAAGTTATCCAAAATTGCAGAGAAGATTGTGCTGGTAACTTGTGATATGGTCAGATACCTGCTCAGACTGCTACATCTCTACAGTTTGGCTTTGATATAGCTCTTATTGGACCTGTTAGATCGAAGGACACTGGGTCCAATTGGTCACTCACTCTGGTCACTCACTCTATAAGCTAAACATTCCAGTATAAATGTTCAGAGGCCGATTTTGCCTGTGCCTGATTTCCACATACACAGCTCCTGACGGCCGTCAGTGATATGCAAGAGTTGCCTTTTTGAAGGTATGGCTACACTACTAGAGACAGTGGCCCAGGAGTCTGTGGAAGCAGGCACAGGGCCCTAGAGACCTACTCCTGTTTCTAGCCCATGCCACTGCATCAGGACTGCATTTTAGCTGCACTGGCACAGGTAGGTCCACGCAGGATGCAGTCCAAGCTTGGATGGCAGGGCAGACATGCTCTAAGAGGGTACAGCATTTTGCAAGGACGCAGAGGAAAAAGACAACTGTTTTACACTTGAGACAATGCAAAATCCTGAATAGCTTCTGAAAACCCTCCATAGTTTGTCACATATATTTTGTTCCATGTTCAAATAAACAGAATTATGAATGTCTCTGGAGTTATTTCAGGTCCCTCTGTCAGAAAAAGCTACTTCTTGGTGTAAACAAACATCAGATCAGATATACGAGCCTACATGGTAATATCTGACAAAAACTTAGCCCTTAATTTTCAGAGCTGGATTTATGATCTTGTCAAGTGTTGGGGGAGGGGGAAGATCCATTGAGTTAGCGTTGTCTTGGAAGACAAAGATGAGCTATCTCCCCCTCTCCCAGCCCAACAGAACACTAGTGACTGAACCATGATGGGAAACATTAGCAGTGTCATTTGCAGAAAAAGATAGCAATTTTTCCTTCAGACATTTCTGTACACTAATATCAATATTTGGCTGATGATATCTGTATGGCTCCTTGGTGTTTCCATCTCCCATTTTATGCATGGCTGGTCTTGAGCTTTTGTCATTTGCTTTGTGACAGTGGAACTCTTAGCAACAGGGTCTAAGAATAATTGGACAGTACTGTAGCCAAAAATAAAAAATTCACGTTTGGATGCCTAACCTTCAGCACCTAAATAAGTAGCCTGATTTCAGAGATCCCAAATACCCATTGTTTGCATTGAAGCCACTGAGAGTTCTGCCTGCAAAGGGAATACAGGTCTGGACTCCTGAAACATCTGTCAAGTGTAACAATGAAATTCCCCACAAATATTTTTGGATCCCCCCCTGCACACACACAAGTGTTTCACTCATGCTTTCCACCATGCAGCCAGCCCAGCTGCGACAGCCTTTTCCTTGGGTAACTTCCACCAACAAGACACTTTTATAAAAAGCTGGGAAATAAGAAGAGATGCAGCATCCTTCTGTACATTTTTGAAGCATTTGAGTTGGTTTTGTTCAAATTTTCCCCTAAAAAAATATTTTCCTTAGATCAATACAAAAGAACTGGGCAAAAAGTGCTCAGCTAAACAGGTGGAGTACAAGGGAATGAATAGTTAAGCTAACTAACGAGTAAGAAGGATTGGCGCAGGGGAAGTTTATGGGCACTAGGGAGAGGAATCCTTAAACTGTAGAGCAATCAAATTTGTTCCTTAGCCTCAGTGGCCAGCAGGCTCCCCATTCTGTAGGGAGAGAATGGCTGGTGTATTGACCTAGTTTGTCCTGTGATACAGCATGGCCAGAAGGCAGTAGGAGAGTGATATAGGAGAGATATGTAAGTCCCAGGATGAGGAGAAGCCTTATGCCCTGTAGAGGGAAGAAAGGTTTCTATAGATTAATTAAAAGCACCTGAAGCCAATTAAAGTACCTGAAGCTAGTCACCTGATAAAAACCCCCTGCTTCAATCACCCAGGGGAAAGAGTTGGAGCAGTTTGGAGAAGTGCTGTGGCTGGCTAGAAGACCAAGACTCTAGGTAAAGAGACACCTGGCTTGTACGCATGCACGCACAGCGGGAAGGAAGGAAGCCAGCCCGCCCGCCCGCCCGCCCGCCCGCCTGGAGCTGAAGAGCAGGAGAGGGAAGTAGCCCAGGGGAAGGAAGCACTAGTTCAAGTGGTTTACCACTATCCCTAGGGCCCCTGGGCTGGGACCAGGAGTAAAGGGTGGGCCTGGGTCCCTCCCTCTCTACTATCCTTCTCTGGGTTATTAGTGGGACAGTAAATACCCTAGTTCAGGGGCAGGAAACTGTCCCCTGACCCCTCACCCCAAGAAGAGGACGCGTGGGACCCATCATAATTGTACTGGCAATTTGCCACAGTCCTCATCCCTCTTGCTCTCAAAGTAATCCTCCTTGCTGTCCTAGACAAAGCACCCACAGAGCCCAGCTCCGTGCTGCACAGCAGGTGAGCTTAGAAGCCTGACCCTTCCATGCAGCACAAGTTGTGCTAGTTCCATGGTCACCAGGGCCCTCCATGCAGAGGGAAGGGCAGGATTTGATCTCAGGGCACATCTTGAATGGTGCTGCAAAGGATGTTGGAACTGGAATTGTGGAGGGGGGTGTTGCAGAGTTCCTTCAACAGTAAACAATGGAGCAGGTCACTCTCAATTATTTAAGTCAAGCCATATCCACTTCCAGAACTGATTCAAGAACCCACCCTTTCATCCCTGTTCATTTTTAAAACTTGGGTAGATCTTGGATTTTGTTTTTACTGTCACCTTTATGATGCTGGGAAAGGTCCCTTCAGTCCATTGACTCTGTGCAGACGCTCTTGTCATCAGTGGTGCCTAACCCAGCTCTGTGCCCTGGAGATCATGACCCCATGGAAATGCTGTGGTCAAAGTGAAGTGGTGCACAAATTAGAACTGCAAGGCTTCCCTCTGTGCAAGCTCTCCTGGTAAATAGCCACTTAGACTAGTAGCACTGTACTCCTGACCCTTACCACGATACAGAGACTTTCAAGCAGAGTCTAGTGGAATGTTACATGTTTAACCTACAGAAAGCCTGTATAAGGTGTTGGGGAACCACCCCATGGGCCAAATCATGCAGCCCTTCAGGACAATCACCAACTGCCTCGCTATGGGTTGAGTAAAGTTTGTATGATCTATAAGATTGGAAGGGCAATACTTTAAGAAGGAAAAGAATTAAGTACACTGGAGAGTAGGCTAAAGACAATTCTAGTCCTGTACTCATTAATACAAAATACATGTGGCTTGATATTAGGAAAAACCTTGATAACAATATCTGCATTAGCCTGAACCTATTTTAATTTAGATCAGATGAAATACATATTAAACTGACGTGGTCTCCTGTTTGCCTTCACATATGTTTAACTGATAAGAAAAATAGCCACTCGTTTGCATGTCTGATGGTTTTTATCAGGGGAGTACCTCACTATGACAAGTTACATTATAACACAACTCGTGATTATGTGCAAGAGACTGTAGCTTAATAAGATCAGTTAAAGAAACTCAAGATACAGGGAGTCTTTTGCGATTTGGGAATTTCTTATCTGTCAAGATACTGGATATTTGAGCTGAAACAGAAGTGACAAGGAGAAGTGGCATACAGGAAGAAATGGCTTCAATATTCCCAGTTTAGAACGATCACCCTGTGCGGATTCTTCCAGCCAGTGGGGCTAGTGCTCCCGTAAGACGTGGGTCAAACCTGCCAGACGGACGAAATCTCTTCCTCCTCATTCCCCATCCATAGCCAAGAGACACATAGGATAGGAGACCTTTTAGCTGAATCTGCCATGAAGCCGGGGAGAGACTCAAAAGGCTAGGTCACACCATTTATACCACAGAACAGAAACATGGAGGGATTGGACCTCCTATGGGCAATTCCCAGGAAGGACGTGCCTATACACCGGGAGCAAACCCCTGCCCCAATAAAGTCAACTTTAGTAGGACCAGGAGTTTGCTCAGGGTATGTACAAGGGAGTAGATTGCTCTCCAGTAAGTGCCAGTCCTCCAGAGGCCATCTTCATCCCCACTTCACACCACTTTTGGTGTGTTCTGCAGTGGCACGAGCAGATGTTTTTATCCTCTGAGCACAAGAAGCATCAGGCCTGCTATCGGGGGACTTTCTTGCACAGCCATCCATGGGTCAGGGAAAGCCCCTCCATCCCTCACTCTAACAAGGACCTCACAGTCTAGCCTGGAGAAAGCAAGAACCCTCTTAAATAAGTTAAACAATCAGTTTGTGACCACCTAGAGGATATTCAGGAAGTAGTAATAACCAGTATATATTTGTCAAACCAACATAATTTCCTTTCACAGGGTTACTGGCATAGTGGATGGGGAGAGGAAGGGAAGCAACAGGCATGATATCTTGATTCTAGAAAGGCTTTTGACAGTCCCACATGACATTCTCCAAAGCAAACTAGGGAAATGTAGTCTAGACGATGATATTACTATAAGGTCGGTGCACAATTGGTTGCAAGACCATACTCAAAGAGTAGTTATCCATGGCATGCTGTCGGACTAGGAAGATGCATCTATCCGGGTCCTGCAGCGATCGGACCTGAGTCCAGAATTATTCAATATTTTCATTATAGGCTTGGATAATGGAGTGAAGACTATGCTTATAGAATTTATGGATGACATTAAAATGGGAGGAGCGTTGCAAACCATTTGGAGGATAGGATTAGAATTCAAAACAACCTTGACCAATTAGAGAATTGGTCTGAAATCAACAAGATGAAGTTCAATAAAGACTCAAAGTGCAAAGTACTACACTTAAGAAAAAAAAAGATCAAATGGACAGCTACAAAAGAGTCTTCAAATATGTTAAGGGCTGTTATAAAAAGAGGACAGTAATCAGTTTTTCCATGTCTACTGAAGGTAAGAGGAAAAACTAAGGAGCTTAATCTGCAGCAAGGGAGATACTGGTTAGATGTTAGGAAAAGCTTTCCAACTATAAGGATATTTAAGCTCTGGAACAAGCATCTCAGGAAGGGTGTGGAATCCCCGTTGTTGTCTAACCTGTTCTTAAATTCCAGACACCTGTCAACAATGGTTTTGGTTTACTTGGTCCTGTCCCAGCACAGAGGGCTGGACTAGATGATCTCGCAAGGTCCCTTCCAGCTAGGGTGACCACATGTCCCATTTTTATAGGAACAGTCCTGTTTTTTGGGACCTTTTTCATATATAGGTGCCTATTACCCTCCTACCCCCGTCCCATTTTTTCCACAGTTGCTATCTGGTCACCCTACTTCCAACCCTACATTTCTGGTCACCCTACTTCCAGCCCTACACCCCAAAGATGGGGTTTTCTACTGTGACTGAGAGAGATCTTCTTGAGAGGCTAATCGTCCATAGTCTAATCATCCTAGTGTGTGAAATACAGGCTAACAAAGACACAGTGGACAGGGAGAGTATCACTCAAGCTTCTTATTTTCACTTGTAGCACACAAATAGAATAGTACATGCCAATATTCTAGCTCCAGAAGTGTCTGAACATTTGCATTCCTTCCTCTCTGCTTCATCTCCAGGCTATGTAGCTCCTGCCAGCTACCCATGTGTGAGAGGTCTTGGCAGGGTACATGAGGCTTTCCTCATCTGAGTCAAGATCCTCTCATTATGTAGGTCAGGCTAAATTTTAATCATCTGGCACAGGGTGAAATGGATGCAAGCAAAGAAGGTAAAGAATGAGCTAACAGATGGATTTGGATTTACAAAGACACCTAAACTATGACTTGTAAGCTATCATGAGAGAAAGTGTCACACATCTTTTCTGTATTAAACCAAAACGCCAGGATTGTGCTTATAAATTAGGTACATAGCTTGTCACTGAATGACTCTAGCTAGTTGATTTAGCAAATTGTTGAACAACAATGAATGCAAAATTGAGACTGACACTGTTACTCCAACACTAACCAGGAAACTTAGAGTAATGTACTTGATGCAAATGAGACTCATATTTGTGTAGGAATCTATTATGGGAAGATATATTACCAAGGCAATACCTTATAACCCATTCATTGGGTATTTTTGTAGGTCTATTAAGAAAGCTATACCGCTGGCACCAAACAGATATTTTACATGAAAAGTGTGTTTATAATTGTAGAGGGGGGAGTATTCTAAACAATAAGCAAATCAGAAAAATGAACCACAGGAGCTACTAAGAAATGGTGAGTTCATATTTTGTTCTATTGGAGTATTTAGAGACAGCTCTGTAAATCAGTAGCCGCCAGCCTAATAGTACAGACCTGTGTTGCCTGTTAAAATCCTTATCATTACATGGCAACTGGTAGCTACCAAAATGAGGGACATATGCACTGAGCAATTCTGGAACTACAGGGGACTCTTACTGTGAGCTTAATTCCGTATGTTCCTTGAAACTCCTTATGTTTGGCAGGTCTCAGACACCTTGTTAAAGTTAACATGACGACCATTTCCCATGGTTCAGAGGGGATCAGTTTTCCACCTCCTGTTCCAAATAGACGTAGTTCTTTTTTGTTGCTTTTATTTAATACTTTGAAACTCAAATGACAAATTTAGCTAGCCTGGTAAATAAGCTCAAACTCCAATCTTGCACAGACAGCATGGTTACTGAATGTAATAAAAGCACATTTGTTACAACTCTTTAACACCTTAACTAGCATTTACTTTCAATATGAGCAACACAGCTGTACTTAATATAAATTCAAATTAAGATTAGGGACCAGCATTGCCAATAATATAAATGAATATTTGGCAGATATTTAGATCTATCAGTGGAGCACAGGCTGTATTGAAACACTATTATGTCCTTGCAGGTATAGAATTTTAAATCAAAGTAACATTGCATGAAGCTAGATGCTGATAGTACTTTGCTTCACAGACAGTATTCTGCATTGAGCTGCAATTAGTAAGTCACCAGGGATACTTGCTAAGACTCCTCAGGTCAAAAAAGCTAATTAACCTTCCTCCTGCATTCTGAGCAGACTAACAATAATCAGAGCCAGATTTCCACCCCCTTCCCCCCAAAAAATGAGCTATTTTTGTTTTAAAAATATTGGTGGGAAATTGGGGGAGGGGTGGAATATTTTTAAAAAAGCAGAAAATCCACTGAAGAGACCAAGGGCCAATCCAGTGACCAGCATTTGTTTGTTTCTATCAGTGATCCTTTGTTTAATAGGTTTTTACAGCACACCCAGGATAGGGATTTAAGTAACTATTCATTTACGTTACAGGTAACAGCAGACACACCGTGGTGACTGACATGTGAAAACAATTGTAGGTATTTGCTTTGACATGGTGTGCAAATGCAATGACATTTACCGTAGCTGCCCTTGCAAAGTAACTGCATCTAGCCATCTAGACCCATGATACAGGGTGACACAGATATTATATTATGTCAACATGCATAATATTATGACAGGTCAGGTGGGATGACACCTGTGGAGATGAACTAATTCCATGCAATGCTGTTGTGTTTAAAGAGACAGAACCTTATTTGGGGCATTTACCTGTAGGTAAACAGTGGCTATCAATTCTCTAAATTAATGACTGTAGAACATGCTAAATATATTTCTATGGAAATTGGATACAAGGAGGAAATGCACATGGTTTTTGGGCAGCCTCATTTTGCACACAGTGCCATAGGCAAAGAAATATACTCCAAAGCTGTATTACTCCATAGATCAAAATTATACCAAGCAAGCAAACTGACACACCCGAGCCTTCTTCTGGCACTAGCCCCAGTTCCTATACTGCCTGTTTTCAGGCAGCCACAGCTGAAAGTGAGGATGACACTCAGGTCTTTTCTTTTCCTGCTGCTGTTCTGCCTGCCTATCAGAACCTTCCTTCAAGTAGTCAGTGAGCAGAGCACACAATGAGCCTCCCAAAGCGAGGAGAGAAAAAGCACGATTTCCATAGCAGTGGCATGATACTGTAATAACAGACAGCATGTGGAATTCACAGTGATCACACTCAAAACTTCATACAGGTTCTGAGCTTTAATCATCTAGGGTAGGGTTGCCAATTTTCTAATTCCAGAAAACCTAACACACTTGCCCCGCCCCTTCCCTGAGGCCCCACCTCTTCCCAAGGCCCCAACCCCCGCTCACTCAATCTCCCCTCCCTCCATTGCTCCTAGCTGCAGGAGTCTTCCTGTGCCCCCAGGCCCCTCACCCAGAAGGCTGCAGTGCTGCCGTGCACGGCGTGAGGGTTGGGCCCCAGAATGAAGGGGCCAGAGGCTGGCCGCCTGGCACTGAGGGGGCTCTGCTCTGCCTAGGCCCCAGGCTGCTGGCTGAGTTTTATTGTCTGGTTTTATTGCCTTTTTTATTTTCTCTCTCTGATTATGATGGTGCCTGGGAAGACTCCACTCTTCCGGGGCTGCCTAAACCACCCAGCTGGGAAGGGAGGAGGGTGGGCTGGAGAGGAAAAGATAGGGGTGGAAGAGAGAGGATGAGGAGGGAAGAGGCCAAGCACGAGAGCAAGGTGGGGGTGAGAGGGGGCAGTGAAGGAGAGAGGAAGGGGTGTGGGGGGATATGTAGGGTGAATAAGGATGCAGGGGGAGGCAGGCAGCTACAGGTGCATGAGGATGTGGAGGGCACAGGGGTGTATAGGGACATAATTGGAGTGCAGCAGTGTATGAGGTGAATGGGGTGCAGGGCTGCGGGGGGTTAGGGACATGGGGGTGGCAGCTCTGGGAGGTGGACAGGATGGGTGGGAGAGCACTGTAAGGGGTACAGGACTGGGATGGGTAGGTCTGGGGGGCAGGGCGGGATGGAATGGGGGAGGGATGCAGTGAGGGGGATGAGGGTGCAGGACTGGGGCTGGAAGAGATTCCCAGAGTCCGGGGCTGCTGGGGCCAGCAGCGGACTCAGGAGGACTGTCCTGGGCTGGGGCAGAGGCGGTGCTGGGGGGTGGAGGCGGTGCTGAGATGGTACTGCTGGGCTGGGCCCGCCCCCAACTCCCTGAGGTGGCTTGGCTGGGTGCTGGGTTGGTCTTGTTCTCCTCCCCTCCCCTCCCCTCCAGCTGCCCCATTTCCAGCACTCGGAGATGGGGATACCTCAAACTCCTGGATGCTAGCGATGGGGCAACAGATCACGGCTCGCTGCAGGAGCACATGCCACAGTTCGAGCGCAGCCACAGGAGGAGCGCAAGGAAGAGAAGCGGGCCGGCAGAAGTGGGAGAGGCGTGTGCCACAACCCCTCAACAGTTGCCTGCTGAGTGCTTGTGAGTCACGCTAGTTCATCCCCTGTCCTGACCCAGCCAATGGGAGTTGTGTCTGCGGGCAGCACAGCATGAGGACCTCCCTGGCTGCCCCTACGCCTGGGAGCTGGACATACCGGCTGCTTCCCGGGAGCCACACGGCATGGAGCTGTGCAGCACAGCCAACAGGTCAGTTGACAGCGGTGCTGACTGAGCTGCCAGGATCCTTTTTCAACCAGGTGTTCTGGTTGAAAACCAGGACACCTGGTCACCCTACTACAGGGGCAAGTCACAAATGAATCTGACAACTGCCTTCATGGATGACTCACAATATAATTCATTGCATCATATGTTGAATCACATCCTCTTATCATCAGATGTGTTTGTGTTGGATTGTGAATTTGAGCAGAGTACATGTGTTGGCAACACATTGCTTATGTTCCAGTACAGTAAACAGATTCAGTAATGCCTGCCTAGATCACTGCTACCCAACAAGAGTGATTGAGACAACCCTGCAAAAGCAGAGTAGTGCTGGGACAGCACCCAAGAGCAAGGGGGACCTATCTGAATTTCAATTTTATGCTGGGATTTTTGCAGTTGCTACCACTTTTGTGTTCGAAGACACCATTGTAGGAGCCTGTAGGAGAAAATACTGCATTCCATGTTTTGGATTAGCACATAAGGAAAAGCTGATTATCTTGCATTTTATTTTAAACTACATTTTTTGGCTAAACCTGAGCTCAGGGCACTAAGCAGCCGATCCAAAAACCCACTGAGACTTTTTTCATTGACTTCAGTTTCAATCAGTCAGGGCCTAAATTCTGATCTGTGTCCATATTTTGAACTCTTCCAGGTTCAGGTCTAAGGTTTGGGTTGGACATCCCTCTAGTATTTGTTAAATTTACACATATAGCCCTTACTAACATTACATCCGACCTACTTTACTGGTATACAGTTTATTTTAGGGCCTTAAGTATTTGTTGTTGCTTTAAAAAATAAAGAACTTTAAAAAGACTTTGGACCTGGGTCAGTGTAGACACACAAGCACACACAGAGGAGTGAAAGTATGAAAGAGATCTTTGTAACTATCACCCATATTCTAGAAACACTTTAGAAATAGCAGCTTTTGTTATTAGTTTCTCTGGCATTTATTGTAACATTACTCAGCCATTTAGTATTAATGAGGGTGTCATGAGCACTTGTAGTAGACTGCTGTCCAAATTCAGCCATAGTTGTTTGGATTATTATTTTAATGTAGCCTTGAACAAGCCCCATAGAGGCAAATGTGAGGAGGCTATCATGTGCCTAGAAGGGCACAAATGCCTTAGAATTGCAGCATCCCCACTGCTTGAGAGGGCTCTGCTGTGCTCGATCTGCACTCTAGGCTGTTTCCAGCCGTACTGCTTACTGTGGAATAGAGTGCAGTGCTAGGGATGGATGTGGATGGGCTTATGCCATTGGCCCATGCACAGTACAGCAGCACTGGGTGAGGACACCACTTGAGTGGGAGCAAGAGCTAATACCACAGTAGTGACTGCATTGCTTCTTGTGTGTTTAGGGTGAGGAGCCATCCTTCAACCCCGCAGCATTTGTGGAGTTGTGTGAACACACAGCCTGTTTGCTTGCTTATGCCATCTTGTATGCACTCTCTTCCAGGACTTAGCATCTTAGGCTGCTGTTTGCAGAGACCCCTAAGGGAGTTTGATCCCAACTGACATTGAATTTCCACTAGGATTTGAGCCTCTCACAATCCTTCGAAAAGCCAAGCCTCTGTGCCTCAGTTCACTAGTGCATAAAAACCGATTACCTACCCCACAAGGGTGGTAGGAAGCTTGATTTATTAACATTTGCAATATCCCTTTGAAGTCCTTGCGTCAAAGGTGCTAAAGAAGTGCCAAGGGATATTAATAATGGTGCTCATATTCTGCACCCAACATTTAAATCAAAAATATTATAAGGGAGCGATGTTGGGGTAAATGGGGGATAGTGTTAAACCAACCAACCACTATTGTCCATTCGCCTTTGGAACTGAGGGAAGGGGGGCGGAATAAAAAGACTCTGGCTCTCATTGAAGTGAACTTGGTGACTTAAGTAAAAGAACAGAGTTAACATTTTCAGTGTTTTGTTATGCAAACAGCCTCATTTCAGTATTTGATTTATTTCATAACAGCCGGGCCTATCTGTAAAACTAATATTTCAGGCTCCTGTGTGATAAATTAAAATAATTCCACTCATCATGCCGCAAAACTAGCAATCCAGTAGCTTTTGAAATCGTACTTTCAAGATAAAATATGTGCAGCTTGTTTCTGTTTTTCTTCTACAAGTGCTGCATCTTCTTCACAGCTTTAGAGATGGGAAAACGTTGTGTAAAATGTGTGTTTCCCCCTGACATTTAGAGGTCTTGCAAAGTGGTTTATTATAGATCCTGTAGACATTTGGATATTTAATTAAGTGTCAGAAACACATTCTCTGTCCCTGTATGAATGAATACGAGGAGTTTATTTATTCACAGTCTATTTATTATTCTTTTTCTGTTTCTCACACAAAATTATCAGTTGGAAAGTCAGTCATCACAGACACTTAACATTTTTAGGGGTCAAAAATCTAATTAACCCCCAGCAACTGTGCTGGAAATGTTGAATAATGTGAAACAAGTTCTTACAAGAACCTATAGAATCATTCAGGCTTAGTGGTATCTTTGCAGCTGGTTTTTCAACTTACCTTTAATGTAATTTTCAAAACACCCACAGACAGCCAGAAGAGGGGAGTGGAAGCACTGAGAAGAAAGAAGGCAAAATGGTTTTTATTTTAGCAACCAAGTCCTGACTGCAGCCTCTACTCACTCATAACCGTAGTTGGGGGTGGAGGTTGTGTGTGGAGCTGTGAGGTAACTGCAGTAAGCAAGGACTGCTGTCAGTAAAATAGTAAGTTATTGTTGAATGTAAATGTCTGGCTATTGGAAGAACTTGCACTTCCTGTTAGTGAACAAGGGAGACAGGAGAATGAGAAATAAAAGCAGAAAAAGAATCTGAAATGAGATTCTGGAGAGCTTCTATTTAGACAAGCAGGGCATGCACTAAGATTTCTACATTGATTGTGACTTTGCATTTGTTCCCCAATCTGAATGCATGTAGAGTTTGCTTGCACTGCTGATTGGACAACAGTAATGTACACTACCGTCTCCATTTTCATTAGAATCACTCACTCTAGTGGTAATCTGTGAGACTGTTTCTATTTGTTCTAGTTTCCAATGAAGACAGTGGCTTCTGGTTATAGCCAGCCATACTGTACATGAGCTCACATATGTTAAACCAGAAAAGGTTAAACAAACAACCCCCCCTACACACACAAGCACTACAGTACAATGGATGTACACCTATCATAGCCATGTGCTTGTAATTGTCACAGTTATCATACATTGTCATACTCACCATCCTGGAGCAACTTCTTGTGGCAAGACCTGGCATTTCAGCCATAGTGTTTCCCTGTTGCTGCTCAAGACATCAGTTGTCTGTGCCCTTAGCTCTCTCGCCAGATCACAAGCTGCTAAATTTGACCTAAACTCGTAGTGTAGACCAGGGCTGAGAGTCCTACCCCTTCCAGTGGTTACAGTCTCCAAAATCTTCTTCACTCTGTTATAGAGCTCTGCCTCTCTCCTCTTGAGCCACCAGGCTTCTTCTCCACTGTCTGTCTTTTCCCATGCCTACTTTAGGAGTCTCCATCTGTGCTCTCTCCCTTCAGGGATGATCCCATGATACAAGTTCTTTCCTCAGGCCTCTTTGCAGGCTATTTTCCTCAGACAGAAACCTCCTCCCCCAAAACTTCTTTCATTACCCTGCAGTCTTTCCTTTATCAGAACCACCCAGACTGGTTCTCTTAGGTTTAATCCTTAATCAGCTGGATCTAATCCTCAATTATGTGTCTCCCCTCCAGGTGCCACAGAATGGGCTAATAGGCTGTTCCAGCTCCTCTTAACTCTTTCGGTACCTGATTTTCATGAATGTTATGTATAATTGTGTGTGTGTGTGGTGGGGGGAGAATGGTCTTGTTTACATGTGTATTAGAATCCCGAGGGAAGTGTGCAGACCAAGCGAATTAGTGTCTGAACCTCAGTCGTTGAGATGTCTGTGTGAATATGGCTGATGTGAAGACAAAACAAAATAAGATGTCCCTGATTCTGCTGTATCAATGAACCAGTGGGGTTGCAGGGATATATCCAACAGCAGAGTTAGGCCTACTATATTTGTAACCCCCAGAATAGTACCTGTACTGATGGGGCAATAAAACCTGTAAATGGCCCTTTTAAGGATCTCTTTAAGTTTAACAGCTGAGCATAGGAGTAAGGACTGAGTGGTGATGTAGAGCATCTGGTGAGCATCAAGGGGACACGTCCCAGGCTTTTAGGTCGAGATTTTTTTTTTTTTAAAAAAAGACTAGTGATTTTGGGTACCCCAAATTGAGACACCTGAAGGAGGCCTGATTTTCAGATGGTTGAATCTGAGCATTTTTTTAAGCTTTGTTGAACTAGGCTGTTTTGATTCTTTGACTTTTCCTCTCTTCCCATGTTACTTTCTTTCAGTTCCCTCATTCTAGTCCTTCTCTGTAAAATATTCTAGGTAAGATTTTGAATTCAGTTATATTTGTAAACTGCACTGAAATTATGACTGGAATCAGGGTTTCTTGGATAGAATATGGTAATTCCAAGATATACTTTTCATTTGTTTAAAAACAGGAGAGCGTGTGGGTAAATGTGCTGCTAGCGAATCTGAGCATAGAGTGATATCTCCGGCTTCAGCTTGGCGCAACACATGCAGGTTCTGTGCCTGTTTACCCTAAACAGTTCTGCCACTGCACCTCAATCCTGATCTACAGCACCCCTGATGGCCTAACCCTGGGCTTGCTCTGAGCACAAACTAATTGTCATGCCAAATATGTACTGCATTCTCCCTCCCATTTTTACCTCTGCTTAGCTGTTTTCCATTTACTTCAATCAGCCTCTGCCCTGAACTACTGTAGACTACACAAACTATGTTTGCACACTGATAAATTGGGGATTGATGGGAAAAAATGTTTCAGAATGACACACATTTATCTAAGGGGTTAATGTGTACATGTTCTGTTAAAGTCTATTTAACAGATAGACACACTATTGTTTTAAATTTAGTATACACCTAACTTGTGCATGGATATTACATGATGTAGCATGTTGCTAGTGTTTGTCTGAAACACCCTACCCTGCCTACCGTTGTTGTACTTTCTGGGGAAAGTTCATTTGGTTCTGATTACTTATGATTGCAGGTGGCTTACTATCCTACACCGATTTAAGGAAGGTAGGAGTGTCTTTATAAAGAAAGAAGACCTTGGCTGTGGGCTTCACAATTGTGATGGGGGAGCCCTAGGATTACCCAAGCCTAAAGAGAGGTCATAAACCAAGCTTTATTTTGTATTATTTTTAATTTCTGTGTTAATAAAAACAAACCCCAGGAAAGGGATGACTTTGGACTGCGCCTAGTGTGTGGGCAGTATCTGAGAGCAGGTTGGGAATGGCACCTTTTCACATTACAATTCAGGAAACTGAGCCCAGAGAGATGGGTGTGGCCCTGATTCAGCAAAACACTAAGCATGTTCTTAAGTCCCATTAAAGTTAAGCACGTGTTTAAATGCCTTGCTGAACTGGGGCCTGTGGGTGTAGCTGACATTACCAGATCTACATGCACAATCACGTTAATTACATGTCTAGATTAGATGTCAGCCTAATTTAAAAACAAAAATTCCTGCCTGAATAGATATACTGTTTGTTTCACATGTCACTTGCCTCATCATGAGCTAGGGCCAGGAATTACCTTCTTGGATGCAAACGGATAAACTGTTTTCAGATTGATCACATTTGGTTTTCAATTTGAACACTGAATATTGATCCATAATCTCTGTGAAAGAGATAGCAATGGAGCTAGCCGGCTGGCATCTGCAGAATTGTGAAATGGAGGATATCATGACTCTAACTGATTACACTGGGTAATTAGTCACACAGTTCTTGCCACTTCAGGGGGAAAGAATGGCAAAGCAGAAGGATGTTTAGGAAATGCCATGATCTTCCTTCTCAGAAAGACCGATATCATTTTCCAAATATTGTTTGCAGCACTTTTAATCACATCAAAAGCCTGGGGATTCTTCAGCATGAGGCATCAAGCATTGCACTGAGCTTTGTACATTTTTGATGCAAGCTTCTAAACAAAATTGCATCCTCATTATTCCATATCTCACTGTCTGTGATGAAACAAAACGCATTCCATAGCAGACAGATAAACTCGGGGAAAAGCATCCAAAACCTACTGGGAATATTCATGACGGGTTTTTTGGTACAAATAAGTGTATCTGTAAAGTTTAATACTATCAGACTATGTACATCACTTGACTGCACTGAACATAATCTGGTGAGTACTGTAATGAAATCTGAAGTTTATTCTAAGAGGAAATAATCCTTTGACTTTTTCCACGTGTTGTTTGTGCCCCAAAGTACAATAGTTGTTTGAGATTGTGAACTTGTGAGATTTGATGTTTATATTACAGATTTACTCAACAGAGAACATAGGGGTTAAGCTTCTGCATAGGAACAATATTCATTCTTTGCCTTTAGAAGTACAGGGCATTATGAAAACTGAAAGTCTAACTAAGCATACATTTTAGCAGACATTGACGGGTGGGTGTGAAGGGAATTCAGCTATATATAAAAAAGAGAGAAATGTACAGCTTGCCTTGTATTCAGATGGGAATTACCTACACGGTATACTTTGACCTTCCTTTATCCTTTAGGGGGTACTTAAACCTAGGAAGTTTTAGGTATGTAGGGCCTCTGATCTGAGGTCAAAGGCTGAATCAAAAGCTTTCTGCAAATGTTCCTTCAAGTCTTTGCCATCACAAGGCATTTTATAATAATTTAAAGCTACTCTCCAACACATTGGACATCAGATTGATATCGGCATATCATTTTTATTTATTTCACATCATACCGTCCTTTATAAATGATTAACATATATGTGATATTGCTTATCAGGGCAGGAATTCTTCTGTCCAATGTTCCTATTAATTCCATGGGAGTGAAAAATAATAAGGAAAGTCAATGAATGCATGAAACTAAACAGAGAAAAATGAATCAGATACAACTTGCATGATTAGTAATAAATCAATCAAACTCAGTACACACATTTTAAAGCCATTATGTTTGTTTAGAAAGTGACAGTTGATCTTTGCCACTTGTGCCACTGACAACAGAGGTTGCTCAGGCCACAAGTTGCATAGCAAAGGGTGGAAGGAAAAGCTGCCTAGCAAAACCTGATATGTCGGCAGCAAAGGTTTAAGTGGGTCATTTTGGCCCTGCTGTGGCCAAGCACTTCAGCACAGGCTTCACGTTAAGCACGTGAGTAGTCCACTGACTTCAGTCTGAGGCCTAATTCTCTCTCCTTACACTACAGGTAATTCCCATTGACTACAATATGATGAGAACTACCCATAAGAACGGCCCTACTGGGTCAGACCAAAGGTCCATCTAGGCCAGTATCCTGTCTTCTAACAGTGGCCAGTGCCAGGTGCCCCAAAGGGAATGAACAGAACAGGTAATCATCAAGTTATCCATCCACTGTCACTCATTCCCAGCTTCTGGCAAACAGAGACTAGGGACACCATCCCTGACCATCCTGGCTAATAGCCATTGATGGACCTATCCTCCATGAATTTATCTAGTTCTTTTTTGAACCCTGTTATGGTCTTGACCTTCACACCATCCTCTGGCAAGGAGTTCCACAGCTTGACTGTGCGTTGTGTGAAGAAATACTTCTTTTTATTTGTTTTAAACCTGCTGCCTAATCATTTCATTTGGTGACCCCTAGTTCTTGTGTTATGAGAAGTAGTAAACAACACTTCCTTATCTACTTTCTCTATACCAGTCATGATTTTATAGACCTCAATCATATCTCCCCTTAGCCGTCTCTTTTCCAAGCTGAAAAGTCCCAGTTTTATTAATCTCTCCTCATATGGAAGCCGTTCCATATCCCTAATAATTTTTGTTGCCCTTTTCTGAACCTTTTCAAATTCCAATATGTCTTTTTTGAGATGAGGCGACCACATCTGCACACAGTATTCAAGATGTGGATGAACCATGGATTTATCTAGAGGTAACGAGATATTTTCTGTCCTATTATCTATCTCTTTCTTAATAATTCCCAGCATTCTGTTTGCTTTTTTGACTGCCGCTGCACACTGAGTGGATGTTTTCAGAGAACTATTCACAATGACCCCAAAATCTCTTTCTTGAGTGGTAACAGCTAATTTAGACCCCATCATTATATGTATAGTTGGGATTGTGCTTTTCAATGTGCATTACTTTACATTTATCAACATTAAATTTCATCTGAGATTTTGTTGCCCAGTCACCCAGTTTCGAGAGATCCTTTTGTAGCTCTTTGCAGTCTGCCTGGGTCTTAACTATCTTTAGTAATTTTGTATCATCTGCAAATTTTGCCACCTCCCACCCACAAAGGTATTCTGGGGATGGAGTTTTAAAACCAGATTTACTCACTGCAGCAGCATTAGCAACAAGGAAGGCAAGAGACAAGCTGGCCGATCCAGAAACGTATGTGCTACCAAGTGAACCCCACTGACAGATGCAGAGGATACTGAAACAGAAGTATGAAGAAAAAGAGGGAAAAAAAAGATATGAGCTGAGGAATTCAGTGTCACAATGTTGCAACTGAAAGTAAATCACAGAGAAATGTATTTTTTGATCATAGCTGATTCTGTTTCTAATTCTTGGTTTGCCTTCTGGCTACCTAAATGAAAAACAATGAGGAGTCTAAGGGATAAATTAGGAAAGGTTTGTGCTGTAGAATATTCATATATATCGGAACACTATGAGGCAGCAATGAAGCAGTGAAGATTTTTTTGTTTTTAATTTTAAACACTGTATTTATATCCTTTTGCCATAATAGTTTTAAGAATAAATTAAAATTTGATAGATACAGTGGAGAAGTGCACATTCTAACATACAGAGAGGAGGAAAAATGACAATGAGAATTGCATGGAGGTTTGAGATATCTTAATGATTCAGATTAAGGGCTGGATTATGGGACCTATTTCAAGTATGCTCTGTCAATCGAGATATATATAGAACCAATAAAGGTTGCTAGTGTTGTATTCTGCCAATGGCTTCCTTTATGTTCCCCTTTACATCAGCTCTTAACAATACTCTTACTCATCCTGGATCATACTGTAGTCCTTGAGTAGTCTCATTGAAATCAGAAGGAATATTGAAGGAGTAAGGTATTACTCATTGTGAATAAGGGTATTACAATCTGTCCCTATATGTCAAGAAAATATAGGAATTTACTAAACAATCAAAAGTCTCTCTCTAGATTATTATACTGTGTCCACCATTGTAAAATCTGATGGTGAAATCCTGGCTCTGCTGAAGTCAATGGGAGTTAAGCCATTGATTTCACTAGGGCCAGGATTTCACCCTATATACCTTATTAAGTATCAAGTAACTTATCAAGCATTAAGTAAACAAAATATCACCAACTTTTCCACCCCAAGCCCATTGAAATAAAGTATTTGTTTTCTTTTGCTGGCAGTTGTTTTTGTTTTTAATAATATAGTTGTTATGGGAAGGTTGCAAAGAAATAGGTTTTGATTTTGTTCCCAAAATGGCAGAGTCCATGGGCATTCCCATGGCTTGTGTAGTGCATTTCATGATGTTGGTCCAGCTGCTGAGAACATTTTGTCTGATGCCCTCATGAATCTTACCTTGTGGTAGACAGTTCCATTGCTCTTGAGCTAGGAGATCATGGTTGCAGAGGGAGACCTAATCTTTCAGGTGACTAGAGCCAATGCCATAGAAGGCTTTGCCTGATGAGGAAGAGATCTTGATTTTAACTCTGTAGTCAATGGAGACAGTATAGAAAGTGGAGCTCCAGGGTAACACACTCATAGGGACATGTATCACTGCCTCGGAAGATGAATAAAAGATGTGTGTATCTACCTGTACTTTAACAAATTCCTGTGAGCAAACTGTAAGTGGTTGTATATGCTGATGGAATTGCAAAACGTTCCAGGCATTTCGCTTAGCTTTGGAAGGCAGATCCAGTAGAGAGAATCTAAATCTTAGTTAAGAAACATGTCACTTTTTCATTTCTCATTGTTTTTGGTATATGTCCTCCGCTTCTTCTTCTTCAGTGTCTATCCTCACTGCTTCTTCCTTGGCAGTGGGGCTGAAAGGGTGAAGAGACACTGGTAGCTGGAGCAATCCTAAGCAATTATTTTTGGATAATTAATTCTTGGTACCATAGCAGCATTTAACAGCCCTTCTTTTCCTTTTCTGGAGTTCCTTTCTGATGCTGTTTCTAACATCCCATTTGTTGCATCAGTCGTTTACAGGCATCAGCCTTGTGGCTTCTTCAGAAAATTAGTGGTGTCACAACTATCTGTTGATATCATTTCTTCCTACCTCAGTTTTACTCTCTCCCTGAGAAATTCCAAGTTTGAGTTTAACTGACCAATTTTTATCGATATGGCCATTTTTTCCATGTAATTTTTAGCATTAATACAAAGCACTAGGTTAACAAAAAAAGCTGGACTTGTCTCTCTACAAACCAAAAGTGTAATGGCTTGCAACAGTGCCGATTTCCCTATACTACCCCTTTCTGGGCCCCAATCCTGAACTGCAAGAACTGCTCCGTAAGGCCATGTATACAATACAAACTTTTGTTGATGCAAGTTGTATTGGCATAAAGCTGTCACAGTTAGTCTATTGTTTCTTTGTGCACGTACTCGGCTTCTTGCATCAGTGCTGTGTGTGTTGATGCCCAGTGCAGTGCACCATGGGTAAGTATCTCAGTGTATAACTCACTACCATTCAGCACACTGTCTTTTGGGAAGTTTTGTCAATGCATGGTGGGGCAGAAATGAGTCACGCAGGAGGGACTTGGAGCAAGGCTCAACTTTTTCCCTCCGGTAATGTCATGTACATCCCAATATTTTTGCGCCTTTTAAAAAAACATGAACCCCATGGCATCACTGTCCACCATCTGACAAGCAGGTACCCTGCACAGCTCTACATTATGCATCACAAGCACAGGATGCATAATCCTCCACTATGTGCAGAACTGCAAGAAGAAATGAAACAGCAGGGAACATGATGATTTCATGGAGGACAGATTGCTGTGGGACATAACAAGAACCAATGCAAAGCTGTTGGTGGCATTCACAGAGGTGCTGCAAATGGGGGAGCACTGTTTCTGGGCCCAAGAAACAAGCATGGACTTCTGAGATTGGGATGAAGAGCAGTGGCTACAGAACTTTTGGATCTGGTTGAGAGGAAGCAGATACAGAGGCTACAGTAATGGATCCAAGCTGAGTCCATTCCACCACGCTAAGCTTGCCTGAGGGTTACCACAGAGGAGTGGGTACAACACCTTAGACCTGATCCAAAGCCCATGGAAGTCAATGGGAATCCTTCCATTCACTTCCATGGGCTTGACTCAGGGCCTTGGTGAATATGGACCCTGTTCTGCTAGGTGCTGAGTGCCCTCTTCTCCCATCTGTCTTAAGTAGAGTTGCAAGTAACCAGAATTAGCAGCTCAGCACCTTGCAGAATTGAGCAATGAGATGAGGATGGACAGCTTTTTCATGACACTTATCATAAATATGTGGCAATTGTGTTTCTTTTAGTCTGTTTGGCTGAATGCAAAAGAATTTAGACTGTTTAGTTCAGTCACAATCTGGTTTCTCTAGTTTGTAATTGTTTAGGATCTATATCTATTTCCACTGTAATTAAAAATGAGTAGAGAGACTAAAAGGAGTTGTGTTATAGAATGACTGAATAAAACAATTGGTTTGACAGCAATGTGGTAATTTAATTATAGAAAATGCACCACATGCAATTGTGGTGGGGCAGTGCCCCACCCCCTGGAGAAGAAGGGCTGAACCAGGCTCAGAGAGGCTGGCAGAGGCCCTATATAAAGGCTGCCTAGCAAAAAGCAAGGGAATCTCTCCCTCATGGGCAAGGGAGGAGGATGAGGATGACAAGGACAACGACTGGCTCCTGAGCTGAAAGGTAGCACCTTGGATAGAGCAGTGCTGGGGAAGGGCAGAAGGAGCTGAGGAGCTCCAGCCAAGGAAAACCTCAGGCTGCGGGCCTAGCTACCAAGGGCCGGGCAGGTGCACAGGGCTGAAGGGGAAGCGGTCCAGGGACAATAGCAGGGCAAGGAGAGAGAAGGAGGGCAGAGAGGCTGCTGCTAGAGGGTCCGTGGGTCTGGACCCAGAGTAGCGGGTGGGCCTGGGTCCCTCCCTTCCCCCTTGTACTACACTGGGCTGAAGAGGAGCCTGGTCCCTGCGACAAAGGGGCTAAACTCTGAGGCTGCAGCTGGCCACTACAGCAGGTGTAGATGGTGGACTGCTGATAACAACAAATCCCTGGAAGGGGGCTAGACCAGAGCAGTGGGCACTGCCGGAGGGCAGCCTCCTGAAGAGGATGCTGCGAGAAGGGGGCAATGTGGGTCCAGACGCCAACAGAGCGTGAGAGACGGATGGGACACCACCAGCAGAGGGCGCTCCACATGGACTGAGCTAATTCCCAGAGTGACCAACAGGAGGCACTGTGGTGGTGAGTCCCAACCCTGTCACAGCAATACATATACGGTATAAAGAGGAGAATGGAATCGGTAAATCATTGTTCTCTATAAACAACAATTCTTAATTGACCAGCTAGTGCTTATGAGGCCATAGAAAGAAGCTGTAAATGTTTGAGCTGGACAGTGGTTTTAATGCATAGAAATCTCTTAAAAATGGTGAAGTACTAATAAGATTGCTGAAATATATTTACTTCTCTGAAATGTAAAAAGAATGTACATGCTGAAATGTGATGTGTGAGAATATGGCAGCCAGGAAGGCTGTCAAAAGGAGTCACTTCCTTTTTTAGAGTAAAAGCTTCACTCACCATTTTAGATCAGCTGTGGCTTAATGCTCGGAGAAAGAAGCACTGACAGATAATCCAGAGGAACGTCCGCTCACACAGGTAGGAAGAACTGGTAATGGATTTCTTGCACACTTAAGGCGAGAGGGTCTGCACAAAACAAAGTGTGATCAATGTAAATGATGTATTTGAATTGCAGTAGCACCTATGGACCCCATTCATAGGCCAGGACCCTGGTTCACTAGGTGTTGTGTGAACAAAGACAGTGATTGGCTCAAAGAGTTTATATCTAAGACAATATGACAGATGGATACAACAAACAGATGTGGGAAGCAAATGAAAGCAATGAGATGGTACTGGTCATCATGAAAAGCAGCAATCACAGAACACTAGCTGCACAGGTTTTGTCGAGGTTTTTTTTTGTAGGCAGAGGAGAGTTTTAAGGAGGAAAGAGAGTGGGAGAAATAGAGGCCAAAGTTTTAAACAACTGGGGGTCTAAAGTTGGATCTCCTAGGTGCCTATTTAAATGCCTAATTCAGCATCCTGCTTTTTCAGAAGTGCTGAGCACCCAATAATTTCCTTTGGCTGAAATTCTTAAAGGTACCTAGGCATTTAACTCACATTACTTTTCAGTAGGAGCTGAGCACCTAACTATTCTATGTCCATTTGAAAATCCTAGCCACTGACATCAGTTAGATATGCTGAGTGCTCAGCACTGGGACTGGTTGGAAAAACTTTGGCAGAAAACTGGAAAATACACTTCTGTGAAAGTGAGTCAAAGCACTTGGCAAAATCATGTTGAATTTGCTGCAATTTCATTTAGAAGAAAAACTGAAAATTCTGACTGTCAAAATGTCCCATTTTTATTTTTTGGAATGAAACATTTTGATTTTTCATTTTGAAATTTTTTTGTTTTGTATTAAACTAAAAATCTCTTTCTATATGAATTATTAAAATATAAAATTTAAAAGGTAAAATCAAAACATTTATGTTGAAACAAAATTTTCATCAATCTAAAACTTTTTAAAATGGTCTCTTACAGAGACTTTTGAAATTTTTAACGTTAAATGAGAAATGTGAATCTCAAAATCCCTCAAGACAAAATTTCTGTCCTCCACAAAGCTTTACTCAGCACTTTTTGAAAATAAAGCCACTGAGAGAGGCTCCCAAATTCTATTCTATATAGGTTTGTAGAGTGCACTTATCACTGTAGTATTAGCACACCTTCCAGGAGTGTGTTTAAGCAAATAAGCCCTGACTTTCAATTTGGGACTTGAACTCTTAAGTCGCGAAGCCATTTTTATACATTCTACCCCAGGAGACCCACTTCAGTACCTATTTCTAAAAATCTTGACCAAAGTTCATCTGTCCTATAGGTTTGCTTTCCTGCACTGAACCAAGTGAGTGAAAATGGTAAAGGAATGACTCAAGACATAACGGTGTGAAATCTAGGGTTAAATATGCAGGGGGTAAAGGCGAGATGGTGGGTTGTGCATTAGGGAAATCATCCCCACAGATCATCTGTCGGCATGCAGTTCTTCCCACCCTTAGATCACATTGCAAGACCCATTTTCCACTATGTACTCTTTATATTGCTCTTGGAAACTGGTGTCCACGTTGGAAATTTCTCAGCCCCAAGGAACAGTCCCTATTTTGGGAAAATATCCTAGTTTGAATTTTAATTTTGTCAATGCTTCCTCAATTCTATAGTGAAAGGAACAGTATAAATCTGTGTAATAATAACCTGAGTTGTAGATGGTAGTATAGCCAGAGACTACAGGAAGTGTTAATGCTCTGATACATTTTTAAGCAAAATACCTAACTAAATGCCTTTGTGATCACTGAGGTATTAAGAATGTTTTGCTCTTTTTAATTATTTCAAGTGATCTTTGGGCTCTGTTCCCATGTACATTGTTCTCTACTAATAAACCAGCTAAATAGTAATAATTCTCAAGTTTAAGTGACATTAATGAAGTCCTCTGAGTCCTGAAGAACAACAAAGTGAATTTAATACATATTATTGCTACAAAGAAATCTTTAAACCTGTAATCTACCAGATTTATACATGTCCCCTTTCATAAGTGACATAAATTGAGTACAGATGTCATTGCACTGAGTCACTTTCTAAATGCTCCATTGATCTTGATCTACAGGAACATGAAATCTTTTAACTGGAATATCAACCTCCGTTTGAAAGCAGGTTCATCAAGCCAAAACAATGATCTTACTCAGTAGCTTGGTGAGATTGGGGCATAGAGGAGAGCTAGCTGGATGAGTCTCAATCCAGAAAAGACTAAAGTGAGATTAGTTGGCTGGGAGAAGCAACTGGAGCATCATGCAAGAACTATTGCTGCCCTTTTGATTGATGGTGTGCCTCCATCTTTCTTGGTTGGGGGCCTGGTTGGACTCCCAACTGCTACTAGAAGATCAGGTTTCAGAGTAACAGCCGTGTTAGTCTGTATTCGCAAAAAGAAAAGGAGTACTTGTGGCACCTTAGAGACTAACCAATTTATTTGAGCATGAGCTTTTGTGAGCTACAGCTCACTTCATCGGATGCATACCGTGGAAACTGCAGCAGACTTTATATACACACAGAGATCATAAAACAATACCTCCTCCCACCCCACTGTCCTGCTGGTAATAGCTTATCTAAAGTGATCATCAAGTTGGGCCATTTCCAGCACAAATCCAGGTTTTCTCACCTTCCACCCCCCCACACACAAACTCACTCTCCTGCTGGTAATAGCCCATCCAAAGTGACAACTCTCTACACAATGTGCATGATAATCAAGGTGGGCCATTTCCAGCACAAATCCAGGTTCTCTCACCCCCTAACCCCCCTCCAAAAACACACACACACAAACTCACTGTCCTGCTGGTAATAGCTCATCCAAAGTGACCACTCTCCCTACAATGTGCATGATAATCAAGGTGGGCCATTTCCAGCACAAATCCAGGTGGGGGGGGGGGGTGAGAAAACCTGGATTTGTGCTGGAAATGGCCCACCTTGATTATCATGCACACTGTAGGGAGAGTTGTCACTTTGGATGGGCTATTACCAGCAGGAGAGTGAGTTTGTGTGTGGGGGGGGTGGAGGGTGAGAGAACCTGGATTTGTGCTGGAAATGGCCCAACTTGATGATCACTTTAGATAAGCTATTACCAGCAGGACAGTGGGGTGGGAGGAGGTGTTGTTTTATGATCTCTGTGTGTATATAAAGTCTGCTGCAGTTTCCACGGTATGCATCCGATGAAGTGAGCTGTAGCTCACGAAAGCTCATGCTCAAATAAATTGGTTAGTCTCTAAGGTGCCACAAGTACTCCTTTTCTTATTAGAAGATCAGTTGCCCTTTTCAGGATTTCTGTAAGTCTCTAAATAAATACATTTAGACTGTCATAGACAACAATTCTTTTCTATCCATGTAGATTTCTTTTATTGTGACTTCATTTACACAGACGCTCAAGTCAAGTGTGTTAGTGTAAATGTCTTAACCATTCAATAGCTGAGGGAAGGTCATTGTGCAAGTCTGAAGGAACCAGGCAGCCTTTGCTGATGTACACCACGTGCAAATATCTGATCCTGCTTTGGCAGGGGAAACCAAAGCTACTACTAGCAGACCAAGTCTTCCAGATCCTGGTCAGCAGGGACACTCAAGTGATCTTATGCATGATCAAGAAACCTTGGATACCGGCCCCTCTCCAAAAATCCTTCAGCTAAACAGGTAGCTATAATTAGGAAGGTTAAGAAATGCAGCTTTGCTTTGTTTCATTTGCCAGACCATTGGCACCCAGAACTAGAGATGCTTCTTGCTTGAAAATCTGGCCCATTGGCTTGATTCCCAATTGTTCAGAAGATGCAGATTAAAACGGGCTTCCCACAGATCAAACCCGTAACCGCCTGATTTACTGTTTAATCTTACAATCCTATCTGGCTTGCCATAATAATAAAGAAAAGTCCCTGAAAAGGCCCACAGAATATCTTCCATCTCCATCCTGAGGCAAAAAAATAAAAGGAAAGAAACAACATAAATAGCAAAGTAGATTCTCTAAACAAAAGATTTGACTCTGTTAACCAGCAGGCGGTTTCAGTCACTGTAACTGAACAGAATACATAAAACTCTTAAGGAAAAGACCTTGCCTCTCCTTACCTATTGGCCATACTTCTGCAGCCTAATCCTCATCCATTCCTGCCAAAACAGCCCTCTACTTGTGATGTGAATCTATGGATAGCGCAGGGCAAATTCCCCAGCCAGGTCTGAATCGCTGTTTTGTAAAGGAAACCCATTTCTACTAGTAATACACGTGTTCCTTTATAGAGTAATATCTTCAGTCAGCTTTGGGGTGTTCTTGGTTTTGCCAGACCACTTTTTGGAACAGAACTGTCTGACCCCATAATAGCAAGCCTTAATTTAAAAAAAAAAAATTGAGCAAAGCCTATATTTGTGCACATAAATCAGGTGCATGCTGTCCTTTGTGAGCACAGCCAGTTACATATGTAAAAAAAGGGTGTGCAAAACAGGACTTAATGTCCTTTAATAGCACTTAATGTGCTACCCTCAAATAAAATTGGTTGATACGCTATTCTCTTTCCAACGGTTTCCTTCTGCTAAAAGTCAGCCAAAGAGCTCCCCATTCTACGAATCAGTTTGAATGCACATTAGCTTATTGTCAATGATTTGTTAACCAAACTAGTTTTATAAGGAGCATTCCAATGTACTATCAGAAAAGTCATGGTCCTGACCATTTCCTGTAGTCATGGAGCATTTATATAGGATTGAGCACACATGGGTTCCCTCCAATTTTGCCATAAGTAAATCTGAATGGACAAAGTGCTCCTCAGTCTACATCACTCAAGAACTAAATAAATAGGATTGCCGCAACTAAATAACAATAACAATGACATTCTAAACCACATCCTAAACCTGGCTACCACTAGGGTTTCCCTGCGGAGACCTCTCCATGCCAGAGTCTAGTTCTCGATGTCCATATAGTTATTTCAGCTAGTTTGTGTTCAGGGTGACATTTATGAGTCACAGCATGCCAACAGGAATCAGTCAGAACCTCCTTGCAGAGTTCCAAGACCAGATAACAGGATGGGTTAATGGAACTCCTAAAACAATGTGTTATTTAGCTATCATGTCCAATGTATTTATCATCTGGTCTGTGCATTATATTCCAGGATGAATATAGTCAATAACTGCACGATGTACACTCTTCCAGGACATGGAGCGTGGGCCCATTCTTTTTCTGCTTATATTCGCTCTCTCATTCCCTACACAGTTAGCTCAGTGATGGAGTTCTGGCTTCCACATAGGGTCACTGGACTCATTGCATGAGTACTCGCCTAGATCTGATCCTTCAAGACACAGTGCACCTGCAATTTCCATTGATTGAAGACCACATTTTCAAGTTTTAGTGCCTACAATTAGGCACCTACATTGGCATTTATGTTCCTAATTCAGCACTTGTTTAAAACAAGCAGTGGCCTGATTTAACTTTACTTGAGAGCTCAGGACTTCTGAAAGTCAGGCCATGGGTGCCTATATGCAGATTTAATATAGGTTCCTAAACCAGTGGGGAGCTGAGGACCATTAATGGACAGTCACTCAGATGCTGCAGTGCTGGGGGCTATATAAGTAAATAGATGGGATCTGGCCATTAGTTTGTGTACTTAGGGTCACACTCTGCTTTCATTGACTTCAATGGGAGCAGGAACAGGCCCTTACTGAAAATCTCACTGATACAGCTTTAGTGTAAATAAGCAGTTACAAATAATTTTTTTTTAAAAAAACAACCCCTCATATTTCATTTTAAAACCAAAACAATTATGCATTAATTGCACAAAATGCACCTGGAGCCTTCATATTTTATGCAGCATTTTAGTTTTAAAATGGCCATTAGAAAAAGAATTCTATTAAAACAAAATTTTCTCCCAGGCCACAAATGTATTACTGCCAAGTTTTTGCCTGCGTGGAGCCAGTTTTAACAGCCAAATTATAAGTCCCTGAAAATAGGGTTTATAATATAACTGCAGATCCACTCCTGGAATATAGCAGTATGACATCAAAGAAATCTTATCAAAGGATACTTATTTTTTATGACTAGCTACTTCAGCAACATTTTAGTTCAAGTGTCCCTATTATAGTGAAATAATTTTGTATTCAGCAGCGATCTTCATGAATTCACTTGGTATTCATGTGGCTGTCACATGTATTTCTACTGATTTTTCCACTGCTGTTTAGGATTAGTTAATGGGCACTTAAAATAGAGTGTTACCCCTGTGGGAGTAAAATAACTTCAATCCCAGCACACGTTTCCGAGTCTAAGTATAAATGATGACATTATACTGAGCTTGGTTCAGTCCATTGTTGGCTTTTCAACTAATATGCCAACAGCCTTTTTAGGAAAAATTGTATAAAGCAAGTCTTTTATCTTTAGGGGGAAAAGCTACTTCTGAGTAAAATAGCTGCTTATCACAGATGTATTATGGGGCAGACAGGCAGCTGGTGTAAGTCAACATAGCTGCATTGAAGTAGATGAAGTTATGCTGAGTTACACCAGCTGAGGATTTGACCCATATATATATATATATATATATATATATATATATATATATAAAAATAATAAAATAGCTTGTCCTGTTGCTTTGGGGGTTGCGTTGTCCAATCTACAAATCATACCGGCCAGGAGGGTTGTCATTTTAACTGGTTTTCTGAGTTTCTTATTAGTCTGAATAACAGTGATGTTGCCAAAAACACTTGAATAACACCAAGGAGCATTCCTATTTCACTTATGCTTTTATGATTTTTTTATGGCCCAAAATAGACTCAACCCCAAGTGATGAATTTTTCCAGCTGATATAAAATTAGTAGAAGAGGACATGAAGTTACTCCACCATATAATCATTTTTTAAAATGGACATTATAGTGAGCGGTAATAGCTAGTTTGTCTCAGGTTTTCTGCTCTTCTATTGAATAGCAAAGCAGAAATTAATACAAGAAAAGGAGCAATTCCACCTGTACTTATCCTAAGATTGAGACCAGTTGTTTTAACACACTGCAGATGGAGTCTTTAAATAGGTCACCATTAAAAGGCGAATGCCTTCCAACAGTTCCAAGCAGTGGTGTCTGTGACACTGTAGCCAGGCTCAAAAGACACTGCTACAGCCCAGCCCTCATACTTAAAGGCAGCTTTGTAGGGGGTCCTCATCTCTGACACCCCTAATGGCCATTTGCACAGTCCCTCTCTAAGAGTCTTCCAGGGCCTGTCCTCTAGCCAGGTTCCTTAAAGGTGCAGTCTCCTTCCAGGGTAACAAAAGGTCCAACTACTAGTCCAGAATAAATCTCTACACTAGTAGCTTCTTCCATCCCCTCAGGCACCACTGAGGTCCTCTGCCTTGCCTCTACTTTTGGGCACTTCAGAGTTTAGATTGCTAGCAGGATTCCCCACACACCCTTCCCCCACAGGTGCTGGTTGTTTACCCCAGGGATCTTCCTGCCCATATCTCAGGATTTACCCTCAAGGAGCAACTTAGGCTCATATGGGGCATCTTTCAGCTTGACCTCCTCCAGAACTTTTTTCTGAAAGGGAATCTTCCTTGTTCTTCTCTCCTTGATTGAATTCAGCTCAGTTTAAGTCCTTCCTCACTTTTCCCTACAGCTGGGGTCAGTCACTATAATTAAATTTCCCTAACAGATTCACCTGTGGTCTCTAAATATCCCTGGAATTGCTAGGTCACAGGCTAGGCTGACCCCAGCGTGCCTTAAAGAGCAGCCAGCCCATGACAAGTCTACTACTGGTCCTAACATACACTCTCCAGAGAATGAGGAGGATCCGTGTAGCATGGGACACCCCAGCCCCACACCTCACTTGGCATGAATCCACCCACTCCTTGCATGCTGTCATCCCCTGCACTGTGGGGTGCCATGACACACAGGGGTACCTGCCCTCTGCACTCCCACACCACAGCTTACTCAGCATAGCAGCAGTGGCTTCATTACCAGGAAGCACCTTGTGGAAGAGACAGGATTTACCCCTTCTTTCCTTTTGTAAGGACAGAGGAGGAGACTGGGTCTCAGTTAATGATAACAGCTGTATGTAGGCTTTCCTCAAGTGATATCAAGTGCAGCAGCATATAGTGCAAGGAAACAATTGTCACTGTTGTTGATCAACACCACCACCACTGTGGGGGTGGGGAGGGAGATTTGTTGTGATATTAGTTCCTGAGATACGGACTCTCATTCTAGGAAGAGTGCCAGGATGTCTGGCATTGGTGGCAATGGAATTTGGCTTTGACCTCCCAAGGCACCACTGAAAATCATTTTGCCTTGGATGGTAAGCTCCCAGGGCCTGATTGAGATCTCGGTTAGAGTATAACTGCATAGATTTCAGTGGAGTTGCTCCTGGGGAACACTGGTGTGAGGTGAGATGAGGGTCAGGTCTTGAATATTTATTGATACTTTGTGCTGAGGGCTTCAAAACCTCCTAAGGAATTTGGAGGCGATATCCCCACTACAATTAATAGGAATTGGGCATCATCCAAATCCTCTGTGGGGCTTTGAAATCTCTACTCTATTTTTTAAAAAATGTCTGGTCTGATCTGCACATTTCTGCTAAGATCTAACTTTGTTCTCACTAAGGCACCATCCCTGCATGTGCATTTGCACAGATCTTTCCTTTTTTCCTTTCCCTACATTGGGTCAATTCTACTCCCAGAGTTCATTTTAGACCACAGCCCATTTAAGCTGACCCTGGTATTTTCTGCTGGTAGAACAGTCTAGGGGATGTAATTGTCCCAGTATTTTATGACTAGGATCTTGTCATCAGTTTACACATTTGATAGATGACGCCGTGGAGAATTGTTGTAATATTCATTTTCAAACCTCTGAGAAATGCAAATGGCAAATTGAGACGGGAAACTTTGAAAGCTCTCCCAAGAGGCAGAATCATTTCTTTCTGCTGCTGATTATAAAGGGGAACAGCTGGCAGATGTTAATATTGGCAGATACTCTTTAACAAATTTTCTCTAGGTACAGCTAATCAATTGTTACTGCATGGAATAAGGAACGGCGCTTGAATATTCAGATGTCTAGACTTGTAAATACATTATTTTTGTACATGATTTCATTTAAATAATTAATACAAATGAAAAATAAACTTAAAAAATAGATAAACCTGATTTGTCAGGTGAATTCATGGACCATTTGGAGGATGGATTGCATACATTATCCATACATTAGGATGCTGAAGCTATTTATTCAGTTATTACCTTGTATTTATAGAAATAATTGTCCTTTGTACAAAATTGTACCTTAATGAGAATCTACCTGGCCCTACATGTAATTTATTGGTGCAATATGGATTGCGGTGGGACTGCTTGCAGAGTAATTTACTAGTCATTGTGATTAAGTGTAGGATGTAATATGTGGAATGTATATTTTGGGTTTTGAGACATGTGAAAGATGCCTGCTTGTCTGTCAAAGAAAGCGAACAGCCAGGTAAAAAAAAGCTGAGCTAGCAACCTGATCAGGTAAGCTCCTTGGCCAGCAGTCCAATCAGGTAAACAACTGAATTAGCAAACTAATCGTAGTGTTAGGAAGAAAAGTGTTTATACAATATATAGTGAATAACTTTGTGACAGTGTATTTAAGGCAAGCCCCTAAATGTGGGGGCGTGCTTGCATTTAACCCTATGCTGTGCCCCTGTTTCAGTGGACTGATCACTCAGTGAACCAGCGATTCAATGACATACGACTTCAGCTCAAGGGTCTGTCTGTGAACCTGTGTGTTCTGGGTAGCAGGGAAAAGAACCGGTCAACAGTACGGATGTCCACATTTGGCACCATAGCACCATGACAATATAGGTGCTTTCTTTGCACACGGTCCTGCAAGCTCCTAATGACATGACTCCTGTTCACATGATTTATCCCTCTGACCCAGTGGGAAAGTTTGCAGGCTCAGGCCTTTCTGGAGCTGATCTGTAGAAACATCCCTGTAATTGTGACATGATGATTTAATTCATAAAGGTACTAACATACTCACTCTCTGTTGACAGAGTACATTTCTTTGGAGGAGAAAGATGAAGATGAATTTCCTCCCTAGAGATTAGCTACATCATTACAGTGACCATTCCCTGTTGTGTAATTAACAGCTTTGATTGGCATATGGGAGAAGCTTATAGCTCCATAACGTCTTCTCAGGCAACGTGACCTGACACATGGTGGTTACACACCAAATCATATCAGATTTCAATTATCAACTATGACAGCCCCCAGTGGACTGCTGCAAAAGTGATCGTATTATCTCCAGGAAAGCCAGAAGATACAACCCACCTTACCAGTGCGTAGATCACTTACCTATGGTATTGGAATTAACCTTATTATTTCTCAATCAATCCGCTGAGACAAATGATTGAACTGCCATATGGCTGACTTTAATGAAAGTAACATGCCAGTATGTCACAGGAGAGTGGATGTGTGGGTAAATGATGTATTATGATTCATAGTTAAATACAACCTAAAAAAGTTCTCTCCTTGGAGACTATTTAGAATGTTTCTATATTTTATAAAAGGCAATGGATCAAAGAGGAAGTCTGAAGCAGCAATGCGTACTTAATGACCTGTTCCAAGGAGTAAATTATGGCTGGAATTGTCAGTGTTTTAAACTTAGTGGAGCAGAGCTTAAGCAACAAGGATGGAAATTTTCAAAATACAGTTCATTCTTTTACAGTGACACAATAGTAAAATAAAGTAACCCCTGACAATATGATTTATTGAAGAATCTAAACAAAAAATGTTGAAACCGCTGTGTACCAAAGTTATTTCTCTGTTCTATTACTTTTAATGAATAGCCAAGATCAGTGAATATATTCAGTGAGATAAGGCTCAGTGCATTTCTGATAAGGGGGGAAAAAAGGTAAAAAAGAAAAGTTGCATCCATTTTTCATTCAGAGCTATTTATTTACTGGAACTATATATATATATATATTTATATTTAAAAAACCTTCTATTTTCTCTCTGGCCCTTGTATTCTGTTAAAAGCATGGCCTGATTGGAAAGTACATTTACATGATAACATTTCAGGAAAAGGTCAGATGAAAATTAGAAAATGTCTGAGGGATCCCAGTGGTTGTATTGTATATTTCTGTCTTTTCATGGGTATGTAATGAAATCATGTCCTTGGCACATAGCAAGTGGCCAACAAAGGCATTTGACAGGGATTTTAGCTGGACAATGAGCTAGAGATTAATCAAAACCAGTTTGTTGTTTTTGTTAGTACCTGAGGGTTCAGCCTTTACTGAACAAACTGGTTACCCTGGGTGAATGGCTCTGGTGTCTTGAAACTACTGCAACGCAGAGAGGCTGACAGTAGGGATTCCCTTGTGATTGGCCTTATTGCCTTGCCTTATGACTGCAAGATCATAGCACCAAGTAATTTTCCCACTGGTGGCTACTGATGATTAGGGAGGGTGGAGAAGTAGTGGATGAAGCTTGGCGCTCCTCCTTAAGACAGGTTTGATCCATATGATTCTCTGTGTGTGTGTGTGGGGGGGGGGGAAGAGGGGGGAATTTACCAGAAAGTGGAACATGCAATTCCCCCCATCACACCTTCCCCTGTTGCCACCCATCCTGGAAGTCCTACTGTGCAGGTTTTCCAAAGATTTGCAGAAATGCAGTTTCCTTGGCTCTTGGACTATACAGTTGCATAGGGCACTTCAGAAGTTGGCCTTACTTGTTTGTGAGGGTCATGCACTATGGAAGACTCTAAGGAGCGAATGTCATTGTTTCTCATTTCATGAGGCAGTGTTATGAAATAGGCAAGATCAAATCCTTTTTAGAAGGATTCAGGTGTGGGGCGCTTTAAAGTTTTCCGAGTGCAAATTAAAAAAAAGAAGCCAAACTCTAGCTTGAGATGCACATGGGACTGCGTACACGAAACAGTGTAAGTGCAACTGAACAGACACCATTTTCCATCTACCCCCACCACCTCTTTTTTGCCCCGGTTCTGGCAAAATCATGGTCACAAGGGTTGCATGACTATTTAGCAGTTAGATGCATAATTTGGGCAACAGTTTGGATAGTATTCCTAAAACCTCAGTGCACGCTTCTCCTGACTCACAAACCATGTCAATAGCTAAAACTCCTAGAATGGGATATTACACCCAGTTCTCATAGCCAAATATCCACTTACCAGTAAGTATATAAAGGTGGACAACAATTTATTTAATTGAACCCTAAATCCAGAATGGTGCTAAGCCAGTTAAAGAAGTTGTTGCCAGGTTCATACCACCTTTTGACAGTTTATATGTTTTTTGCGATGAGAAACCATAGTTCTACAGCAGAAATGTACTGATTGCTTCCTCTTTCTTTTAGAACAATCTGGTACAAACACTTGATCATGAAGATCTCAGCTGTGGTGTGTGGTTTATTTTTAAAGACTAGACTTTAAAAAAAAGTAAGAAAAAACAAGAATTGAGATAATTTTCATTTACTGTCAAATGAGTTAAGCACAAGTTTATAGTCATATTTTCTTAAAGTATAGATCTCAATAGTAACTGTTTTTCAAGTGATCGTGAATATTGGATAAGATGATGCATTACAAATTATTTATTTTAATAATCACCAATGACTATTAAACTGATTATTAATGATAATTCCAGAGGCAGCTAATGGCCGCACATAAGGATTGCATCCCCATTGCGCTACGTGCAGTAGGTATATCTAACGAAAAAATGGTCCCTGAACAAGGAAACAGTGAGACAATAAATAGCAGTGACAGCACATCAGCTGCCTAATCATTGTCAAGTGCTTTAAAGGCATTACAGCAGAGATCAGTTTTAGGTGAGTTTTAAAGTAGAATAATGTGGCAACTCTGCAGATTTTACAAGGAGCTCCTTCCAGGCCTGGGAGAACATGAGAAGGTATTTGTGGGGAAGCCTTGGTGTTGGCAAAGCAGAATCAGGGGTAAACTATAACGTATAAGAGCTGAATAAAGAGTTTTATTATTATTCTTTTAAACAGCTGCATAAATGTACACAGCACTTAGCAAGACATAGATTAATGCACAGTCCTTGCTCCAACGAGTTTACAATCTAAGGGCCTGGGAATGGAATTCAATGGAAGTCAACAGCAAAGCTCCCACCACTTCAAGACCCTCAGAAAAAGAGGATAAAATGTGAGGCAATCATTCAGGACAGAGGAGATCAGCACTGAAAGAATTCCCGGAGGCGCTGACTTTGGAATTTGAAGAGAACAAAGAGTATCGGGTGGACAAGAATGAGTGACTGAATCAGACAAGCTATCAGGAAGGAATGATTTTAGAGATGGATTGGGAATTTATAGATTAAAGCTAGGGCTTTCAAAGGAGCCTATGGGAGCTTGGCACCCAAATCCTATGGGCTTTTAGTGGGAGTTGGTCACCTAAGGGGGTTAGAATCCTATGAAAATCTCAGCCTCAATGGAGAGAAATGTAGTCCAAGATAAGTCTATGATTGTTCTGTGTATAGATAAAACTCATAAATTTTGGATGGGTCTAGTGGATTGGGAACTGAACTGGGAGTCAAGAGATCTGCAGCCAATTCCTGTTTCCGCCCCAGATTCCCTGGGCAACCCTGGGTAAGTCACTTAATCTTTCTTGTGCCTCAGTTTTCCTATCTGTAACATGGGGATATAGCACTGCCCTACCTCACAGGGGTGTTGTGAGGATAATATCTATTACTGATTGTGAGGTGCTCTGCTGCTGTAGTCATGAGGGCTGTATGCATCTCTGGATAGATTTAACTGTAAAATGGGCTCCTGTAGTGGTATACGTTCACAATCCAAGATCATTAAAAAGTGCAATTCTCCCACAGAAAAATGCAAAAAAGCCCTTTTATTTGATTCCCTTCAATTTGCTTAGCAAAATGTATGCTCCCCCTCCCCCCACCCCTCTCAGCTCAGTAGTTTACCATGTGGTAAAACTTTCCAGTTTTGCCTTAGATAACCTTTGCAATCATGTTTACAAAGTTCTCTACCTTCTCCTGTTAGCATAAGGAATAGTACAATCATAGAAGTATGTTACCGAGTTACGGGTGGCAATTGATGAGGTTTGCAGCGTGACCACTGTAATTGTGGCATTTTCATCGTGCATTAAAGATAATAGTGTTAGGATCACATGGTTCATGTAATGCTAGTCTTGGCTGATAAAAATAATTGAAAACAATGAAGAAGACAAGAAAACTGCTGCCAATTACTTCTGTTTTGTCTGTTATGAAAGGACTCCCCATTTTGTTTGCAAATGGATATGTGCGAACTGCTTTGATGCCAAATGGAAGCGATTGTTGAGAGGATCAAAGCACAACTGTTCCATTATATTTACTGACTGATTATGATCCTGAAGCATACAGCACAGAAAGCAGGTTCATCCAAGTATACACATGTCATGCTAGCTTCAAACTCAAGTAAGGAAAAATAGAGAACTATCAAGTGCCTGGAGAATTTATTTCTAGGGGAAACTACTGTACATAATGCGGATAGCATCTCGGAACATTCTACAATAGAGCCCTTCGTACAAATCTGGTATGAACAATCTGAGAATACTATTGTTAGAAAAACCCCAAACCCGAAGAACTAAGTGCCTAATTTGTTAGGATTTACAAACAAATTAGGCATTCAAATACATAACTGCCAAACTGTATGCACAATTAGTTTGTTGTGCAACCTTTTCTAAGTCTCAGTTTTCCTGTTTGCAAAAGGGAGAGGTACTAGGAAAGTACAGAATATTAAGGTCAGTGTACTGGGGTGTCTTGAGTCGGAGTAAGAGGTAGCAGGAAAAGGTTTACCTCTTACCCTCTAGTTAATTGAAGGTCTATAATTTCTTGCCCTGAGTGCTGGAATTTGCTGGGTTGCAGGGTGGGGAAAGATGTGGTCCTTCCTCTAGTCAGATGGTTAAACTCTTATTGAGGTCTGTACACTCTGTCACATGTACTCTTAGGTAGGACTACAATGCACGCCCATCCAAATGTCCAGTGTAGTCAACGAGAGTACTTCTACGATCAGGCTTTTATTCATTAGGCCAATATCACTATGGGGCTGTATCACTTCCACCTCCTCTAGCTTATTCAAAATTTACAAGTGATGCACTTCAACACTATAATGGCATAATGGAAAACAACCAGATCAATTTCCACATGAATTTTAACAAAATATTTCCACCAGTTTCATCTTGCTCTGTCTAACAGCTACAGTAGCCAGTTCTGAATTCTGCTTAGGGTCATCAGTGAAAATGAATGTGATTGGAGTCATCTGGATCTCTCCATCACAAAGCCACAAGTACCAGCATCCTCTCCTGGCCTAATATAGATGACAGAGCCCAAGTAATATGGACATTGTCACAGTTTCAGTGTAACTGCACCTGTTTTTCCCCCTCCATGGTCTCTCAAGGGCACCTACTTAAGGTTTCTGGCTCCCATCCATCACCTCTCTTGGGTGGAGACCCACATCTGCCAAGGGCTTTTAAGACTGCACAGCTCCCTGCCTTGCACTGTGATAGCCCCAGCAAGCCAGACTGCCTAAAGACCAGTGCCCTTGCTTTGCTGAGAAATATGAACAGTGTATTGCCAGCAGTTACAAGTTACCACATGGCTCTTTCTAAGCAAGTGCCTTCATTTGTAAGGTAAAAGCATTACAGAGAAAACATCAAAACAATAGAAGTCCCTATATGCATGCTAAAAGCTCACCAGTTTCTCGGGAGGTGTTTATAAACTAAATGATTCACCTTAATCACCCACAGCTGTTTTTAGTTCCTGGTGGAGCTGTGGCAACCCTCCGGCCTCTGGAGTTGCACAGAATCCCTGCCCACAGTGATACATGAACCATTCATACACCTAATACAATATGCCCCCCAAAGTTATCGCATGCATTTGCAATATCTGTCACAAACATATCTCGTAAGTGTTTTCTATTTGGTTTATTAAAGACCCCAAGTTACCTTGTGTGCTGGTCTGATTAAGGATGCCTTTCTGAATTAGGATCCAAAATGGTTTGCTTTTGGGGCCCAAAATGAAATCAGCTCCCAGAGCTGGGTTTTGGCAGAAGGACAGTCTATGTTATAGGTTAGTATTGTGATGGCCAGTTTCATGCACTTCCAAGCTCTGTGCTATAGAAACGAAACTGGCTTAAGCTAGTGCTAGCAGCCCCCCTCATACATGAACGCAAAAATTCACAAATCATTTATAACAGAGGGGTGGAATCCTGGCTGCACTGAAGTCATTGCCACAACTCATGTTGACTTCTGTGGGGCCAGAATTTTACCCCATATATGTTCCGCACAGCATATAAAACAACATGGCCAGTATCCATGTACAGATGAGGAGTACATTTGCCATCACTCAGGTGTAGCACATCTATGAAATGATTGGAAGCAGGAGAAACTGATTCATTATTGTAGGTAGAGGAGAAAAAAGCAAAACAAAATTCATCTGTCCATATGTTTAAAGATAGTCTGTTGCAGGTTGTTGGTTTTTTTCTTTTTTTTTGTACTCTGTAGCCACAATGAATCCCCATTTTGTTTACAAATGGGAACAACACCTTATATTTCATGGAAGAAGTAGCAGCTAATATGAAACAATCTTGCATGAAGGGACATCAGTACAACTTGTGGACATTTTTGATGGAAGGCCATCTTGCTACAGAACATATTATTAAAATCTAAATCTTGGCTAACAGTTTTTGTGATAGAGATCACTCTGACAGAATGAGATCTGAGCACAGTTATGTTTACCAGCCAGAGCCAGGTCTGCTTATATTAAGTCTGGCTGCTCATAAAAGGCTCCCATGAAACAGATACAATGATTTTTCATAATGAGTCTCTTATCTAGGACCCTTGTGGCCATATACTGCTATTGATCCAGAACTCCCACTGACATCAATGGGAGTTGCTATACACCATGGACTGAGGGCAGAATATGTCTATAGAGAGCCATGCCAAAGATGATTAAACTTCTAAAAATTACATTAAAGTAACATTAAGTATCTGAGTTAAAACCATACAAGCAGCAAAATTAAGATCAGAGAGAAAAATCCAGGCTGGCATTCCATGTTTCATTCACACTACTGTACTAGTTAAGGACAAATGCTACTGTATAATTATCCTTAACTTTGCATTGCCTGCTGTCAAATCTTTAAAATGACATTAATGGCGGGCCAGAGCATCCTTTGTGATGGGGGGAGATATGGAGACGGGAAGGCTGATTGATCCAAAGCAGGGGGGAGAGGGTGCAAAATGTGGGGATGGCTGTTCTATGTGATATTGCCCCTCTACTAACCCTTTAACATGTAACATGCTCCCAATGAATGCAAAGATCCCATTGACTTCAGCATGTGCAGGCTCAATGCCTAAGGGCCTGAGCCAATGTCCACTGAAGGCAATGGGAACCTTTCCTTTGCCTTCAACGGGTGTTATAGAACATGTTCATACTGAGGTTGTCAACGTTAATGTACTTGTCAATAACACAAATACCTCACTTTGGACTTGTTCAGATAGCCAGTAGTTGCATAGTAATCTGTTAGGACTCCTTCTGAGTGCGCACAGAGCACCATGTAAATGCATTGCATAGTTAGGCAGTGTTTGAAAGCACTCAATTACAGGAGCAGGGCACCTTTGCAAGATGGATTAAAAAGCATTAATTTTTTTCCAACATATGTATGCCTCATTTACCAGAATGGCTCCATCCACATAGTGTCCCGAAGTGAAAAATATGAGTCAATGTATGCCTATTTACACCCCTGGGTGGCTCATCTCACAGGCTGGTAACTTTGCTATTCTAAAGGAAGAACTTGGTCTGAGAAATGGATTGTTCACCCCCATCTCTCCAGATCCCTTCATCCTCTCTGTTTCTATTGGGAAGGGAACATCATCAGCCTGAGTTCTACTTCCACCCCAGCGTCCTGGCCGGCACAGGGACTGAATTATGATGTTGTGAGTGACAGTTCAATCCCTGCTCTGCTCGTTGGGCAGCACAAGTACAACCTGCCCCTTCCTCAGGGCAGAATGTAAGATTCTAGTCTTGTCCTTAGTGCCCCCGGACATTGCTTGTCTGCTTTAGATGATAGAGAAACCCAAACCAGAACCCTTCATCTAACTTTGCCTGAGCACAGGTGGTTTGGGGATAATGGGACTCAGGTGCAACCTCCGCAACCAGTTCTGACTTCACAAAACCAAATCTATCCTGGCTTGCCCAGAGCAGTGATGAGAAAAAGCCTTTTACCTGATCCCTTTCCACAGACTCTGGCGGATGAGATAAATTGGAGCCTGGATTGTATTTATTTTCACCTGTGTCTTATCCCCATTAAATTGCACACCTGCACAGCTGTATCCTCTGATCATTATGTTGTAGCTTTCAAATTCTGCTGAACCATTATTAAAGCAATCTTAAAAATAGTATATAGCAGCAATACAAAATTGTCTCTGTTTGCCTGTTCTTTACAGATTTCTAAGTCAAGCGTTTTTCGGGCATAAGGAAAATAGCAACAAAGGTTATGTATTTAACATGTATTCAGTCCAGAAAATGCAGATCGTCATTTTGCAGTGGGGGCCTCATCCCATCAACCTACACAAAGGTGTTTGGCCAAAGAGGCCCTTGCTCTCTGCAACACGCGCAGAACCTCTTTCATTGTGCACTCTCTTTTCCTCCATATAATTATATGCTCCAGCAGCCACAATCACCGTGACTGCTAAGAGAAGCCGTTTCCTTCAGGATTATACCACCGTGAATCTGGGTACCAATAGCACAAAGCGCCTTCTTTCTGATGGGGGATCTATGACATTCCCATCCACAGCTAGCCCGAAGAACAAAAACCCAACATCACTCCTGAATTTGGGTCTCCAGTTCAAGAATCATTTTATGGGGAACTAAAATTCCTTCTCACTTCAATCATGGGCATTTTTATCCTGAACTATATTACCTTGAGGAGCTGCTGGTAAAAACAGTGAAAACCAATCATTCATAAGGTGAACAGGGGCACAAATTTAAATTGTCAATTAAATAAAAGAATTTGGCACATAGCTTAAGAATATTCATCATACAAAATGACTGGCCTTGTGGATGAATTTCATGTTGCAACACATCTCTCATGAGCATGATTTATGAGTATGGAATTCTGGGCATCAGATTTGGCTGGTTCTGGTTTAAAATGTTCAGGCCTATTTACACTGACATTTGCAGAGGGTTCTCACGTGGAACGTCTCCCAGGACTTCAGGTTGCTCCTGGAGAGGTCTATAGGGGGACCAGAGCAGCACAAATTTAGGGAAGCTAAGGAGGAGGTGCAGCCTGGGAGGCCGAGGATGGGCTGATCCAGTATTTCTACTCCAGCCTCCTGTGGATGATAGAAATAGAACAAGAACTCCAATCCTCCTGTACCCAAAGCACAATCCCCGCAACCTGCTTGAAAGGAAAATCACCTTTAGCATTAGAGGGATTTGACATACTCTTGTAATTCTGATTCCATCCAGTAGAAGGCAGAGCCTGTACACATACAGATGAGCTAATTTATGGTAACATTGTTATTGTGGTATGTCTTACGTATGTAGGGCTAGATTCTGCCACTTTTACTCACAGAGCCTAGTATTTTATTCTGTGAGAGGTCCCATTAAAATCAAGGGAGCAACTTGCAGAGTAAAGCTGATGTGCATAAGAGTGTCAGAATCTGGCCCATTTTGCCCCCAAAATCTTAGAGTGCTTCACAATGGTTAGACTGTGCAAACAGGCAAAGAACAAACATGTCGAGTTTTCAATCTAATTTTGTGAGCAGACACAACACAGTGCAGAACAATCCAGACAAATGATCATACATGCATTTGATTTGTAAACTCTTTGAAAGTATGTTTCTAGAAATAAGAAATAATTGGATCAATTAACGTATTTGCATTTCTTAAAAAAATAGTGAGTAATGACTACCCAAAAGTCTCCATCACTGTAGGATAATGAAGCATGAAATGGTGTGCTGAGATGAAATCTATCTCAGAAAAAGCTTTTGATGGTCATGAATTAACTGTTTAAGCTAAAAGGATAAAGCTTCAGAAGTAGTTTTTATAATTTGATTACTTGGTAGAGCTGCCATTCAGTGCTTATTTATTTATTTATTTAAATTCTCCAGGGATCCATGTCACCACTAAGAGATCAGGAATAAAATGCCTCATTTACTAACTTTTGTTGCAAAGAATAGCCACCAAGTGCTGGCTATTCTTTGCAATAAAGATTATATTTTTTTTTCCATGATGAAGCTCAAAACAGAAAAAAATAGAAACCCAGACTTTTTGCCCCAGCAACAGACACAAGGGCTGTATTTTAAAGAAACCTTATTGAGAGTGCAGAACAAACCATCCCAATGTATAAAAAGAATAACAAAATATGGCAGGCGACCCGCTTGGTTTAACAGAGAAATCTCTAGTGAGCTTAAACACAAGAGAGGTGGTATGAGAGGTGGAAATTTGGACAGATGACTAGGGAGGAGTATAAACATATTGCTCGTTTATGCAGGGATGTAATCAGGAAGGCCAAAGCAAAATTAGAGTGTCGCTAGCAAGGGATGTCAAAGGTAACAAGAAGGGTTTCTACAGGTATGTTAGCAACAAGAAGAAGGTCAGGGAAAGTGTGAGGCCCTTACTGAATGTGGGAGGCAACCTAGTGACAGATGATGTGGAAAAAGCTGAAGTACACAATGCTTTTTTTGCCTCGGTCTTCACAGACAAGGTCAGCTCCAGACTGCTGCACTGGGCACCACAGTATGGAGAGGAGGTGAGCAGCCCTCAGTGGTGAGAGAACAGGTTAAGGACTATTTAGAAAAGCTGGACACGCACAAGTCTATGGGGCCAGATTTAATGCATCCAAGGGTGCTGAGGGAGTTGGCTGATGTGATTGTAGATTCATTGGCCATTATCTTTGAAAACTTGTGGTGATCAGGAGAGATCCCAGATGACTGGAAAAAGGCAAATATAGTGCCCATCTTTAAAAAAGGGAAGAAGGAGAATCTAGGGAACTACAGACCAGTCAGGCTCACCTCAGTCTCTGGAAAAATCATGGAGCAGGTCCTCAAGTAATCCATTTTGAAAGCACTTGGAGGAGAGGAAGGTGATCAGGAACAGTCAACATGGATTCACCAAGAGCAAGTCATGCCTAACCAACCAGATTGCCTTCTATGGTGAGATAACTGGCTCTGTGGATGTGGGGAAAGCAGTGGATGTGATATATCTTGACTTTAGCAAAGCTTTTGATACAGTCTCCCACAGTATTCTTGCCAGCAAGTTAAAAAAGTATGGATTGGATGAATGGACTATAGAGTGGATAGAAAGCTGGCTAGATCATCAGGCTCACTGGGTAGTAATCAACAGCTTGATGTCTAGTTGGCAGCCGGTATCAAGCAGAGTGCCCCAGAGGTCTGTCCTGGGGCTGGTTTTGTTCAACATCTTCATGAATGATCTGGATGATGGGATGGATTGCACCCTCAGCAAGTTCGCAGATGACACTAAGCTGGGGGGAGAGGTAGGGGTGGGGATAGGGTCCAGAGTCAGCTAGACAAATTGGAGAATTGGGCCAAAAGAAATCTGATGAGATTCAACAAGGACAAGTGAAGAGTCCTGCACTTAAGATGGAAGAATCCCATGCACTGCTACAGGCTGGGGACTGATTGGCCAAGTGGCAGTTCTGCAGAAAAGGACCTGGGGATTACAGTGGATGAGAAGCTGGATATGAGTCAGCAGTGTGCCCTTGCTGCCAAGAAGACTAAAGGCATATTGGGCTGCATTAGTAGGAGCACTGCCAGCAGATCGAGGGAAGTGATTATTCCCCTCTATTCGGAACTGGTGAGGCCACATCTGGAGTATTGCATCCAGTTTTGGGCCCCCCACTACAGAAAGGATGTGGACAAATTGGAGGGAGTCCAGTGGAGGGCAACAAAAATGATTAGGGGGCTGGGAGACATGACTTATGAGGAGAAGCTGAGGGAACTGGGCTTATTTAGTCTGCAGAACAGAAGAATGAGGGGGGGATTTGATAGCAGCCTCTAACTACCTGAAGGGGGGTTCCAAAGAAGATGGAGCTCGGCTGTTCTCAGTGGTGGCAGATGACAGAACAAGGAGCAATGGTCTCAAGTTGTAGTGGGGAAGGTTTAGGTTGGATATTAGGAAACACTATTTCACTAGAAGGGTGGTGAAGCACTGGAATGCGTTACCTAGGGAAGTAGTGGAATCTCCATCATAGAAGTTTTTAAGCCCAGCTTGACAAAGTCCTGGCTGGGATCATTTAATTGGGGTTGGTCCTGCTTTGAGCAGGGGGTTGGACTAGATGACCTCCTGAGGTCTCTTCCAACCCTAATCTTCTATGCTTCTATGAACAGCTGGGCTATCTATGAACACATGGCTATTTTGCAATTGTGGGTTGCCTGTTTCTAAATCATATTTATCAAAGTACTCTTGTTTACCAGACCCCTCTTGCACATCACTTCTGCTGGCTGAATAAATGTAACAGAAATAATTAGCACCTAAATGCTTATGATTATTACTGCACATACCACATGTTTATCCAGATCAAGGGCTTTGCCAGCAGACTGTTGCACAGAAGGCATATTCCTGAAATGTTTCTTTCCCCCAAACTATGAATAGCCTTCCTGCAACGTATACTTCTGCTGTTTATAAATATACAATAAAAAGGCTTGCTCTGCACATGTCAATGTGTATATCAAGCTCTCGTTTAACCCATCTCCCTCATCATGTAAGCTGTCTCACCTGCTTTGGGTACTGTTTGGTTAATGCTGTATGTAGAGAAAATGAGGCAGCCATGAGTCGAACCGCACAAACCAAGTCTCTTTAGTTCACAGGGGGTTCTGCAAATCCATTTTCCCAGCTGCACTTTTCATGGATTCATTTTAGGCTTTGCTGGTCAGCTCCCATTACACCTCAACACAGCCTACCTATGACCACTGCTTATCATGGTGACCAGCCTCATCTCATTGGTTCCTTGTGCTCTCCTTGTTGCCTATTGTCTTATACGGTTGTTCCTTCCAGGCAGGGGCTCTCTTTTTGTTATATTTTAGGACAGTGCCTAACACAATGGGGTCTGGCCCTCTAGGTCCTACTGCAGTATAAATATATAATAATAATATCCAGATCCTGCGTCCAGATCAGCGTTGGGCTTCCTGCAGCTCCCATTGGCCGGGAACGGTGAACCGTGGCCACTGGGAGTGTGGGCGGCCACGCAAATGTAAGCAAACAGTCTGGCAACCCACCAGCAGATTACCATGATGGGCTGCGTGCAGCCCGCAGGCTGCCCACCACTAATCCAGATGCTCTGGAATAATTGAGTGGTACATAAGTGCTGTCTGGTCTCTCCCCAGGAGCAACTGTGTGTATGTAGGGGGAGGTGAGGGAGGGGAAATGGAGCTGAAATGACTGAGGGTTTTGGTAATTTGTTGCAGGTATCAATCTAGAGAAAATTACTAGCTCTCTGAAGCAATGGGGGAAGCAGTGGAGAAAGTTATGTCTCAAAGGAGTATATTTGGGTCACAATGCCTTCCAGGGGCTGCCTTGGAGTAGTGCAGTTTATCCCTCACTCAGGGCTGTGCCTAAATCTCTCCCTTTGACTTTTAATTTGAATGAACCTTGAGAAAACTTAGCCAAAATGGCAGTTTCACTGTAAGCTTGCATGAACTGTAGCACACGTCATGTTGTTTGGGAGGGTGTTGTTGCATTTCACTCAGCTTTTGCCCCATTTTTTAATTTTTAAACAAGCAGCATGTAAGATTTTTCATGTTAGACGTGAGGATAAGCAAAGAAAAATGATTCACTAAAAAAAATCAATATTTGTATATATTACTGAAATTCAGTCAATAAGTTATGTGACAAATACCAGTTTGACTTACTAAATATAAAGCAAAAGGGGGTCCTTCTTATGCTGTTTCTTATCGAAGAAGTCTTTTATTCTCTTGATGCATTAATGATTAGCTCCCACTACACTCAATAAATTATGGATCAAAAGAAAAACCTAATAAAATAACATACACTATGAACATTTCTAGGTGGTGCCATGTTTGGGGATCACTGTTAATACTGGTAATAACAGTCAATAATTATTTTTTTCCTTTTTCATTTAGGACTTTAAATATCTTAAAATGGCAAATGTGCTTGGGAGGTGTACAGCCTCAAAACATAAACAGATTCCAGCTTTCCATGCTTAGAATTAAATTCATCCATCCAGTCATCCCCAATGTAAGTCAGCGATAGAATCAAATCTATCATTATATGTCAAAATCCCACCCCAATTTATCCCCATACGTCAAAGTCCATAGTCCACTTTGAGGAAGTGACACAGAACAGCTGGTTTTGTGAAATCTCTATAATTTTATTTCCCCTGCCAGAAATCAACTTTGAGGGTGACACTTTTCCTGGAGCCCTGAGTATGGGTTGGTGTGTAGGTATGCTGCCCCCAAGTGCAGGGAAGGAATTGCAACTCAGTGAGGCATGATTCTTAACTTAGTTCCCTTCTTGCTCTGGGGGGAAGTTATCTGCTCTTGGCCCATACCAGTAGGAAATTACTTTCTGCTCCAGACAAGCTCACCTGTGGGGGAGGGAGGTGGAGATGAGATTCTGCTCATTCTTCTTTTCCCTCTAGCCCCCCACCTGCACAGAGTGGGAGCTGCAGGCACACAGAGCCTGCTATCTCCCTGCAAACGGATCTGTGATGCAAAGGCCATGTGGGGCAACTTACAATCTTCCCCCAGGTTTCCTGGCGTTGAGATTCCCAACATATTCAGGTCAGCCTGTGGCTTGTTTGAACTCAAGCTTTGTGGTGAGTGACAGCAAAACCCATCTACCTTCAATCCAAAGAAACAATTGGAAACTGCTGCTTTTTGCCCACGTCTCGATGAGTGCCCAGGGAGAGGGACTCGATTCTGCAGGGGAGATAGTACTGGGGAGACTCGCAACCGAAAGAGCTGTTGGGATCACCCTGCAAGGGAATCACCCAGCAGGGAGTAACTAGGGTGGTGGAAGCCCAGGTGACACCTTTGTGCTAGGGGCATGCTGCTGGTGTCAGGGCTCCGAACCAAAGCTGCCACAGCATAGAGGCATCCAGGGTCACAGGGCAGGTGGTGATAGAACCCCTTACTGGTTGGGGAACCCCCAAAGCATCACAGCCCAGCTCAGCTTTCACAGTCATATTGTTAACTTGGTCTGTCTGTCTATGTTGGGAGGTGGGGGTGGGGGAGGAACCAGAGATCTTGAAACTAACAGGGACTAATGGGTGGGGGTGGGAGGAGAGATGGGACACTAGAGAAGTACATGGCCAGAATTGCCAGTTCATGGGAAATTCTGCTATTTTGAAATTTGTTTTCATCCCCAAAGGGAACAAAACCAAAGAATTTTGAAATGTTCCTGTAAAACAAATTAAAAAAAATTGTTTTGATTTTGACTTTTATTATTAACTATGTTATATTTGATAATATAATATCTGATCAATTCAAAATAAAAAGTCATTTAGAAACAAACAATCAAAATGTTTCATTCTCCTAAGATCAAAATGGAACTCTTCATTTTGACTTTTCCTCCCTTACATTACATTGTTGAAACTGAAGCACTGGAAATACGTTCCACTGGAAAAATTTTAACAGTCTCAAGTAGGGACACCTATTGAGAAATCCCGACTTCAGGACAAAGCCTTGACTAGAAAGAAGCTTTAATAACCAGTCTTGACACACATCAGAAAAGGAAGCAGGTAGTGTGTAAGTGAGGCTGTGTGCCACATGGTTTACCATTAACTGGCCAAAGATGTTTGACAGAGGTATATTAAGACTTCTCTGTAGGTACATCAACTCAGGGATTTATTCTACAGGGTTGATTGTGATTCTTTGTTTTGCAAGGGGAATCCCTCTCTGTAATATGATTTGCTGCTGGAATGCATGCTATCCTGTCAATGCATTCATCACCATTATCATATTCTACTGGAAGATTGGCAAATTTGTTCATCTCTGTAAAATAGATATTATGGCATTTGACAGATGATTTCCATGCTGAAGTGATCTTTTTGGAAGTGTTGAATATTTTGGCACTCCATTATGCAGCATGGGAGTGAATTTTCTCACTCTTATCAGGCAAACAAGCCTTGCAAAGTGGGAGTCATCAGAGAAGAATTATCCCTAAAGCTTGAAAACCGATTTTTGGAACACCATGGTTTCAGCACTAATTCCCTTATTATAATATGGCTTTGGCCACTGCTGGTTCATGTTTTTACCCTGATTGGCTGGCAATGGATTTTAAGATTGTGTCATCCCCCTTTTTAAAATCTCCAGAGAAAATGCTGCTTCGGGGGTGTGTCACCTAGCTCATCACTTCATTTCCATAATGGGGATTAGGATGCCTAATGCAGCTAATGAGGAGTAAGGAAAAAAAGCAAGAGGGTAGGGAAAAAAAGCTGGTAAGGGATCATCACTCACAAAGTAGTGCCTTCTCCCCAGGCATCCTGTCTGGGACCTGAGATTTAACACCATCTTCTTGACAAACTTCAATAGTGAGATAGTAATCATGAACATCATAATTCCTGGTGTTTCATCGGCCAGATCCTGAAACTGAGCAAGGATAATCCAGTGAATAGGATGCTAGCCTGTGGAGTCCGAGATTCAATTCCCTTCCCCATCACAGACTTCTCATGTGACTTTGCATAACTCAGTCTTTGTGCCTCAGTTCCCCCTGTGCAAAGTAACAGCACCGGGGTATTATAATGGCAAATATCTTAAAGATTGAGAGGTGCTCAAATACCATGGTGATGGGGATCATAGTGTAGATAGATACATCAGTAACTTCATTGAAATCAGTGGAGCCATGCAGATTTACACCAACCAAGGAGGATCTGGTCCTCTATATTCAAGCGCTACCTAAAGAATGGCTACTAAAGCCTCACAGGCCCCTCTGAGGCAGATAGATTTGGTTATCACCAGTTCACCTATGGGTAAAGTGAGACACAACAGGGCTGATTTTCAAGCATGAGCAATTTTGCATGCATAACTGGCTCATGAAATCACAGTAATGGCCAGTTGCATTCTTACCAGTCATTCATTTGTGCATGGACAGTTGTGGCGTTGCTCATGCAGTAGGCTTACAGTAGTACTCAACTACTTTTGAAAAAATCAAGGCCACAGAGGTTAAGGCCGACATTTTCAAAGAAGTGTCCAGTAATTCTGGGGACTCAAAGTGAGAAGCCCGAGTTTTTAGAGCTGGGGACATGGCATTTAACAGATAGGTCAATGAAGTTAATGAAACTACTATGATTGTCCCTAGCCCCACTTGCTCAGTGAGCACAGCACAGGGTGATAGGGAAGCAGGATGGCCCCTGGTATGTAGCACCGTCCCCTTCCATAAGCATCCTCTTAGGCCCCAGGGACAGTCTAGCTATGAATTGAGTGGAGAGGAGGGAGTGCAGAGTATTGGTAAACATTACACATTTCCCCCCACAAAACTGGTACTTACTGGGGAACAGCTGCCGAAGCTTCCACCCTGCCTACCACTGGATGCATCAAACTGGAGGGACCACTGAAGGGGACAGGGTGGGGGAAGAACTCATTCAGTTTCACAGCATTTAGTCTTTTGGGCCGTGTGCTGAGATGACCATCCAGGGAGCCAATGAGTCTTCCTTGTGAAGTAGGCCTAAAAACTGGATCCAATAACTCATTGAACGGCCAGAATAATTTTCAGTCACCAACTTTGGGGTGGATTTGAAGCTGGTGGAGGAATGGTCCATCCACATCCCCAGTGTCTTTTCCTGAGTGACCCAAGCACACACAAATTACATCTTTTAATGATGAATTGTTCAGTAGTAACCTCCTTAACTTTAACTGAAAGGTAGCTTTTTTCTGAAGAGAGGAATGTATTTGGATGGAGGGAAACACCTCCAATCTCTTCATCCTGACCTATCTTGTGGAAGAAGAAGGAAATAATATAGATAGCAGACATTCAATCTGTTAGTGCCTTGCATTTTCCAACTCAGGGTGCTCCAGCTTAAGTGATTCTTCAATTACTTTCAAGATGGAGTGCTCTGTTTCGTTTGGTCTTTTCAGTGTTCTGGTAATTAAGAAATGTGACAGAACATTTGTCTTAATTGCCCAATGAAAGCCCCTCACAACAGTAATTGCTCTATAAAAGTCCTATAAAACAAACCCACTTGGCTTTTGAGAAAACACCCTCATATAAAATATTGACACACAAAAAAATCCCAATGTTCTTATCGTAAAGCTTCTACATCTAAACAACAAGCCTCCTTGGAGAGAACAATTAACCAGTCATCATCATTAAAATATTTAAACATAGAAAAGGGGGTGATAATTGGAGGTTGTTTATGAATGCTTTATTAGTTTCTCTCAAAACTCACAATTTTGCAGTCATTAAAGAAGGCTTCTTTGGAGAAAAACCCATCCTTGTAAAGAAGGGTGGTGGGTGCAGCAATAAATAAATAATAATAATAATCCAATATATAAAAAATGGAAAAAGAGGAAAGCTTGATAGCATTGAATGCAAATTAGCGGTTAGGAGATGCAGTCAATAGATAAGGGAAGATAAAGTTGTCAATGAAAAATCTGGTTTCAGAGTAGCAGCCGTGGTAGTCTGTATGCGCAAAGAAAAGGAGTACTAGTGGCACCTTAGAGACTAACAAATTTATTTGAGCATAAGCTTTTGTGAGCTACAGCTCACTTCATCGGATGCATTCAGTGGGGAGATTTATATATACAGAGAACATGAAACAATGGGTGTTACCATACACATTGTAACGAGAGTGATCAGGTAAGGTGAGCTATTACCAGCAGGAGAGCAGGGGAGGGGGGAGACCTTTTGTAGTGATAATCAAGGTGGGCCATTTCCAGCAGTTGACAAGAATGTCTGAGGAACAGGGTGGGGGTGGGGGTGGGGGAATAAACATGGGGAAATAGTTTTACTTTGTGTAATGACCCATCCACTCCCACTCTTTATTCAAGCCTAAATTAATTTTATCCAGTTTGCAAATTAATTCCAATTCAGCAGTCTCTCGTTGGAGTCTGTTTTTGAAGTTTTTTTGTTGAAGAATTGCCACTTTTAGGTCTGTAATCGAGTGACCAAATAGACTGAAGTGTTCTCCGACTGGTTTTTGAACGTTATAATTCTTGATGTCTGATTTGTGTCCATTTATTCTTTTACGTAGAGACTGTCCAGTTTGGCCAAGGTACATGGCAGAGGGGCATTGCTGACACATGATGGCATATATCACATTGGTAGATGTGCAGGTGAACAAACTTCTGATAGTGTGGCTGATGTGATTAGGCCCTATGATGATGTCCCCTGAATAGATACGTGGACACAGTTGGCAATGGGCTTTGTTGCAAGGATAGGTTCCTGGGTTACTGGTTCTGTTGTGTGGTGTGTGGTTGCTGGTGAGTATTTGCTTCAGGTTTGGGGGGCTGTCTGTAAGCAAGGACTGGCCTGTCTCCCAAGATCTGTGAGAGTGATGGGTCGTCCTTCAGGATCGGTTGTAGATCCTTGATGATGCATTGGAGAGGTTTTAGTTGGGGGCTGAAGGTGATGGCTAGTGACGTTCTGATATTTTCTTTGTTGGGCCTGTCCTGTAGTAGGTAACTTCTGGGTACTCTTCTGGCTCTGTCAATCTGTTTCTTCACTTCAGCAGGTGGGTATTGTAGTTGTAAGAATGCTTGATAGTGATCTTGTAGGTGTTTGTCTCTGTCTGAGGGGTTGGAGCAAATGCGGTTGTAGGATCAAGGACAATAGAAAGGAATTCTTCAAATATATCAGGGATTTGGAAATTGATCAAAATGCTTTTTAGCTCATTTAGGGAGGATGTGCACAGACATGCACTCACCCTTCTCTCAATACAGCATAAACACCCTGAATGAATATTCAAAACACACTCTCCCTTCCTAGGTTCTTCCTTTATTGTTAAGTTAAAAACCACCATGAACCTAATCGGAACTTCCTCCTGAGCATACTGTTTCTCGGACTTGTTGTGCAAGGCCGACTGTCATACCCTTCACCAGCCTTCCTCTTGCTTTACGGATAAAACATGTTTAAGAAAGATAGACCTTGCATTAAAGGGAGAACTTTGAAAAAAATCAGGAAAAATCAGGGATTATTTTTGGTATGTGAAATTATTTGCAAAATTTGTTCTATGAAAAATATTTTGACCAGCTCTGTTAGAGACTTGCTTCCTTTTATCCTGCTCAGCTGGACCCTGGGAGGTCAGCTTGCCCGAATGAGTCAGAAGAATGGCCCTGCATCTGGATGCAGGATTCTAGAACTTGTCATCCTATCAGTTTTCAGGAAGCAATTGACTGTGCTTTTCTGAGATCAGATAGTCAGCGTGACTCTCACCTGCAAACTAGGTCTGGGAGCGGGTCTCTCTGAACCACTGCCAAATGAAGGAAAGTGAAAGAGACTACTGAAAGTGCAAGGAGCTTCTTTTGTGGCTATTCACAGCCATTGCACCGGTTACCTTAAGAATTGTTAAAATATGCCAAGCATGTGTCTACACTGCAGTGAAAGACCCATGACAGAGCTGTGGCTTGCCTGGGTGAGCTGACTTGGGTTTGTGCCGCTTGGGCTCCAGGACTATAAAATCATAGTGTAGAGGTTTGGACGCAGGCTGGAGCCTAGGGTCTGAGACCCCATGGGGTGGGAGGGTCTGAGAGTTCAGACTCCAGCTGGGCCTGAATATCTACACTACAATTTTATAGCCCCACAGCCTGAGCCCTGCAAGCCTGAGTCAGCCGACCAGGGCTCTGAGACTCAGTGCTGCAGGTTTTTTATAGCAGTGTAGACATACCCTTAGTTCCCTATTGTTCTGTTTAGTGTAATGTTCCTGAAATAGTTCGTTACATTCATGCTTCTGCTATTGCCAGTATATTGTAACATTAGTTATTCAAACAAAACGGCTTCAATATTTTAAATAAGATTAAAATCATAGAACTTTGTTTATTTTGTGGGAGAGCTGATCAGCTGTCAACGCTGAATGAAAAACTCACATACAAGCAGATGTCAAACCCAAGCCCTTATTGTGAGTCCCACTATGAACGTAGTTGATCCTGCATTTCTTACACTCCTGGATCTCCCATTTGAGTCAGTGGGAATTTGGGGTACACAAGGAACATCGCAATTACCACATTGGGTTGGATTGCATTTGCATAGACCAGAAACTGGGCAGTGCCAAATACTTCAGAGAAAAGTGAAAAACCCCCTGAAGTGGGCAATTATGAAATCACCGTATTCTAGTGTAAGTTTTTTCTTTGCCCTGTCTGTTGGAGGTTGGTCTAGATGCTAAAGCTGGAGGGGATGCAGGACTGGGCTTTGGATATATTTCTGCTGATCTTCCTGGGATATCCATAAATGAAACATAGCAACTCAGAAGGTTCTGCCTATCTGCCTAATCCAATGTTTATCAACCGAGGGAGGGGAGGGTCACGAAAGGCAATCAGAGGGTCATGAGGCATTGACAATGTTATTGCCATCTAAAGCAAAGAAAATCTTAGTTCCCCACTCCTCCCACACTCTCTTCCTTCGGGGCCAAGTATTCTCTGTCAGTCTCTCAAAATACAAATTCTATGGGCTCAGCATTGTTACCACTGATACTTTTATAGTCAATGTCAGGGATTTGCAAAAAAAAATTGACTTTAAGGAAGGGGTCGCCAACCTGAAAATGTTGAGAAACGCTGCTCTAATCGGTATGATGATAGGAGCATGTTTCTCTGTCCAGCAAAAAGAATATTATTTTTCAGTCTTCCAATTTCTCCTCTCTCTCCCCCTCCCCATCTTGTTTAAAAGAGTTTTGTTTTGTATTTAAAGAAACTGGTAACAAGGTTGTGGCTTTTTACTCCAGAAAGTTAACATCAGTGTTAATGGGGTCACAACAGAATGCAAACTGATTTGACTCCGCAACAGAGCAATGGGTTATTTAGCTTCATCAGCTCTTTGTCTAAGTCCACATTTCCCATATCCTTTTGAATAAATATTATTACTAATAGCTGTATTATTCCCCTGACTTGACTCAAAAGCTGCACTGACTGTGTGTCAATGTCATCATTTTTCATGTAGCCTTCTGTTAATCACACACACACACACACAAAAGATTTTTTTCTGTTGAGATATTTGAAAAGAATAAAATAATGTATTTGGTTTTAAAAATGATGCTTTCTAAGGTCTATTAAGTATTCAGCTGCAAAGACCTATTTCACCACTGAAGGAACTTTACATAGTCACTCTGCCATTGGCACAACAAAGGGGATAGCTGCAAATACACAAAATGCTATGAGAAATTTTTACAAAGATGGTGTCTATACAGTGGATAGGGGAATAATACAGTGAGCTCATCACTCAATCCATGAGGGATGAGCAGAGTTGTGTTAGGTGACTGAGTGAGGGAATATGATTAATTTCACTTATAATACACAAAGATAAAAGTATTGGCAAAGACAATGTAAATTTTAACTTGGAACCAGAGGTGAAAGTAAGCCTGTCCGGTCGGATATGGTGTGCTGGCAAGAGCCAGTAGGCCGTGCTGGACCGGCTTCCCCAGGCTGGCGCTTTAAAGGGCCCGGGGCTCCCCACAGCAGCCGGAGCCCCTGGCCTTTTAAATCACCACCGGAGCCCTGCCGCTGCTACCCCAGGTGCTCTGGCAGTGGGGCTCAGGCATCTCTTTAAAGGGCCTGGGGCTCCGGCTGCTGCGGGGAGCCCTGGGCCCTTTAAATCGCCCCTGAGCCCCGGGGCTCCCAGCCGCCTCTGCAGCTGGTAGCTCTGGGGGTGATTTAAAGGCCCAGGGGCTCCTGGCTACAGCTGGAGTCCTGGGGCCTTTTAATCTTGATTTAAAGGGCCGGGGTATTTAAAGGCACTGCCTCTTCCGGTTGAGGCCACGCCCCCCTGCTCAGGAGTCCAGAGCTCTGGTAAGTCCTTTAAGTTACTGTCACCCCTGCTTGGAACTGTTAGAATTGGGTAGAGCTGAGACATTGATCTGTATAAATCACGTAGTGGCTGAAATTTGTAAGGGCTTGTTTATGCTCCGCCACAGTGCCAACTACGGGGATGTGAACTGCAGAGCACACAAATGTCTGTGCTCTAACTGGCCTGTGTGGATGCTGCTGATGCAAACTAACTGGTACCCAGTTAGTGTTCATGCTAACATTGCAGTGCAGTGGAGACATAGCCTACCTTGCAGCTTTGGAGCTGTGTATCCTGTGATGTGGTTGATCTAGTCAGTTGTCGCTGGAGTCATCTGAGAAGGAAATTGGCTTTGCCTCTTCCCTGGCAGAGAAAAGCCTTACTCAAGATGCAGGTAAAGCCAAGCTTCAATCAATAGCTGCAATGTAAAAATCCTGAAATATTCACAGAGATATAATTTGAAAAATAATGGTGTTTCATAATGTGTGGAGATCTGTGATAAATCATAGCTGATTATGATAATACCTAACTATAGGTTATCAAGTGTCATGAGTCATGGTTAAAGAATTTAATGTAATTGGAGACAAAAATAGACCTCATCTGTGGGTACATCTGGTAAACAGAGAGGGACAAGTCCTACCATTACAAAACCAATATATATAGATCATATATTCTACAGGAGCACATCGATAAAATCACGAAAAGGCTGTATTTCTAACATGAATTAAATATGCAGGTAACTTATTCTTAGTCTTTCAGTTTTCCAATTTCAGCAAAAAGTCTCAGAAATCTCTCCCGACACTTTCTACTGGCTTGAAGGAGTTAGCTAAAGCTAATGAGGGCTGACTATGCAAAGTGGCATGTGGAAGGAGGGCTATTGCACTCACAGTTCTTAGCAGCGCTCATGCATGCAACTTTCAGCATACTATGAGAAGTGTAGCCTATGATCCATTGTTGATAACTGACAGGACAGTACATGCATGTACGGCTTAATTAAAATACCAATGAAAGTCTCATTGACTACTACACCTTGAATCAGGCCCACATTCTCCATTTTAAAAATCCATGCACACAGGTCAGATGCATAAGTGGGAGTTTAAAGTGAGGTTTCCATTTTCAATGAAATGTTGACCTCCTTACAACCATCCTCTCTCAGTGGCGGCTTTTAAAAATAGACTTTGTAATTACATTTTCTCTTTCTTGCAGGTATTGAATTATTTTTATACACAAAGCCAAGGTGATAGATTATACCATATGCTACACTTAGACGATACAAAGCTTCAGTTTTCCAAGTGACATGGCAATAATGTAATTAACAAACCTAATAAGCAAGTGCTGCACAATATTAAAGCTATATTTATTTATTATATATTTACTTGATGATTTGTTGAGTGCCTGTTTCCAGAACCAATAAGCTCTTATAAAATTAATAAAGCTTAACTCATATGCATGGAGATGAGCTGTTGAACAGTGAATAAGCAAACTAAATGGTTACGGGTCATCAGTCAAAGGAGTATTTTTCCTGGGCCAGATTCACAGCTGACTTACATTAGCTTTTACTGGCATTAATGAGGAGACAGATCAGCTAGCAGTCTTAAGGATGCTAGTGGAAGTTGCAATGATGCAAGGCAGCCACAAATTATTCTTTTGGAAGGCCCCATGAGGGAGCAGTAGCATCCAAGAAAGAAGGAAGTGGACAATGGTGGCCCGCGAGAAGGAATGACTATGGTGTCACAGAGATGTACTGATTCTGGGAATCTTCATAGCAGCCTCCACCCACAGCTGCATAGGCAACTAGGAATTCCCCAGGAAATACCCCAACTGCTCTGATGTGAATCTTTCATGGGGTACCAGAAGTTCAAGTGCCACAGGAAGGTAAAGATTGCCCCAGTGTTGATGTACTCGTCCATGATCTACACTAATTTACCACCGGGGGGACAGACATGGTTTCAGCTGCTGTCACACCAAGATTCTTATTCATCTATTATTAACCATTGTTGTTTACCTGCTAAAATTAAATCACTATCTGTGATCAAATCAACCCTGCGATGTTGTCTCAGCAGTCATTTTTTGCAGACTCTCTGCATTCTACCTATTCTGTCTCACTGTTGCAACCAAATATACACCCTCGCCTCATCTGCTTCCAGAAACAGGTCAGCAAATTCCTTCTCAACTTGGCCATGCCATCTGTAGTACTTATCCGATGCTACAGATTGTTGGCAATTCTTACGGTATGTCTCCTTCCTTTTATTAGCAAACTGATCTCCTGTAGGACAGTATTCTAGTACCATTGTCTCCTATTCAATACGTGTAGAAATCAACCCAATACAATCGTCATGAGCCCCACTTCATGCTTTTGTGGGGCTTAGTGATCTATATCACCCTATATAGGCTCTATGCAGTGGTGTAAAATTCCTCTTTCTTCTTACCAACCCCTGCACTTGGAAAAGAAATTTTATTTCCAAGGGGAGGAGGAGAAAGGTGGGTGAGTGAATGATTTAAAATCTAATTGTCAAGGCTGGGGAAATATCAGCTATTACAAAATTCTGCTTTGGGCCACACAGCTCTACCAGTAATCTCATTACACACATAATGGGCCTCAAAAGGCAGGCCAGCTAGAAGGGAAAGCAAAACTCTGCAGCACTTATGGATCAAACGCATACACGCGCACACACACACAGAGCGCAAGAACTATTCCCAGATAAACTCCTGAAACAATTTGTAAAAGCATACTTCACCCAGCCTTTAAGGACAAGTACAGCAAGTTATGAACAAGTCAGTCTGTGGAAGCAAAACATTGCAAACATTAGAGGAAAAATATCATCACTAACTCCATCTGCCCCAAATCAAAATACATATTTTAGCTGATATTGGGTGGTGGAGGCATCAAAGCATTAGGTCCGCCGTGCAGCACACACTGTCATCCAAACCCAAACACCTGTTTTCTTGTTTTCTTTCCCATTATCTCCTCCATGGCTGCTATGTCTGAATGCTACCTCCTTGTGGAAGAGGTGCACCATTCCCTTCACTGTTGCTAGCAGAACTACCGTACAAATCAGCCAGGATTCTATCTGCTGAGCTCTGAGCCCAGATCTTCAAAGCTATTTTGGCACCAAGCTTCCACTGAAATCGATTAAAGTGCTGTCACAAGGTGTACCTGTGACCTTTCAGGTCATGTGTGGCACTGTAGTTCCTCCCCGCCTCAGTTTCTCCTAAAGTAATCAAGAAGTTCACTGAGGCTCTATGTAGGGAACAATACCCCTCCTGAAGGATCTAGCTTGTTAACTGAAGACCCAAATAAAATTACAAGCCAGTCTTCTCCCTAGTGTCTTAGCCAGGAGACTCAGGGTACCTTGACACAGCCAAACAAAAAACCCCCAGATATGCTGCAGTGAGTCTCAGAACCCAGGTCAACTGGGTCAGGTTCATGCCATGAGGCTACAAATAGCAGTCTAGACATTCAAGCTCAGGCTGGAGCCTGGGCTCTGAAACCCAATGCGGAAAGGGGGGGTCTCAGGGCCCAGCCTCCAGAACAAGTGTCTACGCTGCTATTTTTACCCCCATAGTGCAAGCCCAAGTCAGTTGAACGAGGCTCTGAGACTTGCTTCCACAGGGTGGTGGCAGGGATGGTGGGGTTGCTGTATAGACATACTCAAGAGTTAGCCTCATTTTAGCCATTCCCACCTGGGTCCAGCAGGATTGACTCAGCTCAGGTTCCTTCCCTGAAGTAAAGCCTCTTGCGATCCCCTGGAAAGAATCCTGCCTCAGAGTTGGGGGCTGTGGAGATCTGTCCACTGCACCTCTTCTTTGGGGCAGCACATAATTCCTGACAGTCTGGGCTTCCTGCCACTGTTTCTGTCCCTCAGAACACACCTGCCAGGCCCCTTGCCCTGGGGAGCAGCCCTGCTCAGCACTCATGGGAGCTCTTCTTCTCAGGAGCTTCCTGTCCTTAGGAAACCCCTCAGTTGAGCCCTGGTAGCCCTTTATCAGCCTCATTAGCTAATTAACTGCCAGCCAGCCACCATGGGATTTGACTGCTTCCAGGTGGCTCTGAGTTGATGTGTTCTCCCTCACAGGAGCCTGTCACGCGTAGGCTGACTCCCCTGATGGTCAGCCTCATAACAGGCGCCTAACTGCTTTGAGGATCTAGACCTGAAAGCCTGATCCAGAACACACTGACCTCAATGGAAATAATCACACTGCCTCCAGTCAGCTTTGGATCAGGCCTCTAGAAAGTAATGTGTTTACCAGCACTCATTACACATTAAAACAGAATCGTCTCTCTCCACTGAATGTGGGGTTGAGAGCTTGTTGTTAGACCCAGTAACCTCTGAGGGGCGTATTTTTAATATTCTTAGCTTGAAATGGATTGCATAAAAAGATCTAGTATCATCCAAGCCTTTCACCATGAAACCTAAAATCATGGGACACAGGTCATTTCTTGTTTGAAGACTGAAATGAAACTTGACAATTTTCATACAGGTCTCTTGAGGCAAAAAAGCCTTGAATAAAAGAATTAAAGCAAAAATTTTTGCTCTCTCTGTATACTCACACATTTGTCAAGGCTGAGTTTTTGTGGTTTCATAAGAAAACTTGAGATAGTTGATTATGTAGTATTTTTTCTTGGTCAAAGGTACCCTTGAAAGCACTGACCCTTCCAAATACTCAAGAACTCATATTTATAACTCTGAGTGTTAGAAAATGTCACCACTTTTGAGCTTTACCTTTACTGAATTTCCCTAAACAAACAGCAAGTCACTTGCCTTCAGCCTACATTCTCTTTTATTTTACATTAAGGTAAATGATAATAAAGAACAAAAAGTAAAGTCTCTCGGAAATTTCACAGTGTACATGTGCAGCTCTGTAAGAGGCTAGCATAATTCTGACAGCAGAATTCTCTGTGTCCGTAGAAAGGCAGAGTCTTTAGAAAATTAAAAGCCCAGTGCAAAGAAAAGAGGTATCATCCATTCAAGTTATCTACAACAATGACTTCATCATGTTGAGAATGAAGGACCCAAATAAAGTGAAACTTAAAGATGGCAAAACCATGTCAGCTAAAACTGATTAAAAAGTAGATGGAACCGATGGAAATTTTTTCACATCTCCAACTTCAACCCCTTTCAAAATGATCTAAGTTATGAGAATAGCTCTCCTTAAACACTGATTTCCATGGACTTTGATGTAGGATAGGCGGGTGATTAGCTGGGACAGAACAATTTCTTTAGCTCTTTTGGATATTCTAAGTATGTGTTGAAGTGTATTTTTTGTAAAAATTCTATTTTGAGATTTACAGAGTTGTATCTTGAACACTGTACTCCCTTCATAGAACATTCAGCAAATTATTCATATTTAAAAGCCCTGTGCCTTTTTTAAAGGCTTATTTTCATTTTTTCCCATGCGACAGACAGACTTAATCATGGCTCCAATGGTTCTTTAGCAATTGCTTTTAACAACAACAAATGCTTTAAAAAAATTAAATGTGCTTGCATGATTTTGAGTTCAGAAAATGCCTTTGTCTCCTAAAGTATCAGGAAACTGAAGTAGACTGTAATTGTAGGGGCAAGGTTGTGGAAGATTGGTGAGGAGCTCAGTGGCGGACTACGTACGGGACTGAATGTGAGCGGAGGATGCAGGCAGTTCAACGAACTTTGTCCGACAGACCCTGCCAAGATACAGTTTAGCATAGTTCAGCATATTTTTGCCTGTAAACAAGTAAGTTTATATAACAAGCATAAATCATGAATGTAATGGATGTAACCAGCTGTTGACCCCATGTAACCTTGAGATAAACGCGGAGGATATAACCCCGCAGCAGACTCCCCCCAGCGGAGTCCTGCCTGGTCGGCTGTCCCGAACGGCCAGAGTCCCCTGCAGCCCCTCTGCGCGCCCTAGGGCCTCCCTGCGCAGATTGGAGCTTAAGTTCTTCCTTCAATAAAGCATAGCTTGCTATTCTTAGGCCTGAGTGTCATCCTTTCGCTGGTATCCCTCCCACCCCACCCCTTGCGGGCACAGTAATGACAAAGGGAAGAAGGGAATGATGTAGACAGATTTTACATCTACAAAAAACACCCACAAGGGAGTATAGTTCTTGTGGCCATTTTTCCTCCTGCTAAAATACTTAAGTGAATGGTTAAAGGTTAAGTGGAACACTCTTAATCCTTTAAGAAAAAAACTTGTATTATTAGAGTGATAGTCTAGTCTAGTGGATAGGGCACTTGGCTGGGAATCAGGAGATGTGGATTTGATTCCTAGCTCTGCCATTGGACTTTTCAGTGACCTCGGGCAAGTCACATCTCCCTATGTCTCAATTTCCCCATCTGTAATATGGTGATGATATTCTGACCTTCTTTGCAATGCTCTTTGTCATCTATGGATGAAAAGGTGCTGTATAAGAACTAAGTGTCATTGGTATTATTTATCTGTATTGCACCATGAGCAGAACTGACCATTTTTGTACGCCATGACCTGATTTGCATGCACAATCGAAGTAACTCTGTGCCTAAACTCTTTGACAGTCTCCAAGATTTCACCTGCTTTAATACTGTCAACAGTCTTCACACTCAAGCTCCCTTTCTTACTTTTGCTTTTTGAAGATGCTTCAGACTTCTATGCAAATCACGGCAATCTGAGTTTACAAAGCTACACTTGATTAATGGGGGTACCAAAAGCCTTTACAACAACATACCACATGAGGGAAGTGTAGATACTCTAGACTTTTCCTTCAGAAAATAAGCGCCCAATGGTTTTATTTTTTATCTAGTTAATGGATTATGAATGACATGTAATTATTTTTCCCCTGAAAATCATGTTAATTTTTAAGAGAAAAGGCATAACAATAGAATTAGCTATTGAAATGTGATAATGTAACACTGTTTATTGGTAAAACAGAACAAGGTTTCCTAATCCTCCATAAATTATTTCCATCAATCCAATCACAGGTGACACTGCCATATTTATGAGAATGTGCTTTGTCCTCCTGGCACAATGCAGAGACAAGAGTATTTGGATTTCTATGTTGGCAACTTGAATGTAGGTGTAGGCTGAGGAGTTTGATGAAATTAAGTAGTGTAACAGAACACACTTCAGTTACAAGTCGCCTTTAAAGTTGCAGGGTTGGTTTGCTGCCGTATGGTCTGAGCCCATTATGTCCCGCTGACTTGTCTGGGCATTGGATTGGGCCCTTATGCTGCACTGCGAGGGTATTAAGAGTGGATATACTTGGGCTGTGCAATTCAATTTGTGGGCATGGAAATGGGGGTGTAAGTGGCACCCACAGAATTGGAGGTTGAACATCAGCTTTTGTGAAAACATGCTCCTAGATAAGGTAAACCTATCTGTGAATCCATAGAGCTCGTTTCTCAAAAGTGGTGCTTGCAAGATGCTGCCGAGGAAAAGATCCGGTAGAGAGAGGATTTGACAATAGCACCTCATTAAATGTTCCATTTGGGTATGTCTACACTACGAAATTAGGTCGAATTTATAGAAGTCGGTTTTTTAGAAATTGTTTTTATATATTCGAGTGTGTGTGTCCCCACAGAAAATGCTCTAAGTGCATTAAGTGCTTTAACTCGGCGGAGTGTTTCCACAGTACCGAGGCAAGCATCGACTTCCGGAGTGTTGCACTGTGGGTAGCTATCCCACAGTTCCCGCAGTCTCCGGAAATGAGATTCAAAAGTTCGCGGTTCTTTTCCTGTCTACCTGGCCAGTGCATCTGAGTTGAGAGTGCTGTCCAGAGCGGTCACAATGGAGCACTCTGGGATAGCTCCCGGAGGCCAATACCGTCGAATTGTGTCCACAGTACCCCAAATTCGACCCGGCAAGGCCGATTTAAGCTCTAATCCACTTGTCAGGGGTGGAGTAAGGAAATCTATTTTAAGAGCCCTTTAAGTCGAAAAAAAGGGCTTCATCGTGTGAACGGGTGCAGGTTTACATCGATTTAACGCTGCTAAATTGGACCTAAAGTCCTAGTGTAGACCAGGGCAAAGACAGTTTTGTTCCAGGGCCCGATCCTAAGCCCATTGAAGTCACTGGTAGTCTTTCCATTAACTTCACTGGGCTTGGATCAGGCCCCTGGTGAACAAGGCTGTTCAGCAGGGTTCCTTTTGGAAAGGAGATTGTGCTTATGGAGATTGTGCTCTTAACATTTATATGAAGGAGCCACTTTAAAGACAATCTCAGTAATTTCTACCAAGCTCTTATAATTACCTTCTTATATAAGTACGTTTAGTTCTTACATTTTAGATAGTAAACAGTAAACAAAATCAGAGTTGATATCAGACTGCATATTATTGACATGACAAATAGTACAGGTTGTTCTAGCCAGAAAGGTCAATTATTTCATGGGTAATTATTAAGGTATTACAGGATAAGTGATCAATCAAAGAAGTTAACAATGATCTAAGTTCTAGTTGAATCTTACCAGAAGCAATGAAGGCTATAAATCCATGGATTACTGAGGTATGATGCATGTGTTCTAATTTTAACTTTTCATGATTTGTCTACTTTGATGTTGCTGTCTTTCTCTCCCTCCTCTCTCATAGTTTGTTTCACAAGGCTTTTACATTGTTAATGTTTTCTCTCTGAGCGGTTGCTAAGGATTCTATTTTTATTTTGAGGTTCATTTTTTGTGCGTACCTTACTCTTGAAGGAGGACTGGCACATCTGTCTGAAGCAAGTTTATGAACAATCCCTATCTGTGTGGGCTTTACAGATTTATGGGCTGTCAGATTTTGCTGTGGTCTCCAAAAATCTAAGCTTCCATATTAATAAAAAGTACATTTGATAGCCTTCCTGATTGCAAAAATAGACATCATTATGTATATGACATCATTTATATATATATATATATATATATAAAGCACAATGCTGTCTTGTTGTGTCTCCAATCTGGAAGATTAAAACTACAGCCTCACCTGAGCTGTGAACCTTCACATTCATCTCATTTGGGGACAACCTTCTATACTATCTGGGAGTCTGACTATTTAAATTGTAGCTCTGTTCAGCTGGCAGCCTGAGCGTGGAAACTGAACTCAGAGTGTAGCTTTACTCTGTGACTATATAAAATTAGAGGATACCTCTGGGGGAACGATTGTCCAAAGTCATGTCGTGATTGAGCTTTTTGGGGACATCACAGAATGCCCAGTAGCTTCCACAGTGCACAGCTGGAGCCTATTGCTCTGTGGAACAGGAGAATCTATCCACCCATGATGACCAAAGGCTTTTTTAAAAAGGGAATTGAGGGTTTGGGAAAATATTAATATTCCCTCTTTCCTCCCCCATTCAGTATAACAGCAGAAGGGGTTTAAAAGACCTGTACTGCATAGGCAGAAAAATCCTGGAAATCCCCTCAGCCTGGCTCCCTTTGTCTGATCTTCCCCTTTTCCTCCTATCATTTCTCTAGTTTCCCCCCTCTATCTATAAGGGGATGTATAGATGTATAAGGATAAGGGGATGTATATAGCCCATCTGTCTCTTCCTCTCCTTCTTCCCTTTCCCCCAACTGACTCAGGCTCATGCCCTGGCTGAAGCACCAGTAGGTGTATAAGGATAAGGGGATGTATAAGGATTATATCCCTATCTATCTATTTAGGCTTTGTTCTCTGGAGTGGGATTTTGGGTGGGAGCAATAGGTTCTCTTGGAAGTTGCACTGCTGCTTCAATGTGTGAAAGAGAAAACCACCCCTTCCCCTTACAGCCCCCACGCAGCTCTCAGTGGTGCAATTAGGTTCAATTTCTGGAAGCTGCTGAGCCATTTGGATGCCCCGTTCTCATTGTAATTAACACTTCCCATACCCGTGGCTTTGAAAATTTCAGCCATAGACTTTGCTTTGGAAGTGTGAGGAGAAGCAGGGAGGAGACAAGGCAGAGAGTGGGAGGAGGGGGAGAGGAGAAGGACACATGAGCTGAGAAAGAGAGAGAGATGGAGCAAGTATCAAAAAAAGATTCATAGGGGAAAATTACCTATTTCCCCATGTATCCTGTTGGTCACAAGGTATTGGTTTGTGGCCGTCCCCCAAAATGAGAACTCTTCAGAATGCTAAGAACAAATGAAAACGGGTTTATAATAGAACTCTAAATGTAGCAATAGTATGTGTGTGTAGCTCTCAGTGGTGCATTGCATATAAGCTAATAAAAAGATCATGGATGCATTAGATAAGGCTACATAATGTATATAATGTATGTGAGTGTTCTACATAAATCATTACTTAAGGAAACATTAGTATCTAACCCACCCACACAATACCTGTCTTCACAACCATCCAGTATGCTACCAGCTATGTTTCCATCCTACATGCCACCACAACCTATTCTCTTCCAATACAAATCTATACACTCCCCAAATCCACACATCTAGTTATCCACACATAATCAATAATTATAAAAATGTGTATATAAATCAGAACATATTCCTTAGGGTTTCCCTAAATTGCTTGCCACATATTGGCATTCTGACATTTCTAGTGAATCACCGGCTTCCATTTGCACAGTCACCAGTTTCCTGATGAGACATATGAGAATTTTTTATTGTTAAATATTCAGGTTATGTTATTAATTGCCATCACAGTATGAAAATTCCCTCAACTGATCTTTATTTAATGTTTTGTATAATGGATTGCAGATACTTTTGGAAAATATTCCTTATATTTGATTACAGGCATTAATATTCCACAAACACAAATGTGGGTCACAGAACTAATTTCCAGTGAAGTACAGTTTAAGTTTCCATTATTAATAATGATGCTTCAAATAGTATATATTCCAATTCTTTTCTTAAAGAAATAATAATTGGGAATAGCATTCAGTTTGTTTATTTTTAGATTTCAAGAACCTTGACATGATTGACGAATATTAATACATTTTACTGAAATTCCATTACTATTATTTGGTTGTAACACAGTGCCCTGTCTGAAGCACTGGTAGATGTATAAGGATTATATAGTCTCACTTTTTTCCATACGCATTAATGAAAGAGGATGAGATTAAATCCTCTATCTTAGTTCTATCTTAGTCTTTATGTTAAGGGCTGTTATAAAGAGGATGGTGATCAATTGTTCCCCACATCCACTGAAGACAGGACAAGAAGCAATGGGTTTAATCTGCAGCAAAGGAGATTTAGGTTAGAGAGTAGGAAAAACTTTCTAACTATAACTATAGTTAAATTCTGGAATAAGCTTCCCACAGAGGTTGTGGTATCCCCACCACTGGAAGTTTTTACGAACAGGTTGGACAAACATCTGGCGGGGTGGCCTAGGTTTACTTGATCAGTGCAGGGGGCTGGATTGAGGACCTCTGGCAATCCCTTCCAGACCTATATCTCTATGATTCTATGATGTTTCAATACACATGCACCACCTAGCCACACTGAATTAATTTTACAGTAACTCATGGAAAATTACAGCTATATATGTATTTGTTTGCTACAGCTTAAGCAAATGTACACAATGAGAATTTGGGAAATAAAATAAAATTTGCAGAAGTTAATTTGCTCTTGGGATCTACAATGGCAAATAAAGACATAGGGCTTTTCTGCTGGCCTCCATGTTAGAAGGAGAGAGAACCTACAGAAAGCTGTGGAGAGTAAGTTCTGCTGCTTATTTTGCCAGGTACTCCTTGATAAAGGAGAATCCTGAGTGATAGAAGCACATGGGAAGAGAGACAAGGATGTTCAGCAGAAAGTCATAGGAACAAACAGGCTTGATGAGAAGGCTTATTACATTCTGTTATTTTAGACACCAATAAACCCAAGGGTAAGCATGACCTTATATAGTGAGCATGGTTGTATTTAGGACAAGGGTGGGAATGTGAGACAAGGTGAATGAGGCAATATCTTTTAATGGACCATCTTCTGTTGGTGAGAGAGACAAGCTTTTGAGCTTACACAGAGCTCTTGGTCAGGTGGATGAGGTCTGTGTCAGCTCAAAAGCTTGTCTCTCTCACCAACAGCAGATGGTCCATTAAAAGATGGTACCCCACCCACCTTGTCTCACAAATATTCTGGGACCAACACAGCTAAAACACTGCATAAATTCTTATTTGTGGCTTTGATTTTCATTTTTTGGTATCTATAACAGCAAGAGATCGTATGAGTTTGACAGTGCCTGACAATGATAGCTTTACTATTTCTGTTTTTATGCACAATGCAGTACAGATTTTTTTAAAAAAAATCTTCTAGTTTGTTACCAGGAGACTGAAATGTGGTATTTTGCCACATGAGGAGCTCAGGAAATCTACTAGATAAAGTGAAACAGGGAAGCTCTCAGCTAGAATACACATGATCCATTTCAACCCTAACAACAGATGCATATGAAATATTGTTTTGTGTTTTATTAAATAACATTTATTAACTTACCTATATATTTTTAAATGGTAAAGAAAGACTGACCTTTCCAAACCCTCCATTTACTGCAGTTTAAGAGGAACATTACAAATGCCAGGAGATACTGCAGGATGGGAAACACAAAGGATTCAAGCAAATTAAACTTTGATACATACACAGAAGACAACTTGAGCTGGCATATGTACACACTCCCTGCCACTGTATTACTTTTCTATCAAAAAGCTGACATTCAGAATATTCAAGAAATATGACTGCCCTTTCAGATTTCAGATTTGGATTTATTTCCTTCCGATGCAATGTTTATATGACCTTGTATTAATGTCAGACATCAGAATCGTGTTATGATGAAAATGAAAGCCTTTATTTGACTTTTTGATTTACAGATACAGTACAAATCTCATTAGGAGAATACAATGATAGTCTAGATTTGGTGCACTAATACCCATTTGTACTCTAAACTTTAGTAATCATAGTGGTTTCAAATGTGGATGCTTAAGGCTCCAAACGTTAAATATACTATAATCCAATAAATTCATTTCATCCAATGATCTCAACGTGCTTTAAAATGATGGGTAAGTGTTATTAAATCCATGTTACCAATTAGCTGAGAACAGAGAAGGTAAGGTCTTGCTCAAAGGTCACTCAGTCTGTTATATGTAGAGTCTGGAGTAGAGCCCAGTGTCTAAATTTTCAGAAGTGACTAGAGATTTTGGATGCCTTAATTTTTGGGTTCCCATCTTGGGACACCTTAAAGCTTTAGCTTCTCTATCTGAAAAATGGGGAAGTCTACTGAAGCCAACAGTGTCATGCTTTGGACAACACCCTGGCCAAAAGACGAGGAGATTCCTCTGAACTGTTCAGTGCGATCATCAGCTCCTCAGTGCTGGTTATTAATCCCTGCCCCTCATTTATTATGGCTTAATAAAGTCTTTTAGGATGACTGACATAATTTTCCAATGTCTTCGCTACTCATGAATAATGCAATCATCCTAAACTCATTCCATTAAAACTTTCATACAACACTGTCATGTAACCACTATCTATCTGTATGATATCCTGATGGAGTTCACCAAAAATATAATTGTATCAATTACCATAGAAACTATACAATTTGCTGGGTGCCTCCATACATTGGATCAGTTTTACTACTAAGATTATTACAATTGCTTTAATCACTTTGGGAAATTAATGGGAATTCCACACTCTGAGCAGCTGGAGCAGGGCCTCTGCTTGCCCTATAATGGTGATTAAAACAATATCATCAATATTGCTTGGCACTTACGCTTTTTCCATTAGTGCTGATGCAATTAGATGCAATTTTTCCTAGATTTAATCTGGATTCCATACAGCATTTGACACATGAAGTTCTCATCTCACTGTGGCATGATGTTAGATGGCATATCAAATGGATCATTGTTCCCACTTTGGTTTGCAAGGTGACCATATATTACTAACTTACCAGGACTTGCTCATGAAGGCGTTTAACGACTTTGCATATTCTTACACACTAACAAGGCAGCGTCCAGCCCTTCTTGGAGCAGGGATACATGGTCATGTTACAGTGCTTGCCATTTCAATTACCAAGTCTTTGAACTAGGTTACTGGAGTTTGTCCCCAGACAGTCCATTGGCAGTGCAGATAAGTAGTCGTGCAAATAAATATTTTTAAAAAGCATAAAGGGTAATGTCAGCTTTCTTTACAAATCTGATTAAAGAGACCCTTTCCATATTGCCCCTTCCCCTGTGCCTTAGATCTGTTTGCTCAGAGAATGACGAGTACATTGAAAGAGTAGGAATTTCCATACTGTCTCAAACTAGATGAAAGAATATGTATAGAGAAAGAAATGTGTTTGGTAAGGATGAATCCCAACCAAAAGCTTGGAGCCAAACAATCCCTGGATTTTGGGGTAGTCTGACCATGACCCAGTCTCCCTTCCATCAGGCATGCCTATTGTCTAGGGGTTACTAAGCTGTAAACTCTGCCAACCTATAGTAGGTTCTGTTTGTAATTTATTCTAACTACACTGTCTTGCCTTTTTATTATGTGGTTCATTTAGCTACTGTCTGCAGGGAACACAACACCAAAACACCATTGTCAGATTTTTCCTGCCAGCTCATTCGCTACTGTCTCTAAATGTTTTTCTCCTATGAGGATCTTTGTTACACCTTTTTAAATTTTAAACAAGAAAAACAAGATATCTGCTTTTTACATTTTTTTAAGCAAGTGTTAGTGGACAAAGTGTTCACTAGGCAGAGACATTTTGGTGCAATTTACATATCAAATGTAACTGAAAACCCTGGCACCAGGATAATGTTATCTTCCCTCTCTGCAAGTGACAGCAGCCATGAATGTTACAAATGTTCTTGGATTGTTTTACTGTTCTTGAAGAGTGAAGGACTGGTACTTTTTCCTGACTGCTGCTTCTGCTGACAGCGCTTTCTGTGGCTGTGTGAATTATCCCTAAAGACAGATTTGACTCAACTAGTAATACAATAATAATAATACCACTTAGCTCTTATATAGAACTTATCAAAGCACTCTGCAAAGAAGGTCTGTGTCCCCGTTTTAAAGTTGGCAAATCTAAGGCACAGAGGGGTGAAGTCACTTGTCCAAGGTCACTCGCTCGGCCAGTGATAGGAAGAGAACCCAGTTCCCCTGAATCCCAGTCCAGCGCTCTGTGTGCTAAGTGCTCTCAGGGGCATGTGAATCTGCCCCTTGGAGTGAAATTCACCACTATGCAAAGGGCCTGCACCAGCTCTAAGCACAGCTTACCTCACGCTGATTCTAATACCCTTCCTCAAGTAGTGTAGTACCTTAAGCCTTGATCCCACAATACTTATGCTAAACTTTATATGCTGCAAGTATTGCCATTCGCGTGCCATGGAAGTCAATGGGACTAGTCACAGTGTGTAAAGGTAAGTATGTGCTGCAGGACTGGGGCCTCAGTTTCTGCATATGTGGGATGTACATAGTGCATCATTCAAAGTGTCTAGTGGGGCTCATGTGGTTCCCAGCAGAGTGATGGCTGCCTGATTTCTGCTCTCCTCATTACTCCAGCAAGAGTTTCATTTCAAATTATCATTTGTTTGGACAAACTGACAAGAAGTTTCTGTCATAAAACTCAAAACAGACTCTGAGTAAAATCTGAACAGTTAAATATGGATTCCACTGGAGAGAAAAAGGAACAAAAGAGCAACATTAGCTGACTCATCGCAGCAGTCACTGGAAACTGAAGCAGCTGCACCTTTGCAGAGCCTGACTCTAGACAGAGCAGCACTGAAAGAATACCTGACAGGGAAAGTGGATATAATTTAAGATATCAGTGGTCTCTTGAGTGATGGCTCAGATGTTAAATACTGAATTGCAAACTCAGCCATTCATTTTCGGTTGAAACTAATGATTTTAGCGGTGAAACTACATCCTCCGAAAAATAAAACAACAACAAAAACCACCAACACAACAACCAGAATGGACAAATAGGAAGATGAGTAAAGATGAGTAAGATGAGTTTTCTCCTGGAAAACATATCTATAAGAAACAGCCTTCACATATCAGGTATTATTGAAGGCCTTGAAGGGAAAAAAATGTTAAAATGTTCATTCAAGGCCTCCCTCTGCCGAATAGCCCCCCCACCCTCCGCCCACCCCCCTCCCCACACCCGTTGAGTTCCTCTTATAGCCTGGCATTCATAACGCACAGCACAATACTGAAGAGCAGAACAGGATCTGTGCTTTCTGACAGACCTGACTGGCTTACAGGTCACCAGGGCACTTGAAAAGTGGCTGGAAACCTAGTAGGATGCCCATGGTATGATGGGATTGAGAAACCTGCATCATGAGACACTGAAACTTCCCCCATGAGGCATTGCAAACCCTTCCCAAAACACCCTGCGGTCAGTTGCACAGTGGGATTGCTACCCATAGTGCACTGCTCTCGGTGTTGATGCAAGATCTGCTATTGTGGATGCACTCTGCGCACACAAGGAGTGTAGTGTGGGCATGCAAGAGCGGTTTAATTATAGTGGTGGCTGTACGTTGATGTAACTTAAGTTGACTTAACTTTGTCATGTAGACATAGCCTAAGAAAGAAGTGATGCTGGTGGGCATGGAAAGCACTCTGAAAGCATGGAAAGCAGCCACCATGCACTCATCTTAGCTGAAAGTTAATACTCACAGTTAGATCACTCAGTCTGTAGTTCAGGACTACTCCTGGATTCCTAGCTGAGGCTAAGCTCTCATGTAGCAGCATCTGTGAGTAATGCTTTCGACTGGATCTCCAGTTGGTTAGGAAATTGCATCCCACCCTGATACATGATGACTTGGCTGCTGTTATACACCCTTCATTACCTTCCCCTGTACTACAGCAATGCAATCAGTCCTTAGGAAACTCCATTTAGAACAGAGCTTTGAATTTTTTAGGTTTGTGCAAACTTGAGATTCCGTGCAAATGCAGGGCTCTCCTAATCCCATGAAACATTCTTGCTGGTTTGTTTTTGCAGAAACTGAGCAAATAATAATAATAATAATAATTAATAATAAGAAAGGCTCTAACTGAGCATGCAAATTGGGTCCAGTGCATTCAGATACAGGCTTCCAATGTGCAATTATCTATATTTTGTTGGCCTGATTCACCAGTTCTAGGCTGGTGTCGTTCTATTGGAGCTACACTGGTGAAAACAGGAGCAGCACAGTGGGACCAAGAGTTTTAATTTAAGATCCAGTGTTTGAATATCTCGCCCTTAATGAGCAGGGCTTGGATTAGCACGGACAAGTCCATTCATCCACCTGAGCTAGCTATCCACTCAATTGTCTCAATCATTATGTCTGGGATGGAAAGTGTTAAATCTGTGATTCTCTTGGCATAAAAGGAATATTGAGATGAAAGAATAATCAATCTTCCATAAATAATATACATCGGTAGAGACATTATATATTCAAAGCTACAGTCAAATGGTTGGGGAGAGAGATAATTTATTCTGTTGAATTTCTGCAGAATGAATCCTGGAACAGATCAAACAAAAAAAGTTATAAAATAGGAATTATAGGTAATGAAGGACTCCTTCTTGCAAAGGAGTTCAGCTAACTCTTATGCATAATTAAAATATATGAGGTCAGGGGGAAGCTTAAAGATGATTGTCAGGAATCATTTCTTATTCTTTTATTAAGCAATGCCAGAGCTGTGTTTACTTTACAAAAAATTATAACATGGAATGACTGTAATTAAAATGCATCTTTTACAGTCATGTGTTTTGATTAAACATGAAGCAGAAGAACTGGAGTCCTTGAATATTTGCTTCCTGTGTCTGTAGCGGACTAGTGGTGTATTTCTAAATGATCTGCCTCACTGCAATATTATTCCAGGAAGTAACACTTCCAGAAGACCTTTCTTCTGGGAATGATGTAACACAGACACCAAACTGGCTTTTCCACTACTGTTTAATCATTTTGGAAGTTTTCAAGTCAGTGTCACCTGGATTGATGAAGAAGTATGTGGCCTAGCCATGGTTGCTTGGTTGAATAATGACAAGTACACCCCATTACATACCGGTACCTATTTTGTATGGCCTTTACTATGTACATTTTACCATTATAATATATACCCATATATGTATATCGAGGACACCCATCACCATAGTTTTTATGTGCCAAAGGTATATCATAGTGCAGAAGTGAGAAGGAACACATGATGTTATAATACAATTTGACATTGGCGGAAGAGACTGTCTAGATCCAGAGTTAAATCAAATTTAGATTTGAGTTGGGACTGAGGCAGAATCAAGACTAAGATTTTAATTCAATAGAATCAAAATTTTCATGAGATTTTCTTGTGAAATTTTGGCCCTACTGGCAGAAATAGCACTGGCTCAAATTAGTTTGGTGTGATTTTCATAGTGCTGCTCTAGAACCCTGACTCAGAAATCAGATCCCTTCTGCTTTTGGATCTGGCCTAGAACCAAAGCATACTTGTGCGTTTGGATCTGATAGGGTTCCCTCTTGGGGAACCGAGTGTTTACCTTGTCCATCCTAACGTGTTAAAACGACAACTTGCCTTGTGCACTTTCAGATTTTAACATGTTTAAAATACAACTTTTCCTAGTGAAGACAAGGCCCCAGGGAAGAGGGGGGAGGGGGTTCTGATGCAGATTGACACATTCACTCTCAAACTAGGCTGTATGATGCTTGGATGCTGACAATAGGAAATTAGTTTATTCTCTAGAAAAGATACGAATTGGTAAATTTTACCATTCTGTAATTTAAAACGAGATACTCCCATCTAGCTCTGTTGAGACAACTATTTAGTTTTACATCTTCTCACCTCTTTTTCATTTTGAGTAAGTCTTGTTTTATAAAGAATTCAGCTACCGGAGCGGGATGTTCATGCAGTTCCATCTCCAAAGGGGGAAAAAAACAAACCACACAGATAACCTCAGAAGAGAGGCCTGTAAGGAACCTGGGGACATCCCATTCTTTTCCAAGGGGCATGGACAGATGGGTCCACTCCTCACAGCTGGTAATTGGTGGGTAATTCATTAGAGGAGAACCAAAAGTCCTAACAGAGAGGTGGAGGCAGGCTCCAGAGGTAACACCCTGTTGAAAATGACAACAGCGACAGCAAGAAATATGTATTAGCAAGAGTTTACCTAATGAATGTTCTGCAGACACAGGGATATAATCTTGAAAAGCCCTCTCCTGTGGCAGATATTCAGTTTCACTTGTCAGGGCTGTTCTGCTCTGACTTGTCCCATTCTATTTCTTAAGTTTTTTTTTTCCTTTCTTTTTTTTTAATGTCCTCTCCTATATGCAAACAGACAGACTTTCAGTCCAGTGCACTGTTCAAAGGACAGTGCACACTTGTGTTTTCCATGCAGTTTTAAAGGAAATATACTAAGTGAATATCCAGGATTTTGACACTTCTGAGTGACAGATTGTCAGAAAATTTAAGCAGTAAATTCAAGGGGTTGGGGTTTTTTTTGGTCTTTGTTGTTGTTTTGTTTTTTTGGCATTCACTCAGAGACATAAAAATTCTCTTTGTACTGGCCACATAAGGGCTTTTTTTTCTGAGAAATATGTACCATCCACAAAGATAAGGGGCTCTTGTATCCTTTTCCAGCACGAAAACAACAAATTTGATCTTGCAGAGGGCACCTGTGAGAGAGTAATAAACTTTATATGTCTTAATACTTGCTTTAAATTAATCTTTATGCACAGTTATTTTACATTTAGACATAAGCTACAGGGCAGACCTTTCTGCATTGCAGATCTGGGTCAGGTTCTTATAAGACCCGACTGCTTTTTTTCAAAGAAGGGGAAGGAGCAGAGGCGGCTGCACCTTTAGAAGCCTTGAATTATTTCTGAAGTTTTGGTGCTTCTCTAGTTCTGATGAACTTCCAGCATCCTGCTGACCATCAGCACCGGTTCAGAGAGATGGAGGGTGGGGAAAAGGAAATTGATTTTTGCATTGTTATAATACTGAGAGAAAAATATAAACTACCCAAAGGCAGGTGGACACAGAGGAAGGAAAGGAGAAACGGGTTACACCTGTTTACTGAACATGCCTGGACGCTCATACAATATGCGGAGTAGATTTTAAAAAATCCTTCCTTGTTTTGTACTAGAAGTAATAAGGTGCTTACCATGTCTGAAGCGGCTAGACATCAGTAAGTTATGTGCATTCAGAAATTCAGACACACACAATCTCTCTCTTTTTTTAAAGATCTAGATAAAAACTTTTAGATGATCTAATTAACTTGGGGGAGTCAATTAACTGTTAAAGAGCAGCTGATTTCTAATGAAGGCTTTGAAAAACATTCTGTTTAGAAACAATTCTGCTTAAATATCACATTTTGTGTACCTTCCGGCATTTCTAACCAAGAACATTTATATGAAATCAAGATCTTGGTTTCCTAACAGTTCCTCTGCATCCAAATTCTTAATGCACCCCCTTACGTTAGGGCTAAATCTACTGCATATTTAGTAACAGCAGAATTAAAATATTCAGGAATATTTGTGAATACTTGTGCTTGGTTAGATTCACCACTCTTCAAGCCCTTTAGAATACATACATTTGCGAAGCTTTGGAAATGGTCTGCAGCATTCCACTGAAGGCATGTATCTGAGGTGAGAACTATGGCTGAATAGTACTATATCACAGCTAGGTATATTGTTAATTATTATTAATAATAAAACAAACAACAATAATAAGAAGAAATAATTAATAAGAATAATACATAATACGATAATCCATTTTTTTGAAAGTGCAGCATAAAATATTCCTGATCAGACATTCAGAGTCTGATTCTGGTACTTTCATGCTGGAATTACGAGCAATATAGCCAGATTACAATACCCCTAATTCATGCTAAATAGCACCTTACACCACAGGTCAGTCTACTGAAATCAATCATGAAACTGATGGAACTGCTAGCGGTATATGTTGCATTTCAACACGAATGAGGGTATCAATCTAGCCCACTGAACTACACCTTATTTGGTATGTGCTTTTACTAATGGGACTCAGTATCACAATTGGGCCATCAATGAATGCTTTGCTCCAAAGCCCAGGGAAAACTAACATTTCAGTGGATCCACAGATATAAATACAAACTTTGATATATCAGACCCCTATTAATAGAGAACAAAGGGGCAGGAATACAGAAAATATATTCCTGATATATACTGTAAGCAGAAATGTTTCCAAATGAACATTTATAAAAAACATTTTCATGAGGCATCAGGTGCTCTTTAAAGGTCACCTTATATTACTGCTATTTATTTCCTCATCAGTTGGTTAATCAAGTACTTTTCATTCTTTTAAGGTCACCAAGTGTTAGTAATTGCTGCTTAAGAATGTATTTGTTTTTTAAAGGATCTATGTTATTTGGGCAGGAGTCCTAGTAAATTGCTATAATGCTAACAAAGCTGTAGTCATCTGGGCTTTGATCCTGGGAACATTTTAGCGTGTGGATAACTATACTTATGTGAATAAAACTGTGCATATGCTTAAGTGTTTGCAAGGGCAGGGCTCAAGTCCCCACTAATGGGAATTTGTGAATTCAGTTGACAAGAACTTTCATTCAAAGGGTCCTGGATTATTAGAACCCTAAACTGTGAGCCTCCCCTAAATGTTACTACCCCTGAAAAAGTTGAGGGCTTTGAATCGCTCCCAGATTGAGAAGAAAAGGAGTTATTTCTGTGCTTTGAACAGAACAGGTCACAACACCAGCATCTTTCTTTCTTTAATTGTTTCCTTGATACTGTCGTGAATATATGTGCAACTTGACTGGCAGGGTCACTGACAAATCAGCACTTTCTGCTGCCCTGATCCAAAAGGCACTGCATCTAAGGGCAGAAGCTATAACAGAAATAAACAACACAAAGGCCGAACTCTTATGGCATGTTGGCTGCCGAAGCAAACTGGCACCAAACTTAGCAAAGAGGTAGAACTTCCAGTATAAACAGTAATTCATTGCGCACAGCATCCAAGTGATTAGAGCACATCCACTGGGCTTGAGCAAAACACACAGCCAAGTCAAACCAAAAAGTCAATAAAAACCTTTGTTGAAAGGTTTTCTGTGCAGCCCTTTTCTCTATCTCTTGACCTGACTGCTCTGAGCTGTCTGGATCACATTTTCCAAGCCGGGTGCATCTCCGAGAAATGCGTTTTCTCTCATTCATTGTGGGGACAAAAGACTGTTTGAGTGTGCAGATACTTATAATGCACTTACAAAGGCAGGTATTTGCCAGCACATCTGCTGCTCCCTTCTTAGGGGCAGATTCTGATCCCCTTTACTCACAATGAGCAGAACCCTTCTCCTCACTGAATTTAATGGGAGTATGTGAAATGTTGACTTATCACTGGCACATCCCTTTATGGCTGGGCATGGCGTTGTAGCTTTTTTCACTCTACAGCCCCAGGCTGATGATCACTTTGGTCCTGCAATGGTCTCTCTTCTTGCAACTCAGATCTTCGGCCAGGTCAATTTTTAATTCCAACCCTTCCGGGGTCACAAAATCACAACCAGGAGTTAACAAGTTGCCCAACGTAAGAGATCGGTCAGCCCCCTCAGCTTGTCCTTTAGATTCAGACTTCAGCCCCACCCTGGGCTCGGTAATCCTTAAGTCAGGCCTGTATGCCCCTTCTTTGGGTTGGTAGGTCAAACCCAGGCCCACCCTCTGCTTTGAGTTCCAGTCCAATGCTGTATTAAGCATCTAAGTCTGCTTCTTCAGGCATGCTAGTTTCCCTTGGCCACTTCCTACCTCCAAACCTTTCATCCTTCTCCCGTGCTGCCTGTTTAGCAGAACCTCTCTGCTGGTTCCCTGGCCTCTGGCGTCTCCCTACATTATTCCAGCTCCTTTATTCTGTGCTGGAATGTAGCTCCCTCAGGACTGCCCCTCTGCATCTTCCCCTTTTTCCAGAGCTCACCACAGGGATTAATTCCGTCCCTGTCACCCTCTCTTCCTCACCCCTTCCCAGAGAGGGAACTCCTTACCGCATCTCTCCTGGGCCCCTTCCTTGTATTTATTTTAAACCAGTAGTTCTCAAACTTTTGTACTGGTGACCCCTTTCACATAGGAAGCCTCTGAGTGTGACCCCCCCCATATAAATTAAAAATTGTTTTTTATATGTTTAACACCATTATAAATGCTGGATGCATAGTGGGATTTGGGTTGGAGGCTGACAGCTTGTGACCTCCATGTAATAACTGCGTGACCCTCTGAGGGGTCCTGACCCCAGTTTGAGAATTCCTGTTTTAAATGAAGAAGACTCCTCTCATTCCCCGCTGGCTCTACTAACAAATCAAGCCTGACACACTCTCCAGGTGGGCTAACTGAGCTCTCAGATTCCTATTAATCTTTTGTTGACCTGTCTGGGATAGACACCCCATCACAGTTTACTCATGATGTCAATTACTATTCAACATCAGGGTGTCAGAATCCAGCCCCTAGAAAAATGTGGCTGTTAGTAAGTCACCTTGTTGAGCACCAAGTTCACTCACACATTTTCAACCAGTTAAATAGAAAGAACGTAACTAAAAACAAATTCCCAATTTACAGTGATTCCATTCTGGTGCAAGATCTCACTCTTCCCCCTCCCTGGTGTTCTTTCTTGCAACACATGGCATTCCCTTCCTTTGACATATCCTACCCTTCAAAGTAATGATGACTGACATCAAGTCACTCTTTCTTTTCCGGGACTCAAATCAGGATTTGGTATTCTTATTTCTTGCTGCTCTAATTTGTTCTCACTTTTAAATTCTCCATTAATTTTAATGAAGCTTTTTGTTGGCATAAGCGATTTTTTTTACCCTCTCTAAAGAGACCCTGCTGGCTGGAGTACATTTTTTCTTAATGCCTCACAGTTTTAATATAGAACATCTTACTGGCTAGCAAAGTCCCTACTTTGATATCGTGTACACCTGCCTCAATCATGCTGATTTGGAGCTCAAGACAGCTCCCACTAAAGTTAACAAACATTTTACCGCTGGCTTCAAGGAGAGCAAGATCCAGCCTTCTTATGCCAAGGTATCCAAATCACCCATTGTGTTGTACTGAAGTGTATTCTGTTGCTTCTAGGCAATTGTTAGAATGATAAACCCCTCGCCTTTGTTCTGTGATTAATATACCCAAGATTTTTTTAAAATAGGAAGGTACAGGCAGGCTAGGCAGTCTAGATGACCTCCTGAGGTCCCTTCCAACCCTGATATTCTACGATGTTATGATTCTATATTTAGACAAATGTCTGATTGTTCAAAAGCGCTGAGCACCCAACGGCTCCCATGAAGTTTATTGATTCCATTTGGTCATTCGAGGTCAACGGGCACTGCCAGGCATTCAGAACTTTTGAAAAATTAGGCAGGTGCCCAAATACTAGGTGGTAAGCTCTTGGGGGCAGGGCCCTTCTTTTAGTTCTGTGTTTGTACAGCGCCTAGCACAATGGGTAGTCTGTGACTGGGGCTCCCCTGTGCTGTGATAATACAAATAATAATAATAATACAGGGAGATTTTTTTCTGATAGACACAAATGGCAATTGGTGGCCTAAATCATATTGCAAGTCAGTAGGAGTTAGGCGCTTAACAGCCATTGGCCTTGAAAATCTCCCTTTTAATTGCTCCCATTTTTGAGAACCTTGGCCTGTGTCTCTATTTTCCCCTTCTTGTCTGGGCCTCTCCAAGGATTTCTAAACTAACATTTGTAGATAGACGCTTGCTCAGATTTTCAAAGACCCCATTTTGCAGGCATCCATTGTACATGAACAAGCCCTGATATGTGTGCACCTGCTGGGATTTCTGTGCACTCAGAAGTGGTTCCATGCACACGTGGCACAGATCTCAGGGAAGGCCAGCAACCTGAGTTTACACCCAGGGTCCCCAGCAGGCTTGAGCTGGAGTGGCTCGTCCATGCTGAAGCCTGTGCTGCCATGTATTGGCTACTATTTTTATCTCCACTAGCTAGATTAAAGCTAGCATGGGTATGCTTACCCGGGGTGCAATTACACCTTAACTGGCAGTATCACTATATCTTTGTTGTGTTTTAACACTGGCTGATTCCCAAGGGACTCGAGTGGATTTACTTCTGATATGCCCCAATGTCAATAAAAGGAGAATCATTATGCGTAATTTTCAAACATGAGACAAAAAATTGATTGAATATGCAGCTGCCTTTCCTTCCCATGAACTACACAGGCCCTTGATCCAACAGCTCATAGCAGATAAGAATATCCTCTTGCCTTGTCTGTCAATCCAGCCACTTACCACCACAACCCTTTTACCCCAATACATCTAGCATGGCTTCCTGTTCCCCCTCACATGTTGCCAGATAAAACAGAGGCACTTGTCATGGGCAAGGCAGCAATGAACGCCTTTCTTTACAAACTATTTTTTTTCTAGGTTCACTTTCAAGGAAACGAAAATGGATCCATACATTGCTAAGATTTCAAAGGCCAAACTGACAAACCGTCATCTTGGCAGGAAAGGTTCAAGCTGGGAATGTTACCCAGGAGGAACTTAAGGATGATGTCGCATCAATGAAAGCTGTAAAAACAATTTTAATTGAAGCATGACACGGTTTAAGAAAATTGATGACACTGGAAAATAAATTAAATGCACAAACTCATGCAGGCATGAAAGGGAACATTAAAGAGAAAGGATTAATGAGGATATTTCTGAATTTTTAGAGCATCTGTTAGATACTAAATTTATTCCTCCATTGAAAAAGCTTTTAGGAATCCTGAATTTCTTGCTGGTGCGTTTTACTGATTCCCAGAGCAGCTTTGTTTCATTGAGCTGGGTCCAAAGCCCTTTGAACTCAATGGAAAGGCTGGCTTTGTGCGTATCCAAGCAGGAGTGATTTTATTTTCCATGCTAAACTTGGAATATTATTTGGAGGAATTTATATTTTTGCGGATTTGGATGATGATGCAAGGGTTTCCTGGAGGCAAAGCTTAATTGTTTAGTCCAAAAAAGAAGCTGGAGTTGATGATTCATTAGAAAATGGCTTTATTCAGAGCTCATTTGTCCCACAACTTTTGAAGTTGAATCCTGAAGGATAACTGTTGAGACAGTTTTTTGTTTTCGCTCCTCTAGTTCTTGTTTTTAGAGGGAACTGCACATCATTGATTCGCCATGTAGAAGAGTTCTGAGCCAAGAAATACTGTGCAGCACACAAAGATGAGTAGAGAGAGTTGTCTCCCTTAGTGTGCAATTTGATACTAATTTCCAGCAGATTCTAATGTTACATTTTGATTGGAGTTAGTTAGTCCAATATCTCCTTTTTTCTTTAACCAACATGGATGGAGAATCTTCCTTGGGTGTTTGGTTTGTAATGATGGAACACTATTTTGTTTTAGATACTGTGCCCTAACTACACTTATGATAATTATTATTTTTATTATATATACTACAAAAGAGCATAGAAACTCCTCTCAGGAATCAGGGCCCCATTGTTCTAGGAGCTGTACAAATATATAGTAAAGGGTCACTGACTGCCCTAAAGAGCTTCCAGTTGAGTTTAGGGATAAGGCATGACAGGTGAGTGAAGTAAAAGGCATGGGCAGGGTGGGAAGGAGGGAAGATGAGGTAATGCTAATGGGAACATATGTTTGGAGGGAGCTCCAGTCCACATTATGTAACTTGCCACCTGTTTGGTTGGCGCCTTTGAAACACATCCTTAAAATAAAAATTAAATCATCATGACTACAAACACAGATACAAAGCAATGGTGAAAGTGCCACTAACAGAATGTCAATCTCCTGGCCTGTGCATTTATACCCTGTGACGGGTTGGATCACAGAAACCCCCTTGGGGCTGCCAACCGATGTGCCAAGACTACTCCTGCCCCTGCCTTCCCTGCCAGCTTGGGACTCCAGAACCTGCCGGGTTGTGCCAGACACGCTTGCCGGCCACAAACACAGACCCAGGTCTGAACCATGTCCCACAAACTGCAAGCTTAACTGAAAGCTCCTTAAGAAGGGTCCCTGTCTTTAACACTCAGATGCCCAACTCCCAATGGGGTCCAAACCCCAGATAAATCCGTTTTACCCTGTATAAAGCTTAAATACAGAAAGTAGGATTTAAGTGGTTCCAAGTAGTAACAGACAGAACAAAGTGAATTACCAAGCAAAATAAAATAAAACATGCAAGTCTATGCCTAATACAGTAAGAAAACTGAATACAGATAAAACCTCACCCTCAGATGTTTCAATAAGCTTCTATCACAGACTGGACACCTTCCTAGTCTGGGCACAATCCTTTCCTTTGGTACAGCGCTTGTTCCACCTCAGGTGGTAGCTAGGGGATTTCTCATGATTGCAGCCCCCTTTGTTCTGTTTCACTCCCTGTATAGCTTTGACACGAGGTGGGAATCTTTTGTCTATTTGGGTCCCCCCCCCGTTCTAAATGGAAAAGCACCAGGTTTAAGATGGATTATAGTACTAGGTGACATGATCGCATGTCCTGTGAGACCCCAAGCCTTCATTCCTCCCAGCCTGACGCACAGGAAGGCCTGCCTGCAAACAGACCCACCCACAGTCCTGGCTGATGGGAGCCATCAAGATTCCATACCACCATTAATGGCCCACACTTTGCATAATTACAATAGGCCCTCAGAGTTATATTTCATATTTCTAGTTTCAGATACAAGAGTGATACATTTATATAAATAGGATGACCACAGTCAGTAGATTATAAGCTTTGTAATGATACTTTACAAGAGACCTTTTCCATGAAGCACATTTTAATTACATTATATTCACACTCGTCAGCATATTTTCATAAAATCGTATAGAGTGCAACGTCACATACCCTTCCTCCCCTTTCTCTATCTTTGTCTTTTTTAGATTGTGTGTCCTTTGGTTCAGGGAGTGTGTCAGTCTTGAGCTGTGTTTGGAAAGTGTCTGGCATTACTGCAATCTAAATAATAATAAATAACCCATAAGTTATCATCCTTTAAAAATTCTGACACTGAGTAATGCCTTGATCATGCAGTTCTTGTGGACTCAAAGCTTGCACTGCCTGCAATGGAACTTTTGGATGTATAAGGAATACAGGATTGAGCTGTTTCTGTTTTTCTGATTGTGCTCTTAATATAGATCTGCAGTGAAATCTTGGTGCCATTGAAGTAATACGAGGTTTGCCATTGGCTTCACAGGGAACACCTGTGTTTGTTGAAGCAGACAATCTGTAATTTAACTATAATATGGGGAAGCCATTGAAGCTCACACATACAATATTTTCATCAAAACCTGATCCTGACAAAAATCTGTATTTGTATGGATTGGACTGGATGTCTCTCACAAATATACGCACTAGGTCAACCACAAGATATGGGCTCGATACAGGAGTTACTAAGTGAGGTTCTATGGGCTATATGATGGTGGAGGTCTAACCCTATGATCATAATGGTCCCTTCTGCTCTTAAAATCTGTAAGTATATGATTTGCCTATTAAATTTAGTAACACCAGTCTCATTGAAAGTCAATGGGATGTATATTCCTAAATTCCTTTTGAAAATCTCTCTCTAAGAAGAGAAATGCCTGGGACATTGTTGAAAACCTGACTCTTGAATTATATTAATCTTATTTGAAAATTATGGAAATGTATCTTCCAAAAAACAGAGGGCGTTAAAATGATAATCAAACTAGCCTTTTACGGACTCACCAGACCTACACTGCAACTGATTCTGTTCTAATTCTTAGATGTTTCTCCATTTTCATATGATGTGCAATAATGACCGGATAACACACTGACTGTCTTAGCTGGGGAAACAAATATCTGGCTGTGAATTATTGATAATGGCTCTTTCCCTCAGATAATTAGTTATTTTCCTACAGTTAAAATGGAGAAAATACAGAGCAGAGCATTTGTTTCAGTTAAAATTTAAAGTGAAATGCACATCTCCACAATAATAATTACTTCCCAGAGGTGGAGTAGCTCATTTATATAGAATATTGACAACCGCTCTTCTGAGTCCACTGCTTTGCCTAAAGTTAGGTTAGTAATATTATTCTCCCCATCAAGCTCATGTTGATACGTGGCTATCAGCGTGCTCACTGCCACTCAAGAAAGCTGCTCTCTGGGTGTCTTTTGTAAGAAGCACAAATCATTATAAATGCGTGGGCACCTCCTGGGTGACACTTTCCATTGTCTTCAGTGACCAGAAGTGATCTGCTCTTGGAGTGTTTTCCTCTGAACGTGCAGCCTCAAAACAATAGCTGGCCTCTCATTCTTCAAGCCGATGTTACAGCTTTTTATTCCAATGGGACATACACTTTTTTTTTTTCTAAACCAGGAGCAAATACAAGCTCCTTCCAGATCTAACAGAAAATGACAACAGCAGCAGCACATGACAGTACAGGGAGAGCGAAGGAATTATAGACAGGTCATTAGCGATTATGTGAAAATGCTGGGGTTAGCAGGGGAGATCTTCCAAAAAAATTGCACTGAATGGCCCTGATTCTCATTTACACTCAGGCTCTTTTACACCATTCTGGCAGTATAAAGGGACCGTTGAGTGGGTTTAACTGTAATGCACTCACACTTTAAGACTCCTTTTTACTGTCAAAGTTGAGTAAATGAGAATTAGATCCAACAAGAGGACCTCAGTCTGAAGCCTTTCTTTATCGTTACACCTTTTCACCATTTTCTGCACATTATAACCCATACAATCTCTCCTCTCCTTCTGGATATTTGAAGGTCTTCTTCCTGGCAGGCCCCAACAGAAAGAGCAATACTCTTGCTTCAGAGCCAAAAGGAACAGCCTACTATGTCTTGTTCATTGCAGACAACTGTCTCCCTAATACAGGGCTCATTTCTTGGGGCCAACTGATCTGTACTACATGATACAGAGCCCAGCACTCCTGTATTCCTCAGTGATACCAAGCTGTATATATCAGCATTGGTAAGTAACAATTTCTACCATCACCAGTTAGCTAAGAGTCTCCATTCCATTCATCCCAGAGAAGGATCACCTACTCTGTTATACACACCTTCATCGCCTTGTGTCTGGACAAAAGCAATATAATATACCTGGTCATGAAGCCATCAGCCCTTAGGAGTCTCCATTTGGTACATAATGCTACAGCATATCTCTTCAGCAACATGAGCTGTCTGGGGCACATCAAACCTGTCCTGTCCTCCCTACATTGGCTTCCCATTATACTACTGAGTCACGTTTAAGGGCTCAGTCCTTATCCTGGATCCATAGAAATGTAGGGCTGGAAGGGACCTTGAGAGGTCATCGAGCCCACCCTCCCGTGCTGAGCCAGGTCCAAGTAAACCTAGACCACCCCTGACAGGTGTTTGTCCAAGCTGATTTCACAATCTCCCTTAGAAGCCTATTTCATAACTTCACTAGTCTTATAGTTAGAACATTTTCCTAATATCTAACCTAAATCTCCCTTGCTTCAGATTAAGCTGATTACTTCTTGTCCTACCTTTAGTGGACATTAAGAACAATTAATCATCATCCTCTTAATAACAGCCCTTAACATATTTGAAGACTATTATCAGGTCTCTCCTCAGTCTTCTTTTTGACACATGCCGATCTTTTTAACCTTTCCCCATAGGTCATTTTTTCTAATCCTTATATTGTTTTTGTTGCTCTCCACTAGATGTTCTCCAATTTATCCATATCTTTCCTAAAGTGTGGCACCCAGAATTAGACAAAGTACTCCAGCTGAGAACTGAATGCCGAATATGGTAGGACAATTACCTCCTGTGTCTTGCATATGACACTCCTGTTAATAACCCCCAGAATGATACTTGCTTTTTTTGCAACTGTGTCACATTGATGACATACTCAATTTGTGATCTTCTAGTACCCCTCAGCTCTTTTTCAACAGAGCTACCACCTAGCCAATTATTCCCCATTTTTTTTAGTTGTGCATTTGATTTTTCCTCCCTAAGTGTAGTACTTTGCACTTGTCTTTATTGAATTTTATCTTATTGATTTTAGACCAATTCTCTAATTTGTCTAGGTTGTTTTGAATTCCAATTCTATCCTCCAAAGTGTTTGCAACCCCTAATAGCTTGGTCTCATTAGCAAATTTTATAAGCATGCTCTCCACTTCATAATCCAAGTTATGAATGAAAATATGGAATAGTACTGAGCCCAGGACTGACCCTTGTGGGACTCCACTAGATATATCCTCCCATTTAGACAGTGAACCATTGATAACTACTCTTCTGGTATGGTCTTTAAGCCAGTTGTGCACCTACTTTATAGTAATTTTGCCTAAACCACAATTCCCTAGTTTGCTTATGAGAATGTAATGTGGGACTGTGTCCAAAGCTGTACTAAAACCAAAATATATCACATCTACTGCTTCCCCCATCCACTAGGCCTGTCAAAGTAGGATATTAGGTTGGTTTGGCATGATTTGATCTTGACAACCCTATTATACCCCACATACTTATAGCTTGATTGTTTAATACTTTGTTTCAGTATTTTTCCAGGTGTCAAAAGTTAAGCTGACTGGTCTATAATTTCCTGGGTCCTTTTTGTTCTCCTTTTTAAAGATAGATACTGTGTTTGGCCTTCTCCAGTCCTCTGGGACCTCACCCATTCTCTGTGAGTTCTCAAAGATAGTTGCTAACAGTTCCAAGATTGTTTCAGCTAGTTCCTCAAGTATCCTAGGATGAATTTCATCAGGCCCTACTGACTTGAATGCATCTAATTTATCTAAATATTTTAACATGTTCTTTGCTTATTTTTGCTTGCATTCCTTCCCACTTGTTGTTAACCTTAATTGCACTGACTATTTGGCCACTATTAACCTTTTTAGTGAAGACAGAAGCAAAATAGGCATTAAACACCTTAGTCTTCTTGATGACATCAGTCATCATCTTTCCCTACAAAATAGAGGACCTACATTTTTCTTCATCTTTCTTTGCTTGAATGTATTTAAACACCCTCTTCTTATTACCTTTTATGTCCGTTGCTAGGTGTAACTCATTTTGGTTGCCTTAGCCTTTCTGGTTTTGCCCCTGTATGCTTGTGCTATTCTTTCATATTCCTCCATTAACTTCAAGGCTCTCAATGACCTGGGCCCATCATATTTGAAAAGCCACCTAATTTTCCAGGATGAAGACTACAGTTGACACCTCACTTCCTCAGGCACAGTAGAACTTCCCACGACAAGGGTAAAACTTGTCTGTGCGGGAGAGACTGTGGAACCAATTCCCACAGGAACTAAGGACCATCACCTTGTGCTCCAGTTGTAAGATGCACTTCTTTGACCTTGCTTCTCTAACATAAAAAGGGATGAGAGAAAGAATGAACCACATGTGAGAGAAATTAGTCACATCACTTCATGGACTACTGGAAGTTGCTCAGATACTACAGATACTCAGATACTACAGATATAAGAACCATTCAGAACAGAATAAATCTGATTATCATTGTACACATCTTTAATGGCAAAGTCAAGCAGCAGTGTCATCAGGTGTTTGCACTTCTATAGTGTAAAAGAAGATATCAGGCTGGAACCAGTGGAGACCTAAATATTTTTTCTTCCTAGGCAGCAATTTCAAGATTTTACCATCTCCATTCTATCCTCCTAAATCCATCAGAACAGAGAATGGAAGCCAGGATTCCTGAAACCCAATCCCATGCTTTAACAATTACTTCCCTTTACCATTCTTTTCAGATGTTTCATTTTATTCAATTTCTTCCTGCATAATTTATATACATCTATAAATGTGTGTGTGTGTATTCAGGATTTTGCAGCAATTCATAGCAAGGGTAATGAGTTCAGCCAACTTTGGGCAGGAAGCATTGGAAGACACAAAGTTTTTATGTGCCTACCTTTGCTGCTTCAAGATAACTTGGAGGCATTTTTATGCTAAATGACTCTGTGGCACTCTTGTCGATGATGTATAACTCCATTTACAGCTGTAATCTGGGTAACAAAATGAATACTCCATCACTGTACTATGAATAGTAAATTAACTCAGATAAAAGTGTTGAACATCCAATCAAAATCATTCAGTAACCAGAAGACTAAGATTGGTGAGGACATATTGGAAGCAATTATAACTAATGAATACATTAACTTCAGGCAGGAGGATGGCCTGGCTGGTATTCCATTCCATCAAAATAGAATTAGGATGGGAGGGTGGACACACAATATGGAGCAATCTCTGAAAATAAAAGATTAGCCATTAACAGGATTATTTAGAAGAGAAGGCTTCTTAGCAGTGAAGTCTATCACATCATGATGGATTATCCCAGAGGGCGTGGTGGATGTACCATAATTTGAATCATTTTAAAACTAGATTAAAGAGAAGCACCAAAGAATGCATTGCAGTGAGCAACCCTACCAGTGGGCTAGAAGGTTGGGGAGAGGGGAAATTAAGGAGGCAAAAATGACTTATAGGGTTTTTGAGAGTTCTGTGATTCCGACAAAATTAGACAATATGGAGACAATCATAAGAACACACAAATCAATCAGCAAATTAATGCAGTGGATGAAAAAAAGCACATTATTATGGTGGCCAGAATCACAACAGAGTTAGAAGCCTCTAGACTTCACACCCAATAACTACTGGAGGAATAACACTGCCATTTCTCAAAAAGAAAAGGAGGACTTGTGGCACCTTAGAGACTAACAAATTTATTTGAGCATAAGCTTTCGTGAGCTACAGCTCACTTCATCGGATGCATTTCTGTTAGAAAACGAAGCAAACCTCAAGTATAATGCACTTTATACCTATGCATTATTGTCTTATTTTACTATAAAAAGTATTGCTGAGCATATTAGTAAATGCTCACTGAGAGATTTCCTATCAGTCTACAAGCATAAATAGAGTGTTTGTAAGAGAAAAACTAAAACCATCCCCAAATTTGCTAGGGTTAGGTCTACTTATTATAACAACCAGTTGACTCTATGCAGGGCAGGCAGAGTGCAAAGTATTATCCTATTTTGAATCCAATACACTGCAATGTTTACTGCCGGCTGCAAGTTGATTCCAGGTTTGCCTCTATTTCTAATTTGCACCATCATCTACTGGCAGCAATCTCCCTTCATACGAGTGCACTCTGCAGGCTACATGGGGTTGAAATAGATAGTGAAGTACTCCATTAAAAAATTCATTCTTCCGTTCAGTTAAATACCTGATCCTGCCACACACAAATGCATGGAAGTAATTTGTTTAAATTAAAATCACAAGTTTAGGATTTTAAAGGTTTTATACAAAAACATTCAGTTTTACCTGTTTGAAAAGTTTTGTGCTATTCACTTATTTATCATTCCAGCTGCTTAACACACATCTTAAAGGACAAAGTTAAGTCCTGCCTTCACATCCTCCTCCTGCCCCAACCCGGGCCTCACTTCGTCTCTACCTCTCCACCACCACTGTCCCCACCATCACTGCCACCCCTCTCATGCCACCATTCCTAACTTCACACCCACCCTCCTTCTTCCCCCTCTCTCCCCACCTTCTCTTGCTATCTCTGAAACAGCCATCCATCTCTAAAAGATCACAACCATGCATGACTTCTTCATATCTTGTTCCCTGCAGCTCCTAGCTCTCATGGAGACTTTATTCCACTCATTTGACACTGTCTCTGAAGCTACCCTCTTTTACAGAGGCATATCCTTCACTCACACTTTTTGCCCTGAATCAGACCATCATGAGGTGTTGGGCTTCTTGTCCCCCATTCCCAGCACTTTCAATCCCTCCCTTCTTCACCTTTTAGCTCTTTCTCCTATTGTGAACAGCACTGCATCTGACTCTTCTCTCCCTCTCTATGCTGCAGTCTTCTACCATCTACCCAACTCCTCCCTATCAGCCTTTCTTTCTGATTTTGACTCCTCTTTCTTCCTCTCACAGTGTCCCACCCTGACTCATCTGACCTCTTAGCTTCATCTCTTCATTTGACCTACAGCCCTAGTTCAACCCTTGCATTCACCAAACGAGCTGTTCAATTAACTTGGTCTTCACCATGCACTGTTCTATCTCTGTTTCCCTCCTTGTAACAATCACCTGGTCGCTTTCACCATTGCCCGTCATCCCCTTCTCATGTCCTCTCACTCAGCCTTTCCATGACTTCCACTCCATGAATATTGGTGACTTCTCATTCACTCTAAGTCCTCTCCTCCCTGCCCGCTCTTCCATTGATACAGCTGTTGATTCTCAGCAGGCTTGACTCCTTTCCCCCTCTGCCCCATCACAAGGTCCACCTCCCAACTCCAGCTCACTCCAACATCAGCTTCTCTCTGTTTCCGCTCTTTCACTGCAGAGCATTTCCAGCGGAGAACCTGGGACCAGGCTGACTTCTTCCACTAAAAATTAATTCTCTCCTCAGATCTTTCATCTTCCTTCCTAAGCAACTCTACTTCTCTTCTCTACCTCTTCCCGCATTACCTTTTACTCGCTAAGATCATTTACTGTCTATAATCGCTGTCTACAGTTCCTCTCCTCCAATTCCATTGTAGAACCTCTCCAATGTGAATTCCAAACTCTGACCTCTTCTTAGCCAAATCTCAAAATCAGGACTCCATCCTTATACTCCTTGACCTGCCTGCCACCTTTGACACAGTCCGATGTGCTCTTCTTGAAATCTTGTCCTCCCTTTGCTTCCATGCCTCTGTCTCTACCGGTTCTCCTGTTACCTAATAGCTCCTTTAGTATGTTCTTTAGAGGATCCTCCTCATTCCCCTCCAACTTTCCGTGGGGGCTCCACAAGGCTCTATCACTGGAGCCCCTCTCTTCTTCCCCTGTGCTTTCTCTCTGGGTAATCTCATCTGCAAACACAAATTCAACTACCATCTCTATGCTGATGACTTGCAAATCTACCTCTCTATTTCCTGTCTCCTTCTGTCCAAATTAAAATCTTCGTCTTAATTGTCCCCCCACATCTTCCCCTCAACCTCCTTTCTCAATCACTTCCTGGACAACACCATCATTCTGTCTCTCACTAAGGTAACGTGAGTCACATCTTCGACTTGGACATCTCTCTGGGTCCTCACATCCAGACTATGTCTAAATCTTCTTTCTGCATAATATCTCCAAGATATGGCCCTTCCTATCCATCCATTCAGCTAATATGCTCAACCATGCTGTCATCTTCTCACATCTCAGTTGCTACAATGTCCTTTTCTCTGGCCTTGACAAATGCAATTTTGCCCGACTCATCTCCATTCAAAATGCTGCTGCAAATAAAGATCATTCTCTTAGCCAGTCACTTTAATCATGTCACCCTTTGCTTTGAATCCTTCCACTGGCTACCCCTTCTCTATCATGTGACATAAGCTTCTTGTCTTTACTTTCAAGGCCCATCACAACCTGTCCTCACCTTCTCCCTTACCTATCATCGCTCATTCAGTATCAAAATGTCAACTCCCTCCTCCGACTAGCCAATAATAATAGCCTCCATTGCCCACTAGTTAAATTTCCAAACAAGCATCTTAGTGCTTTCTCCCATGCTGCTCCTCATCCTTAGGAGCTGTTCCCTGTAAACATCTTCAGAACAACTTTATTGTGCTCCTTCAAACCCCTCCTTGAATCTCTCATTTGCTGTGATGCCTACAAAGAAACTGACAATGATTAGGCTGCTGGTGTGTTGACACCACTGTCTATCACACTAAACCAGGGATTCTCAAACTTCATTGCACTGCGACCCCCTTCTGACAAAAAAAATTACTACACAGCCCCAGGAGGGAGGACCAAAGCCTGAGCCCATCCAACCCCCGCTGCCCCAAGCAGGGGGGCCAAAGCCCAATCCCCACCACCTGGGCCGGGGGGCAGGGGGGCAAAGCCAAAGCCCGAGCCCCACCGCCCAGGCTGAAGCCCTTGGGCTTTGGCTTCAGCCTTGGGCAGTGCGGCTCGGGCTTCGGCCCTGGGCCCCACCAAGTCTAATGCCAGCCCTGGTGACCCCATTAAAACGGAATCATGACCCACTTTGGCGTCCCGACCCACAGTTTGAGAACCGCTGCATTAAACGATATTGTCTCATTGTCTTTTGCCTTATACTGAGATTGTAAGCTCTTTCTTGTTCTGTGCTTGTACAGCTCCTAGCACAATGAGGTCCTGGTCTATGACTGCGGCTCCTATGTGCTATGGTAATACAAAACAATAATAATAAATAAAATAATAATAATAATAAAGCCTAAGGACTATAAGAATTCATTCACAAGCTTCTTCAAGTGGAAGAGGTGTGGACTACCTACTTGCACTCCTGTTTAATTAGCTCCTTTAAAGTACAGCTCCAGTTTTCAGAAACTGCCACTCATTTTGAGTGAGAAGGTGGGTGAGGCAATATCTTTTATTAGACCAACTTCTGCTGTTGAGAGAGTCAAGCCTTTGAGCTTACACAGAGCTCTTCTTCAAGTCATTTTGGGTGTCCAGCTTGAGACATCTTGGGTGTGATTTTTCAGAGGTGCTGAGTGCTTGTATCTTGCATTGTCTTTTGCTGGAGTTCTCAACACATCTGAAATTCGAGCTCTCGGTGTCTCAAGCTGGGAAGGCAAAATCTGTGGGCACTTCTGAAAATCTGGGCTGAAGTTACTGGTCTCATTTTAGCCACCAGTCACAGTGATTTTCCAGTATGTGCCTGTTCCAGAATCAATCCGCCTATCTGTACTAATGCACCAGATTTTAAAAAGAGCTTAGGACTCAGCAGCTCCTACATAGGCACATACATAAGTAGCCAGATCTTCAAAAGATTTTGGCTCCCATTGGCACCCCAGTGAAGTGGGCCAAGTTTCAGAAGTGTTCAGCAGCCCGTAGATCCCGTTCTCTCATGAATGGCCACAAACCAATGCGAAACGTTGCAGGGACAAGTAGTACTGTTCCTTTTCCCAAACTTATTTTTGCTAGGTTCCAAACAAGCTCAGCACAAGAACTGAGCTGGAATTACCTTAATTAGGTACAACAGAGAGAGACTGATTTTACCTTACTAAAATAACTTGACAGTATCTTCCTTGTAACTGGCTACCTGCCAGTTTTTGGTAAGCTGGTAATTACTCATTTTATCTTAAGGCGAACAGTACTAATAAAGTTTTTAAACCTCTTGTTACTGCAAAGCTATTATTTTTGTTGTGGGCATGAGGCACAAGTAATTAAGTTATAAAGTGGGAAGGGGGAGAACCCTCAACTTGATACATTAGCTCATTCTGCTTTTGACAATCGGATTAAAATTACCATACATTTTTTCCCCTAACAACTTACTCCAAAGAATTTGGAATTGCTGACTCTTGTCCTTTAGACTCTATGTTTTCTGGGAACAAAATCAGTTTATAATGGAAGAAGTGGTAAATATGTATAGACTACAAAAAGAATTTTCTTTATTGTTTGAGTATATGAGGACTCTGAAGTTCCAACTCGAGACAGAATTGCTGCATACAGCTGGGATTTTCATGGCATCCTAAAATAGTCATGCACCCAAATACCTGGAAATTGGGCAAATAAATCCCTTAGGATCCTTTGAAAATCCCAGCCTAAGTCTCTGAGAAGATGTCCTATTCACAGACCTTGTCCTTTTCACAAGGAGGAATGCATACAACACAGAAGGCCAGATCTTCAGCTAACCTAAACACAAATTCATGTCAATGGAACTATGCCAATTTAAACCATCTGAGGATCTGGCGAGTGTGTTGCTTCCCTCAGCCAATTAAAGTACTTACTCTGGATTTTTGTGCCTGAATCACTGATGCCCCGTGGGTGCTTTAGTTTGGTTCCACTTGCCCTTAACGATTAGAAGGACCTGCTTAGGAGTTCCTGGCAGATGCAGGCTCAGCGAATCCCAGCAATTGAATCGGCCCCTATGGATAGCGGGGAACAAATAAAAGGCAGCCCCCTCAGCCTCCTCTAACCTGCATCAGAAGCCAAATCAGCCCCTGCCTAGAGTAACAGAGAGGAGGCATAAAGCCATGTTTGCACCCTGCTCCCTCAGTCCAAGTGCTCAGCTCAGCTCTGACACGCAGTTGCTTGGATGGGATGCTCTTTGGGGCATGTTTAGACAGAGCACAAAGGGGTCCTGGTCCATGACTAGAGCTCCTAAATGCAACCACAATACAAACAACATCAACAAATTAGTGCAGCTCTTTCTGTGACAGCTGGCACCACATTGTTCTGCCCCATTTCCTTATACTTTGAGCACTGCCATCCCCTACATTTAAAAGCTTGACATTATGCCCAAAAATGTGATTGTAAATAATGGTTCCTTGTGATTGCACATGTCTGTCCACCCAATCCTGTTCCCACTGAAGGGAAGTTTTGCTGTTGATATCAATAGAAACATGTCAGGCTCCTGTGTATCTTATTGTCTTCATTTCTACTTGCACTAAAGTAGCACCTCAAGCCTTCATCTGAGATCAGGGCCCCTTGGTGCCAGGCACACAGCAAGAGCTTGCAGTCTAAACCGACAATGTGTCAAAGAAAAAACAGAGGGGAAGTGCCTTGACCATGGTCACACAGCAAGTCAGTGTCAGTGCCAAGAGTTGAGCCCGGTCTCCCGAATTCTAGTCTAGTGCCCTATCTACCAGACCACACCTCTCCCTGTCTTTCAACTCCCATCCCAAATCTCATCCCCATGCTGACAAAAGCAAACGTTGACGGATATCGTCAGCACTGAAGAGTTAACATAGCCACAAAACAGCCAGAAGATGTTCTGCCTGGTGTATCATCGACAACCTTAGCAGTGAAGTTCTCATCCCAGGCACTTTATGGTGAATGGTACAAGGACTAGCTTAATTTTCAGCTGTGTAGCTGAGACTGCATATCTGTCACAAAAGCTTTGTCTTGACTTGCAAATGCTACAGATTTGATGTGGAAGTCACTGACGGAGAATAAATACAGAACACTACGATACCATTTTTATGGTCACTTTCTGATCAGCAAGACACTTTAAAAGTGACAGCCCAGCTATCACAACTCTGTTTATCCCTAGCCTATGCGCACGATTGTTTTCAGATCACTTGCCTGTTTTTAGAGTTCCATGCATTATTGGAAAAATTCCCACTTTTCGCAGACAGCTACTGTTATTTTCAGTTTCCACAGATAAAGAGTCGATCTGCTGGATAACAGTGCCCCATCCTGAATTCAAAACACCATGCAGCGTAGTCTCTTCCTTCTGACTTCCAAAATGCAAGATCTGTCTCTAAATTTTTTACACTGATAAGCATAAGAAAAGGAAGTGCTCTAAAATGTGACGTAAAGTGTATGAAAGCTCAATGTCTGAACCCCAGTATTCTGTGGAGTCACACCTATGGAAAGGCTCTCTCTAGTTGCTAGGTAACACTCTCCTGGTTTTAGACAATCAGAGTTCGTTTTGATAACATAATGCTTCTTGCTTGTGTCCCATTGGTTGAATGTGCAGCGCAGGGGTTGAGTTTCTTCTTTTGCCATTTGAATTAAGAAGTGAAAAGTTTCCCGTGCCCTGGCCACCACTGTGCGCCCATGCAGGCAGCTTGCGTTCTGACCTTGACATACCATTACTTCAAGCACACCATAGCGCCACTGCTTATGACTGGTGTCTGAAACGGAAGGAAATAATCCTTTAGGCCAGAATTGTTGCAACCCAGATATGTTCAAATTTCATTTATTCTGATTAAGTAAGGCCATTGTATTGAGAGATGTCCCAGTTCATCCATGGTTCAATTCTCTTTATCTATACCTCTAGTGAAAGCATTAGTGATGAGAAAATACTAAAGATTCAAGGTTAAGTTTCACCCACAAAGGAAAGGATGTAACAGACTGCGGCTATCAAAAGGCACAATCCTAGGCCAGCAGACATAACCGAAGAGCAGCAGCAGGAGAAGCCCTTTTCTTGTAGAATAAAGGGCCTTCATATCTATCTAACCTCAGACTTCAGGCCTAATATTTAGGATATACAGGATTTCTCAGGCCCACAACCAACATTTCACAACATACAACAAGAGTTGCATTGGGAAATGGAATGTCTGTTTCACAGTAAATTCTGTGATTTCAAAAGGTCATTTCATTCCAAATTGGAGTGAAACAGCTAATTTCAAAATTTCCCACAAAATATTTTTTCTAAAACATTTTGTTTCAGGTCAAGCTAAATTTTTCATTTTGCTAAACCTGAAATGAGTCATTTTGATTATGACTTTCTTATTTTCTATTATATTATAATGTGTACTATAATAGAAAAGAAAGTATATTTTGAAACAAGACGTCAGTTCAAAACAGGCAAAAAATTATGTTCCATTCTGATAAGGCCAAAATGCTTCATTCTGAATATTTTTTACTAAACAAAATTTTGTCAAAATCTACACATTTCCTCAGACTGAATTGACACTCAGATTTCACTGAACTGACATTTTTCTGATGGAAAAATATTCCGCTTGAAAATTGTTAACCAACCCTATCTTCCACAATGATGGGCCATGGTACCAGAACTGCAACTGGGACACTGAATATAACAGAGGAGGAATAAGAGGAATGCTTGTCTAAATTCCCTTTAAACTTAGGTTGTATTCTTTTTCCAATTTTAAAAATAAAATTTATTTGATTTTTTTCCCTACAAATGACAAAAGGAAATTCTCGAGGCAGCGTCAGCTGAGCCTGGGTACAGATTTGCACACCGTTTGTATGATTGCACACACAGTTGCAATGACAACATGTGCAAAGGAGGCTCGTGAACACATGTATATTTTTGATTGCAAAATCATGTACTCATTTTTCTGACACTTAGGAACATACTGAATAGATGCAACTGATTCTCTGAACAGTTAAGGGTCAGATTTTGAAAGTGCACAGTCATCTAGATATACAGAATCCCTCATGTCATATGCACACACAAAGCAGGTACTGCAAGTTCTTGCATTAATACCTGTTTTGAATGTGAAAATGTGTTTGCATAAACAAATATGAGATTTTGATTATGCAGACAAGTGTATCTGAAGAGCTGTTGTAAGCATATTTTGGAAGCTATTTGAAAATTCAGCATTAATGATATGAGGCCTTTTAAATGATTTTGGGGATAAATCCTTCACACCTGATTAGAACAAGACTTCCATTGATCTGAATGTGATTTTTGCTCCAGTTAATAATAGTCAGGATTTGGCTAATATAGATCAACTATAACTTACAAACACAGGCTGAGTAGTCTATATTTAAGTCTATAATTAATTATTTCATTAGCAGCTCACAGAAATGTTTCTTTATGACAGAAAATAATATATGTTGTGATAAAATGATTAATTATAGGAAAGATGCTTTGGAATGATACTGCAAATTAGAATTCAGATGAACTGTAGCTCCTTTCCTTGCAGCTACCTGATTTCATTTCCAGAAACCCCAATTAAAACTAGTCCTGGCTGTAATTAATGATCCTCCACAGCACCCTGAATAAGAACCTTACTTTGTTGATATTTCTTACTGATCTCTCATTCCCCCCCACACTTCTGCATATCATTCACCCTCAGCCACCTGGGTCAGCTGATTGGACTATGTTGGGTTTTAGTTTGTATTTTATAGGCAAAGATTGTTGGGGTTCAGGTGAAGCAAGGAGCCACTTTCCCACAGTCAGTGGGTGTCTCTAAAGCAGTGGTTTTCAAACTTTTTTCATTTGCGGACCCCCAAAAAATTCTGAGTGGAGGAGGGGACCCATTTGGAAGTCTTAGACATAGTCTGCGGACCCCAGGGGTGCGTGGACCACAGGCTGAAAACCTCTGTTCTCTGGTAACCTCAACCTTTCGTGGACCCCTTAGCCATAGTCTGCGAATCCCCAGGGGTCCATAGATCAAGGTCAAAAACCACTGCTCTAGAGTCATTCTGACTGTAACAGACAACACTACTGAGATCCACCCAAGTGGGAGCTATGGCAACCTTTCAAAAAGTGCAGTGGGCAGTGCTCGGTGCTCTACTCCAGTTGGCCAGCACAGAAGATGAGTGAGACCATGCTCATTAAACTGTTAGCTATTCAGAGATGGGACCATATTTCAATATCATGTTCAATTTTCATGTTTCAATAGCATCTAGCACAGTGGGGCCCCATTGCTGATTGGCACAGCTGAGGACTATGGTGCTACCATAATATAAGTAGGCTGGGATTTTCAAAGGTATTGCTCAGAGTTTGACACCCTGCTCTGTTTGACAGTCAATTTGAGCTGACCATGTAACTCCCTCAGGCTCCTCTGAAAATTCCAGCCCTAATAAGTAAACTAGTAACAAGGATGGGAGCATGTACTTATTGTTTATATTTCAGTTGCTCTTAAATGGCACAACCAGGTTGGTCCCCATTGTGCTAGGCCCTGTACAACATGGAATAAATGACTACGCTGCCTGCCCTTGCTGGCTTTCCTAGATACCTCGGGTCCTTGAGTGTAAGGCGTACAAGATTGTGGCTGTCCTGCATGCAGGTGTGAAAAGGAATGGAGAGCATTCCACATGTCCTCTCCTACCCTTTTTGGGTTTCTGAGGAGTGTTTCTTTTAAATGTTCTTAGTACTGTTCATTGGTTTCAAGAATCAGTTTTAACATTGGGTTGCTGTCAGCTGTGACCTAGCATTATAAATCAAATGTGCCACAATCCCTATAGCTCTTGGAACAACACTTTGGGGGGGTTTCTTCATTTTTGTAGCTTGTTTGTACCCAGGCTGGTAAAAATCACCGAACCCCGGCTGCATGGATAATTCTTTCCTTCATGGAACAAATACAATTTTCCTTTATTGCAGAGAATTTTTAGTCTGTCCTTCTGCAAGGTGATGTATAAGTGCAAATAATTAAGTATTAGGAAGTCTGCAAATTATTTTTTGATGTTATAATATGTTAGTTAATGAGGAACAAATCAAAATGGTGTTTGGTGCTATAAAATAGCAGTCAGTGAAACGACATAATGATTGCATTAATCCATAATCCGCAGTAAAAAAATTGTAGTGGGAAAGGGAAAAGCAGTATTTAGTGTGGTGTAATCATTGCTGGGGGGTAGGGGGGTCTGATTTAAGGTCCATTGAATTTAATGAAAAGACTCTGGTTGACTTTAGTGGGCTTTGGATCAGGCCCTAAACAGCAGGCTGGAAATCAGAAGTTCTAGGTTCTAGACCCTATTTTGCTAATGAGTCACTGTATTATCTTGGGCATGTCATTTAATATTCCTGTTCCTCAGTTTACTCATCCATAGAACTGAGTGAATAATTTGTAATAAATAAATTATTCAATGACTTTCCCTATTTTTTTTATAGGAATTGGCCATGAAGAGACTGCAAAGTTCCCTGTTTTATTCAATATTTGATATTATTTGCCAGCTTCTTCAGTAAACAGGTCTTCACCTCGCGATCACTCCCAAAAAGTTCATTGTGGTCTTTTTCACAATTTTCAGTTTTTCATGTGTTGCTTATTTCATAGAATCATAGAATATCAGGGTTGGAAGGGACCTCAGGAGGTCATCTAGTCCAACCCCCTGCTCAAAGCAGGGCCGATCCCCAATTAAATCATCCCAGCCAGGGCTTTGTCAAGCCTGACCTTAAAAACTTCTAAGGAAGGAGATTCCACCACCTCCCTAGATAACGCATTCCAGTGTTTCACCACCCTCCTAGTGAGAAAGTTTTTCCTAATATCCAACCTAAATCTCCCCCACTGCAACTTGAGACCATTACTCCTTGTTCTGTCATAGATTAATAACCATAGATTAATTGGTTATTTTCAGATTCCTGATTGGATGATCTGTGTAACTGACCAGCACAACATAATATGTGAATATTACAATCAAATACACAATCCTATATTTGCATTATACTGGTTGTTCACATCTGTCATCTGAGATTATTTCAATCCCTGAATTAGATAACTTTTTAAACTAACAAAAACAGCACAAATGGCAAATTTTTAATTTATGATCTAATATATAATTCTCAATTCCTTTGCATCAAATTTCATGCAAACAGAGTTTAAATTCACTTTTTCAAGTATTCATATGAGTGAAGCTTGAGTGTTTCATGGACGTGAATGTGAGTGGTTTGGAAACATGATTCAGTCAGAATTTCCTATTGAAATACAGCAAATATTTGTGAGCTTTTTCCTTCCACTAAGGGAAAGTTCGTTAAGAAGTTTAGTTAATTAAAGTTTAAAAAATGCTATGAAATCCCATAATGAAAAGTGCTCTGTACTTTCAAAATAGTGTTACTGTAAATTCAGGGCAATTTTGCATTGTTTGCTATTTGAGGTATTGTTATTCACCCATTGTCACAAATAATTGTCAGGAGTGGCTCTACGAAGGCTGTTCTGTATGGAGAAAGGCACTATGTTTATTTAAAAAGTGTATAGCTCATTTTTTATTCCTGTCACAGCTAGTGCTGATGATGTTTATAGATCTGGGATTTTGATATCCCAGCACAAAATCAGATATTCAGTATGGTATGCAAATCTGCATAGGGGAATGACGGGATGAACTATCATTATCCTTTGCATAATGTAACAGACCTGAGATTCTCTCTGTAAAGGAAAGAAAGACAGTGGCACTGGTTAACATTTATCTTTAAACCTTTGCAGGAAAAAACTCACCGTTTATCTTCAGAGATTTCTTGTAACCTCAGGATAATGTCTACAGAATAAGATCTGTGGTTGGAATTTACTTATCTGTCCCCACTGTAAAGAGGAATATTGGATGGAGATCTTGTGCAGAGTGTGCTCCACATAGCTGGAATAATTTCTTTTATGAGTTTGGTAATCTTAAGAGCCTTAACCAGTTCAAGACTAAACTCTCCCCCAGCCCCTCTTTTTGTATATTTAATTGAAACACACACTAGTGTTTGGATCTGGCTATCTGAAGTACATTTCATGAGGGTGCCTACTTTTACATTTAAATGCATCTTTGTGCTTCATTTTCTTGTGAAAAGTGATTTAAACTTTATTTGTAGTTTTGTTTCCTAGCTGCTACCACAGCACAAATGATCATAATAATTGTGCTTTTAAAAGTAGCGATCTTTGTCTATTCACAAAGGATAAAATTCACTGTAGTACAGAGAGCCTACACAAAGACCTACATAATAATACACTCACTTAGATCTCTGTTGAACAACGAACTTAAGCACATGGTTAAATCCCATTGACTTCAGTGGGACTTAAGCCTGTACATAAGAGTTTCACTAAAACAGAGCTCGATCCAAAGTCTCTGGTAGTCAATGGAAAGACCTCCATTGACTTCAGTGGACTTTGAATTAGGAGTTGTAGCACGGGCATGGTTTTTTGGGGGGGCAGAAGGGGTGTTGCCTTGGGCAGGTGCGCAATTTGCCTCCCAACATGTGGCCCCATTGGCCTGACTGGAGCTGTTCCCCCTAATATAGAAGTCAAACTAAGCTTCTGAATTGTAGCCCTAAACATGGGGTATATCATGCACTGGTCTATGTTGTGCCATGAATATTTAAACGGAAGTTGTACTGATGTCAATCGGAGTTCTGCATAAATACTCAAGGCATGATATGGCCCATTTTGAGAGGCCTCTGAACTGGGGTGGATTATGGTTAATAGGAGCTTTTAGTCCTATCTATGTGCTGGAGATGTTTCTTGCAATGTCCCAATAGATCCTTTGATTGTTATAAGTGAGTATTAGAATACAGCACAGGAAATGGCAGTGCAAACTTCCCCACACCGTCCCCTCAATGTTTCCAATAGAGCAACCACCACAACTCTCTGCCATTCAAGCCTTGCTGACTATGCTGAGATTAGCTGGCTGCAGTGAGGATTCCAAATGTGCTGGATCTTGGCTTTGAAAAATAAAAATAGTTTTGTGTCTACATTAGACAGCAACTAGCCTGACCAAGGGAGGAAAAAACTTCTGCCTCTGCTATATCCATAATCATGAAAGGCATCCCTCATTTTAGACCCAGATTTACCTATCTCACACATTTACAGTGTCCTCACACTGTATTATTGCAATTATTTGCTGAGAGTCAGAAAGGCTGAAACATGAAATTGAGTTTAAAATGATCCTGCTTACACAAAAAGAAATGCATCACCCAGCATCAGACATTGATATTTTCTTCTCTTTCTTTGGATCTTTGCCCTCCACATAATTATCCCCCATTAATTTTTGTGAAACAAAAAGCCATCTGCTCACACAGCTCTAGTCTGGGACTGCTTTGCTGCTAAAAGCATTGAGCCTAACATTAACTACTAATGGGTATCTTCCCTCCATTAACCTGGATTCAGGTAGAATTCCTCAGCGGAGTTGTTTGTCTGTAGTTTTTAATGATAATTTCTCAGTTCCTGCTAGAAAGATGCTGGGGAGTTAGGTCATAGCTTGGGTCTGTATAGACATAATGATAAATGCTAAATACACATTAAGATGGGCATTTTTCTGTGTCATTGGACTCAGTTCTGGAACAGTCATAAGTGCTGTAATTTCCCTCTGTGTGGTGTGAAAGGGCGAGCCTTGATTAACTAGCTCATTACTGTAGAATCTAATTTGTCATCATTATTTTCTTCATTATTGCAAAAGTGAGGAATGTTCAGATGATTTTGAACAATATCCTTGTTATACAATATAGCACTATTCTTGAGGCTCGAGTATTGTGGGTCAGATTCTGATACCCTTATTCACAATGAATAATACCTTAACCTCCTAGTGGTCCTATTGATATCACTAGGGCCCGCTCATGGTGCTGCCAATGAGTAAGAAACTGAGAATCTGGATATATATGTGCTAAGAAAGTATATATAGAAAGTAGCTTTAACAGAAGCAGGATGTCAGAGACCTGTAGCTATTAATCATGAATAATATTATGGAAGCTAGGTGCTACAGATGGTTAGGAGATGCCTGTAATTACTTTTGCAGGGGTGTTTTAGGGCAAGGTTGAAATATTTTGGCAGAGCTATTGTAACACCGACAGTCCCCGGTTGTCAGCAAGCGGGATCGAGCCTGGGAACCTCTGGAGCTAAATGCATGAGCCTCTACTGCAGGGATCGGCAACCTTTGGCACGCGGCCCATCAGGGAAAGTCACTGGTGGGCCGGGACCGTCTGTTTACCTCCAGAATCTGCAGGTTCAGCCAATCGCAGGTCCCACTGGCCACGGTTCACCATTCCAAGGCAATGGGGGAGGCGGGAAGCAGCACGGGCCGAGGGATGTGCTGGCCGCCGCTTCCCACAGCCCCCATTGGCCTGGAACGGTGAACCGCGGCCAGCGGGACCTGCAATTGGCTGAAAACTGCAGACGCTGCAGGTAAACAAACCGCCACGGCCTGCCAGCGGATTTCCCTGATGGGCCGTGTGCCAAAGGTTGCCGATCCCTGCTCTGCTGCATGAGTTAAAAGCCACATGGCTCTTAGCTAAGGCTGTAGAGCAGACTCATTAATCAGTCTCTCTAAGTGGCTACTAGATGGGACAGAGCACCACACCCAGGAAGTGTGTGGGTTACACTTCGCTGCATGCACTGCCCCAGTGTGTGGTGCAAGCTGTCTTGCCTTTCCTGCCATGTTGTGCCAAGAAGCCCACATTTGTGAACTGACCAGAAGGATCTTTTTCAGTTGTTTGGTTATGAAGAGGTAAAGGAATGGCAGGAAGAGTGCACATGTAACCCACACACCTCGTGGGTGTGGTGTTCTGTCCCCTCTAGTGGCACCGAGACCACTTAGAGATTAATGAGCCTGCTACAGCTTTAGCTAAGGGCCATGTGGCTTTTAGAGGCTCATGCATTTAGCTCCAAGACGCAGGTCCGATCCCACCTGCCGATGACCAGGGCCCGTTGGTGTCACACACAGGCCTTGTTGAAATCACTGCAGGTCACAGTACCACACACGTCTTTCCCACTGGCAACGAAGACCACAATAATAATACTATCAAAGGTGAGGCATAAAGTGTTTCATTAGCAAGCAACACTGTGCTATTAAATACATATCAGCAGTGTCCATAAACATGTGAAGGTTGGTGAATGAATTTAACCAGGGATTCTCAGCTAGGAGATTGCAACTCACACGCACCATGCACTTGTCATATTGCTAAATGGAAAGGGGTGTACCAGGTAGATAGAAGGGGGTCCTCGCTTCTGATATAGAATAGGGCAAGAATCACTGGTTTAATGAAAACCTGAAGGGATTTTTAACTATTTAATTAATTTAGCTGTGCCATGGGGGAGGGGAGAAAGAGAAGAGGGAGGTGAGACCTAGCTGGGGTGTCTCTGTCTTCCCACGCCTTTGGCCCCAGAATTGCCTCCCTCTGAGGTCACCAGGGCCCATGCAGCCTCCCCATCCCCTTTTCCCCAGTGTATGATCTCAGACTGCTGGGAGGGGCCAACCAGAAACTCAGCTGATAGGAACAGAAACCAGAAGCGGCAGCAGTGACCTTTGGAAACTGATGATGCCATCAGTGCCTGAATGTTCTTTATTGATTATACACCAGACATTCCCTGTCTCTTCACATCAACCCCACTTCACCTGCCCTGCATGCCCCCCACCCCCCGTTCTTTGCCCTTCTCCTTTCCCCAGCCTTCATTACCCACCTCCCTTCAACATTTGTTTTTCTGTTCAGGGAATTTCCTGCCAGCTAGAGCTTCCCCCACCCTTTCTTTTAAGGAAAAAAACAAGCAAAAAAGCAAATCCATCCATCTATCCATACATCATGGCACTTACATGGTTTGCAGACCAGCACATTGTTCCCTCCACTGGGCTGTTAGAGCCCTTCCCCCCACCCCTAAACCTTTGTCTCCCTTGACTATTTAGATTGGTAAGTATCTGAGGACAGGGCCTGTCTCTCACTGTGTGTTTGTACACCACCTACCACAGTGAGGCTTTAATTTCAGTTGGGTACTTAGGTGGTACCGTAATACAAATAATAATAAATAGGAATTGTGCCTAAACAAAGGCTTATCCATTAAAAGCTTTATAAATCAGATGAGTGAGCCTGATTGGCGTTGGAAAAATAGGACACCTATAAATACAAATGAAGAGGAGGAAAAGGCGGCAGGATGTACAGGAGTGCATGAGATGGACAGGTAGACCCAGAAGTGTGAATGGAGCAGCTGAATCACACAGAAACCTGAAACCGAAGACAAAGAGGGTATAGAATTGGGAAGAACTAGCTATTACCCACTAGTATTTATGGCTACTTCTCCCTGTTGCCTATTTCCAGGCCAAGTTGTGAAACTACAGTGCTACCATCTCATCTGCAGCACTGTTTCCCTGGGTGATGTTCACATGGCCAGTCAGCTCTTGTCTTGGGTGCTGTCAAGATCGTTTCTAGGCATTTTATTTTCAGAGGGAAGTGTGGAGATACTGCCAGCTTTGGCACGATAGCACTCTGGAAACAATCATTATACACCATTTGCTTGGCTTTTCTTACTCGCCCGATTATTTTTACTTTTAATTTTCTCCTGACAATCCTGGTTAGTGGACAGTGCCAAGAAAATCCATATGATGTAAGTGAATCCTAAAGTGATTGACATATGTATTCCACATACAGAGAATCTGCTGTCATTATTACTAAACTGGCCTTGGGCAAAACACTGCAGCACCAGCTCAAGTTTTACTGATCCTCAGATTCCCAGCTGAATTTGTATCAAAACTTAGAAATCTGATTTAAAAGAATGCATCTGGATATACAGATTTAAAGGAAAACTACAGAGATTAGCGTCAATTGCTTGGGTAGCTAAATGAATACTACTTAGCCCATCCTCCCAAAGATCGAATATTTATCTAGCTCTATTTGTGCCTACAAAAAAATTAACAATGGTTAGACTGCTAATGTGCTGATATAAATATGATGCTGATAATTATTGTCTCATTGTTTCCTTGAGCTCCCCTGTCTACTTAGCTATATCCATCTGTTGTCTCTTGTCATCTTGTACTTAGATTGTGAACCCTTTGGTGCAGAGATCATCCTTTTGTTCTGTGATTGGTGTAGGATCAGGCTCTATAGGTCAGTGGTTCTCAACCAGGGGTATGTGTACCCCTGGGGGGTACTCAGAGGTCTTCCAGGGGGTACATCAACTCATCTAGATAATTGCCTGGTTTTACAACAGACTACATAAAAAGCACAAGTGAAGTCAGTACAAACTAAAATTTCATAGAGACGATGACTTGTTTATACTGCTCGATATACTATACACTGAAATATAAGTACAATATTTATATTCCAATTGATTTATTTTATAATTATATGAAAACAAAGAGAAAAGAAGCAATTTTTCAGCAATAGTGTGCTGTGACACTTTTGTATTTTTATGTCAGATTTTGTAAGCAAGTTGTTTTTAAGTGAGGTGAAACTTGCGCGTGAGCAAGACAAGTCAGACTCCTGAAAGGGGTACAGTAGTCTGGAAAGGTTGAGAGCCACTGCTATAAGTCAACAGTCTCTTGACTACATAATATACCTAAACAAGAGTGTTTCCTTTTGCTTCTGCAGTTTTCCTACATGTAGTAAAATAATGGCTTTAATTTAATAGGGAAAATGGGCATCCGAATTCCCAATATCCCTTTCCTAGATCTCTCTGATTTTAGTCCCAGCTGTTCACACAACAAGGAATCACAGATAATTTAATGCATTGAACTATCTGTGGTATTTTTAATGCACCCAAAACTGTCATATATAGACCTCATGTTTTAATGGCACTTTTTTAAAGGATATTTCAAATCCTTGACTCCCTCCCATTATGTGGTGTGTGCGTAATTTAAAAAAAAAAAAAAAAAAATATATATATATATATAGCAGGAGCACACCAGCAATATTAGAAACATAAAAGAAACATTTAAAATTAAATTGTGGTGGATCAGAAGTTAGAGAGGAGCTTCGATTCCCATTGGGTACATTTGTAACATTTAATCTAATCATCATTCAGCAGTAGATACAATTCCAGCCTACATCAAAGTAACTAAAATACCGCTTTGATGGTTTAATAGTAGCTGGCAGTGTAATGACAGGTGGCCACAACTGCAATCCTAATTTGAAACAAGCTGCAATCTTGGTTAAAGACATATACCTCTTGCAATTCTTTGAAGCCTATTTCTTTGAATGAATTGGGAAATATAACTGAAACCAGAACTACAGTAAATTTCAAGGGCTGTGCTTGACATCCCTTCCCTGTTGACATTGCCTTTAGCAGCTGCTTCAGCAAGTACATTATTCCACAGTGGCACTAATATTGTTGTTTGTTCAGCTCAGATTTTATATTAGCTCAAGCAGATGAAAGAAAACTGTCATTGGTAAGAGTGTTACATAATACACCACAGATACATCGGCAAGCAGACTAGCACATCAGAAACTGAATTGGGATGAAAATAGTGTTATTGATAGATATTCGTTTAGCATGCTCTTGGACATGGCACAGTGGATTTTCCTTAATAGGTAAAGAAATCACTAAAAAAAATACTCCTCATGAAGAAGTTCTGAAAAAAAAACCCTCAAACATTGTTGTGCTTATTTTAAAATAAACATTATTTTGGAGTGCTTGTGCAAGAACTGTAAACTGGATTAGAAAGCAAAAGACTCATTACATAAACGAGGAGTACAGCCAAGAGGACAATATGTATGCAAATTGTTCAGATGTTTGATGGTTACTCAAAAGTCCATAGGCTTGCCCCAGAGGTGAGGCTCGCTAAATGAAGGTGGGTTCATTACATGCACATATCTCTGTATGTGTGCTGGCAAACACAAATGTTACGCAAAAAGAAAAGGAGTACTTGTGGCACCTTAGAGACTAACACATTTATTAGAGCATAAGCTTTCGTGGGCTACAGCCCACTTCATCGGATGCATAGAATGGAACATATAGTAAGAAGATATATATAGATATATATACACATAGATAAGTTGGAAGTTGCCATACAAACTGTGAGAGGCTAATTAGTTAAGATGAGCTATTATCAGCAGGAGAAAAAAAACTTGTGTAGTGATAATCAAGATGGCCCATTTAGACAGTTGACGAGAAGGTGTGAGGATACTTAACATAGGGAAATAGATTCAATATGTGTAATGACCCAGCCACTCCCAGTCTCTATTCAAACCCAAGTTAATGGTATCTAGTTTGCATATTAATTCAAGCTCAGCAGTTTCTTGTTGGAGTCTGTTTCTGAAGTGTTTCTATTGCAAAATTGCCACCCTTAAATCTTTTACTGAGTGGCCAGAGAGGTTAAAGTGTTCTCCTACTGGTTTTTGAATGTTATGATTCCTGATGTCAGATTTTGTCCATTTATTCTTTTGCGTAGAGACTGTCCGGTTTGGCCAATGTACATGGCAGAGGGGCATTGCTGGCATAATAGCTCATCTTAATTAATTAGCCTCTTACAGTTTGTATGGCAACTTCCACCTTCTCTGTAGGTAAATATATATATCTTCTTATTATATGTTCCATTCTGTGCATCCGATGAAGTGGGCTGTAGCCCACAAAAGCTGATGTTCTAATAAATTTGTTAGTCTTTAAGGTGCCACAAGTACTCTTGTTCATTTTGCAGATACAGACTAACACAGCTGCTACTCTGACAGATGTTACGAACAGTACACATCATTTGTGCAGAGTTACAATTAAGAGAGGAAGGACTGTCCAGAGGTTAGGGCATTCACGTGGAATTCAGGAGACCAGGGTTCACTTTCCTACTCCACCAAGAACTGCCTGCATGTTCCTGGGCAAGGTGCTTAGTCTTCCTCATCTCCCACTGTGTCAAATGGAGATAATGCTTCCCTACCTCACAGGGTTGGAAAAAATTATGAATCCCTACAGATTCTGCTGCAATGGAGGCCATATAACTACTAATACACAGCACTTCTGATTACAGCTGGCTGAAACTCAGGATTTCTGGTTGGTTAGATACTTCAGTTATTCAAAATTTGGGTTTATTCTGAATGAGAACAAAGCCCCTCCTCCTTTATGACATGCTGAAAAATGTTCTTTTTGGCAACACCAACTCATGGTATTTTTATGATTGAGAATACAGTTGTGCTAATTGTACTTTTACGTTAGCCATCCAAATGCATACACAGATACACATGCATTTGCAAGCACAATTTCCCTGAAGTCAATGGGAAATTGCTGTTGGAGTGTGGTTGCCTGAGGCCTGCAACAGCACCAATGAAAATTTATGAAACAAGTTTGGGGAATGAATTGAGATATGGCTGCTGTTACGCCACCCCCGTTGGCTATGCCTGTGCAAAACAGCCACGTTTCATAGGATTTCAGGTTCCATTTGAAAACCTTTGTACTAGACTAATTAGTATCATCATCTATTAAGAAGAAGCATCACTACATCACTAATAGTGCTCTAATGTATTTACCCTTCAAAATATTATCTGTACAGCATTAAACATAACTGCTTTGCAATTCAGTGGCTTTCTTCAGAGACGGTGTAAAACAGAACAGATTAAGAAGCCCTTTCTGGCAGTGCAGATATAGAGCTAACACTATCAAAATTCCATGAGCATTCAAGGAAGATGAGTAAAAATGTGCAAAGGTTAATTGGCAGAGACAAGATCTGTAAACTAAAATTATCAGAGCATCAATTTCCTACAGTATTTCATCCCAAGGACAGTAGCAGGTTCCTAAAAAATAATTGTAAAGCATATATTATTTTGGTTGCTGGTGTTACTCTGGTAGGTTGTAAGCAACTTTTGTAGGCTTAATAATCAGCCCTGACAGTAATACGTTTCTCTAGTATTTAAAACTCCTTCACAAGAGGTGGTGATAATCACTGGAGCAGAAAATTTAATAAGTCATGGGCAGTAGAATAAATATTAAACTAAATTTTCCAAAGAACAATAACTAAACCCTTTTTCAGCTAAAGGAGTCACATCTGAAGTTCAGGAGTGTGTTACTCAACCAAACTGAAGATCATTTTTGGGTCTTAAAGCACCTCTCTTACCACACAACTCTATGAACTATGATAGAACAGCTCCCACCTACTGTCAAGGACCTTCAGCCTTTCACCACATACTATGGAGCAATGGAGGCTCCATATGGCTGCAGTAAGCTTTCTTAAATATTTTATATGATTTCTTACACCATTCCAGGAAGAGTTAATGGCACCAGCCATGACACAATAAAGAAAGGAAAAAATACCCCTCCAAGAGCAGGCAAGTCATTGTGTGGACTTTGAAGTTCTGTGGTTTGATTTTTCAAGGAGAAAATGTAGTAATTGGTCAATACAACTAAAACAATACTTACGTCCTGGTGTTTTAATGCATTTTCTTTTAGAAGGCACTCAGTTTTAGAAACCTGTAGTGTCTTTTGTATTACTGCACAAAGTACCTTGACCTTTATTATATTTAAATGCATTTTAACAGACTGACGGTGCTATACAATTCATAATACCACCACCACTATAAGTAATAATGAACTTGGATTTATTTAAAACTATTTTAAGAATGCCAATAAATAAAAGATCTATGGGACATTGTATTTTTTATATAGTGCCTTATTTACATCGTTGTTAGTATTTGTGCTCTGGTAAGAACAAGGACTGTAAGCAGTGATGAGCTGCCAAAATCTTAACAACCAGTTCCCTCCTCACCCCACAAGGGGGTCGTGGCCCACCCCCGTCCCCTGGGACTCCTGTCCCATCCAAACCCCTGCGTTTCTTGACGCCCCCCCGCCCTGGGACCCCTGTCCCATCTACCCTCCTCCCCTGTCCCCTGACTGCCCTCAGAACCAGGCAGGAGGGTCTCCTGGGCCACTGTAGGGGCGGGGTGGGTACCCACTAAGAGCCAGAGGGACCTGCTGGGAGGTGGGGGGGGGGAGTCTGGCGATGCTTACCTAGGGCAGCTCCCAGGAAGCATCCAGCAGGTCCCTCTGGTTCCTAGGGGTGGGGTAGCATAGCTAGGGGGGAGTAGGGGGAGCTGCTGCTCCCCCCCACTGATCAAATGAAAGTGGGGTCTTAGGCACCGATTCTGTGGGTGCTCCGGGGCTGGAGCACCCACGGGGAAAATTTGGTGGGTGCAGAGCCCCTGCTTGCCTCTGCTCCGCCTCTGCTTCCTCCCCTGAATGCACCGCCCTGCTCTGCTTCTCCGCCCCCTGGCTTCCCATGAATCAGCTGTTCACGTGGGAAGCCGGGGAGGGCTGAGAAGCAAGCGTCGCGCTCAGGCCTAGGGAGGTGGAGGTGAGCTGGGGCAGGGAGCAATCCCCCACCCCACCCCCGGTTACCTGCTGCGATGCGGGCAGCCCTCCTTGCGCCCTCCCGACCCAGCTCACCTCCGCTGTGCCTCTGCCTCCTTGGGCCTGAGTGCGAAGCCTCCACTTGCTTCTCAGCCCTCCCAGGCTTCCCGCGCGAACAGCTGATTGGTGGGAAGCTGTGGAGGTGGAGAAGCGGGGCGGCGCTTTCAGGGGAGCAGGTGGAGGCGGCACAGAGGTGAGCTGGGGCCAGGCGCGGGGCGGGGTGGGGAGCTGCTGGTGGATGCTCTGCACCCACCAAATTTTCCCCGTAGGTGCTCCAGCCCTGGAGCACCCATGGAGTCAGTGCCTAAGGTGCCACTTTTGCCCCATGAGGGACAACTGGTTCTAAAATGGCTTCTAAATTTAACAACCAGTTCCAGCGAACTGGTGCAAACCAGCTCCAGCTCACCACTGACTGGAAGTGTGTCTGGACCCTTGTGCATGCAGAGGATAGAAGCTCTTTGAACCCTTGCCCCTTTTTATGTGCCTTCAAAGAAGCGAGAAACAATCTGGCCCTAAATTTACCTACATTATCCCAAGCTATTCAAAACAGACTTCAAGAGCCAGATTTTCAAACAAATTAGACACACAACTGCTCTCACATGTTGTATCACAAGTGTATTCATTATTCACGCACAGAGTTACTTGGACTGTGCATGCAAATCAGGTAGCTGTGAACAGAAACGGCTGGTGACACCTACATCTGCACAATCACACTCAATTTCAGACCTAAAAGTCGCAATTCTCCAACAAAAAAACTTCAAAACCAGACTCCAACGAGAAACTGCAGAATTGGAATTCATTTGCAAACTGGACATCATTAAATTAGGCTTGAATAAAGTCTGGGAGTGGATGGGTCATTACACAAAGTAAAACCTATTTCCTCATGCTAATTTTTTTCTCCCTACTGTTACTCACACCTTCTTGTCAACTGTTGGAAATGGGCCATCCTGACTATCACGACAAATTTTTTTTTCTCCTGCTGATAATAGCCCACCTTAACTGATCGCTCTTGTTATAGTGGGTATGGCAACACCCATTTTTTCATGTTCTCTGTGTATAGATATCTTCCTACTGTATTTTCCACTGCATGAATCCGATGAGGTGGGTTTTAGCCCGCGAAAGCTTATGCCCAAATAAATTTGTTAATCTCTAAGGTGCCACAAGTATTACTCGTTTTTTTTGAATGGGCTAAGTAATTGTGTGGGCTAGTTAACTTATTTGAATATCTGGCCCCCATGGAGAAGGAAGACAGCATGAAGTATCCTTATCCTGAAGGAGAATCACATTGTGCTAATGAGAGGCTATTGTAATATAGGATGAGTTCAGCATTAATTAGTAACTGCTGTGGCAATAATAAATAATCTAGTGGGTGAATGGAGCAGTCCTAGTTCAACATCAGGACAGTACTGTATTCCATTCACATAGATACCATTCTCTGGGAAGTGATGAAATTGACAAGAAAGTATTTAGTCCCAATCTATAATGTCTTCATATGGTGAATCAACACAGTTTCTCTCTCTCTCTCTCTTTTTGGTATTTCCCCCCCAGCACTGAATTGTTATACTTAAAAAAAACTACCCATCCATACTATGATTCTTCAGCAGCCATAATAAGGGACTACATAAATCTCTGGCAGCATTGTTTGCTCCCATAAGTTTAGGTTAAATATTCATTAGACCAGAGAATGATGCTATAGCCTGGTGGTTAATGGGTGAGGGGGAAGAAAGAAAGACACCTGGGTTCCAGTCCCTGCTCCAATTAATATTTAACTATATATACACAAAATGTAACAGTATCAAGAGAACAGAATGAGAGAGATCTGCCAGATATCCAATAGCCTGGTAGCCAAGGGCACTCACCAGTGGGGAAAGACCCAGGCTTTAGTCCCTGCTCCTGATTGTGGGTTCAAACCTTGGTCTCCCCCATCCCATGTGAGTGCCTTAACCACTATGGAGTGTAAGGAAAGAACACCCTCTGCTCAGGTTTTTGAATGGCAAATAAATATCCTTGTTATTCGAGCCTGAGAAAGCAACATGTTTCATCCTGGCAATGTCAAAATGAACCATATTGACATTTCTGAACTATTTTTTCTTTTCCATGACCAACGAGGAGACCTATGCAAATTGGTGAGGATTTTTATCAAGCCTTCCCCAGGAAAGGGGGTGTAGTGCTTGGGGGGATATTTTGGGGAGGAGATGTTTCCAAGTGGGCACTTCCCCTGTTATTTTTGTTAGACGCTTTGGTGGTGGCAGCATAAGGTCCAGGGACAAAAGGTAAAACAGTTTGTACCTTGGGGAAGTTTTAACCTAAGCTGGTAAGAATAAGCTTAGGGGGTCTTTCATGCACGTCCCCACATCTGTACCCTAGAGTTCAGAGTGGGGAAGGAACCTTGACACAAAGGTGAACACAGCCCCAAACCCTTGGATCTTAAGAACAATGAAAAAGCAATCAGGTTCTTAAAAGAGAATTTTAATTAAAGAAAAAGTAAAAGAAAAACCTCTGTAAAATCAGGAAGGGAAATACCTTACAGGGTAATCAGATTCAAAACATAGAGAATGCCTCTAGGCAAAACCTTAAGTTACAAAAAAACACAAAAACAGGAATATACGTTCCATTCAGCACAACTTATTTTATCAGCCATTTAAACAAAACAGAATCTAACGCATATCTAACTAGATTGCTTACTAACTTTTTACAGGAGTTCTGACCTGCATTCCTGCTCTGGTCCTGGCAAAAGCATCACACAGACAGAGAGGACCCTTCCCCACCCCTCCAGCTTTGAAAGTATCTTGTCTCCTCATTGGTCGTTTTGGTCAGGTGTCAGTGAGGTTATCTTAGCTTCTTAACCTTTTACAGGTGAAAGGGTTTTTCCTCTGGCCAGGAGGGATTTAAAGGTGTTTACCCTTCCCTTTATATTTATGACACGGGGCAACATATAACACATTTAAATATGCAAACCAGGATTTAAAGAAGCTGAAATTTCAGACCAGGGAGTAGTGTTCAAGTCTGATATTGGCAAAGTGACCATGTTGGTTATTTACTTCACCAATCAAAAGTTTGTCTCCTGTGCCCTCTACTTTCTTTAAATGCCAGTTGAAATGATTGGTGCATTTGCTATTTAAAACAGACGAACAACTAAGGCTGGTCAAAACAATTCAGATTTTTTTTTGAGAAAATGCTTAGTTAAAAAATTATATTTCCAACAAAATTGACCATTCTGTAAACTGATAAAAAACAGCAGCAAAGTTTTATGATCATTTTTGAATTGTTTTGTTTACATTTCAATGTTTTTCAATAAGATCCAATAATAGTGCAATGTGATACATGAATTCCATCCAAGGATCTCAAATTGGTTTGCCCATATGAATAAAATAAACCTCACTGAAGAGGAATTTCATCTGTTCTTCTTTCAGTTAGCCTTCCAATGCTACTTGTCTGCCAATTTAATTTTATGTTGCATACACAAATTTTATTAAAAGAAAGCTATTTAAGTTACAAAGCCAAATGCTTAAAAGTTAGGAAACTCCAGAACTTAGGTTGCCCATGCAGCCTGAACTCTATCCCCTTGTGTGTCCATCCTGTGTACTGAATGAAGCAGGGATCCTGTGGAAAAATAGTATGTGATAATGTGATTAGAGACTATATCATAATGCATACAGACAAGGAGGCAGAATGAAGGTTGCATGGGCAACTATAAACCTGGTATTTCTTAACCTGGTATTGCTTGACTTTGCAACCTAAATAACATTCTTTTAGTGTAGTCTTTATGTAATTTTCTGAGTTTATTATTATTTTATTAAGGAAAAAAGGTAAAATCATTGTATTATGTACTACTGAGTTCAAGAGTATTACCAATGAAGTCATTGAGTTAATCACATCCTTAATGTTATGCAGACGCTTAAGTACCTTGTTGACTCTGGGACCTTGCACAGTAAGTAAGATGAGAATATGCAGGCAGAGTGGTTGTCCAAGTCACAGATGAAATGACAGATAGGAATGTAACTAGAACTCAGGCTTGAAGCTCTAACTGCAAGATAATTCTTTTCAATTGCATTTCTCCCGGATGCCACCAACTGATATTAAAACACGTTGTTCCAAACAGATTAGAAAATTAAATGATATTTAAAATTATTAAATTTTTTTCTAATGCATTTCCCCTCCCCCATTGTTATGGGCTTTGCATGGAGATAATTTACCTGAATACTCTTATATGATCCCACCTTAAACTTGGAATGCATAACTCATCACAGTCTATTGTCTGCTCTTGGAGCCTATGACAAAGGGGACTGCTACTTAAATAGAGCTGTGCTCTTAATTCTCTGCACTACTGTCTACATTTATATCATAATTTCCTTCCTCATGTAACCGACAGGTACTTAATACAAATCTTACACTCCACAGAAGGGAAAAAAACCCTTGAACATTAGTTATGTATTCTTCATTTAATTTTTATGAACACTTAGCAGGTTAGCCTTTGTTTTGATTTTTTTCTTGAAGTCTAATTATTCCATATGTCCTTTCATATTTTGTCTAATCTGCAATTGTATTTCTCATTATCATTTTGTGAAGATATGCTTGCTATTTCCTCTGGTTTCATTCTCTCTCTTTTATGTTTCACTTGTACAAAATTAATTACATTGTACCTTCAAGCATAATTTTCACGGTGTCTCCATTGCACTGTGCCTGCTTTAATTAATGCTCTTCTAATGTAGGTTTTAGAGAGAAATGGTGCAATATTCCAAGCATCAAAGAAACAAAAGATCTAACAAAGCTGAAATGAAAGAGCCAGACAAAACCAGCACACAATGTGTTCTCATTGGAAAATGTCATTCCAACTTTATTTTAGATAGTAAAACTGGAGAAGATAGATTCATTACGAACGAGGAAAAAGTAGAAGCAGCTTGGTATAGCTCATTCCAAACTGGGTGAAGAATCTATAACACTCAAAAGCTCATGAGACAAGTTCAGCTTCTCATGAGTATTGTGTCTCCTTACCCCATGGAAGAACTTGGTGGCGATCCAACCAATTGCCGAGTTTTCCCATTCCAGTGTGTGCTATCATTATTGCAGCCCAATACAAATGATACTTGAGACACTCATGCCATCCATAGACTGCAGTGGTGCTAAAGGAAAAGTCTTCTGGGCTGGTACCAGAGACTGCAACAGGAAAAAGTTTTCTTTAATCACAAACCTGATTTTGTGCATATTTCACCGTGTGTCTAATCTCACCAGACACTGACACATAAGTTCCACAACGTTGCATGGGATTCCAGCCACATGACTACAGTTCATAATTCAGTAGAGCTGCGTGGCTAAGACTGCATGACATTTAAAGAGTGAAGCCCTGCATTTTCTTTAGTCTCTTTAGACCACAAAAGCATAAGATCTGGAGATCTCCTGAGTTTTCCAATGTATTTTAATTAGTTTCACCCTCAGAAATAAACTTCCAATGACAGCAAGTCCATCAACACAATTGACCGTTTTATGCCTCTTGAAATCTAAAGAATTTGGTTTGATTTATTTAAAACAAATGTTTATTTTTGTGGGTGTAATTCTGTGCCCATCATTATTGCACCAGATATGAGACATTTGTATTGGTTAAAAAAATATGGAAGCCAAGGTGAGACCTTTTTCAATAGCAGGCCTTTTCAAGCAAAGATTGAAATCTTACCCTTAAATTGTTGTGTGAGAAGGTGGTACATGGTTGGCACTGAGACACTTCTCTGGAATATAACAAGTGGGATCAGCATAAAGGAAGTTACTTTATGTAATTATTTTTTTAAAGACCCATGATTGGGTGGAGCCACTTATTCACAGCACTAACACATGTTCTTCATTCTATTCTTCGATTTTCATTTGTGGACAATGGACCAGATTGAAACTTGTCCTGAAAAGTAGGATTTTTTTTCTTTAAATTATTGTAAAGGGGTATCTTTTTTAGTGGGAGCAAATTTTTCTCGTAGATACACATGAATGGCTCCCATTGATTTTGATCAGAGCTGCATCCACACATAATTCATTCCCACGATGTTGCAAATCATTTTCATTTGTTGTTTGGCATAATTCTTTGTAAGCTTGGAATTGAAATCTGTGCCCTCATCTCATATGCAGGTACTGCTCTGGTATCTCAAATACAGGGCTGCTGGATTTTTGTTCATTTAGTTTTTGGGAGGACAAGAAGAGCTTTGAAGCATTTGGTTTGGGAAGAGAAGACTCAAACAAGATTTGTCATGGGATAAGGAAAAACAAAACAAAACAAGGTAGGTTGAATTTAGAGTCCACCAACTTTGATGGTGTCTCTAAGTTGGAGGAGCAATGCAGTCAGTCAAAGTTCTACCTTTCATATTCTTATAAAATGTCAAGAGACCTGGATTTCAAAGCACAATACTATACAAGCTCAGCCTTTTAAAGAACACAAAAACCTTTGATTTCAGAAACAAATGAAAGGAAAAATATGACTCTGTGAAACAAAGCATTCTACACATGTATATTTTTAGTGCCATGTGTTCAGATTAAAGGGCCAGGTGTCCTCATGTTAGTTAACCTGGGAAAGGCATCTCCAAATTACCTTTGAAATTTCAGTTCATAGACAGTAAATTTGAAACTGGCCAGTGGGCAGGGGCCAGAACCACATTTTGAAACATTCAATACCTTAAAACAGCCTTTGAATCTCCATTTTGCTTTCATTCCTGAATCTCTTTCTTTATGAGTTTAACAAGGGAAGATTTTTTTTTCCTCCCGTAGCTTCCTTCTAAAACCCTAAATGGGAACTTTCCACATAGTTAAAAAAGTATCATAGTTGCCTTTCATGTGCCAAAAGATCAAAGGGCTTCAAGAAAATGGAGATTCAATTGAAATACTTTTGCATATGTCATAGTGGTTGAGGTGTGGTTTTTTTGAAGAGGTGTAGGTTTAGCCTATATGTTCTTAAAGAGTATAGTCCTATAATATAATAGAATATTATATCACCTAGAATCCAACACACATTCCCTTTGCTTTAATGTCTTGGTAATGAGCACATTCATATCAATGCATTTAATGCTTAAGTAGATTTTATTATTTATGAGACAGCCATTAATAAACTCAACAGTCCACAGGAAGAATAATGTTATTTGAACAATATCAGATTCCAGCACCAGAGTATTCACCCAAGCTGTTTTTAAAGCGAAAAACAAGCCAAAAGCCTTACATTACAATGTTTAATCACTCTCATCCCTGACAACCTGGCAATATGGGCAGCTCCCCTTACCATTTATAGGTGTAAATGTCAGAGTCTATGATCAGCTGAATAAATGCTGAGACTTAGGGCATCAGAGGTCACTGAACGAGAAGCTAAAAGATCGGTGAGAAAGTGTGTCTGAATATGCTCATAAAGGAGGAACAGAGTGTCAGATGCCTTTACACCTCTCTTTCCACAATTTTTCATTAAAGAGGAGTTTTAAGTTCATGTTATATCTCACTAGTTTATGGGGTGACGGGAAAAAGTGGAACTCCTGTAATGGTGGCACCAGTCCAACCTGCAGAATAGACAGATCACAGGAGATGGCAAGGCAGTGGGACTCCTGTAATGCTACAGTGAAGGTCCGATCTGGCAGGATTTGGGCTTTTACATGCAATGCATTTTACACAATCTAACATTTTACACAATCTTCTAACTTTTACTGCTAGAGCTTTTTAGTTAAACATAATCCAAAGTCAATTTGCTCTAACCCTAACTATTAGAAGATCAAGATTATCCGGCCTCCTGACGCCTTAAAGTTTTCATTATAAGAGAATCATCTTGAAGTTAACTAGGCAGATGCTTTTTCCCGAGGAGGTCAACAGCTTCTTCTTCAAACAGTGTATTTCATCTTTCATTACAAAACACATCATATGGCTTTGTCATCTCTACAGGGCCAACCTTTTTGACTCCTTCAGAAGTTTTTGATTCATCGTCTCTAAGAGATTATTTTGTTTGTTCAATCAAACTCATTGCACCAGCCACCTCAGCTTTCAAGGTCTTGCAGTATATCAAAGCGCTGCTACCCGCTTCCTTTAACTATTTCTCAGCTATCACTAGGGTTCACACTTCAAAGTTTTCACATGCTGAGAGGTGGGGAGGGGAAAGCAGCCGTGAGCTTGCACAGATAAGTTTGTGTTCACAGGACAAAGCAAATATTTTTCTAAAGTAAGGATAATGGAATATGTAGTGATACAGAGCTTTGTGCATGGCATGCCGTTGGATTGCATACCCAGTGTGTATCGAGTTCCATCAGTGCAATGTATGAACAATAGACATGGAAAAGAAAACACAACTATTCCACAGGAGAAGAAAATTCCCTTGCTGTTGCTATAGACATACGGATATCTACTGAAAGAAAATTCAAACAATGAGCACAGCAGTGTGTGTAAATAGTGAGCGGGTTTTTAAACAACATTCAGGCAAAAGCCAGCATTCTCAAAAGATGCATCATCTTAATCCAAATTTATACAAAAAAACCCCCCAAAAACGAGTAGTACTAGTGGCACCTTAGAGACTAACACATTTATTTGGTGTGACAGGGTCGGGCCAGATGGCTATAGTAGAGTAACAGAAGGCAGATGTATTAGCCCCAGGCTAAGTAGGTTCCTTTTCACTGGGTAAGGTAACAGGGGCGGTTCCAGAACAATCAGGAACCTTCTGGAGACAATTAAGACAGGCTGATTAGAATACCTGCAGCCAATCAAGAAGCTTCTAGCATCAATTAAGGCAGGCTAATCAGGGCACCTGGGTTTTAAAAAGGAGCTCACTTCAGTTTGTGGTGTGTGTGTGAGGAGCTGGGAGCAAGAGGCACTAGGAGCTGAGAGTGAGAACGCTGACTGTTGGAGGACCGAGGTGTACAAGCATTATCAGACACCAGGAGGAAGGTCTTGTGGTGAGGATAAAGAAGGTGTTGGGAGGGGGCCATGGGGAAATAGCCCAGGGCGTTGTAGCTGTCGCACAGCTTTTCCAGGAGGCACTCTAGACAGCTGCATTCCACAGGGCCCTGGGCTGGAACCTGGAGTAGAGGGTGGGCCTGGGTTCCCCCCAAATCCTCCCAACTCCTGGTCAGACACAGGAGTCGTCGACCTGGACTGTGGGTTCAGAAAAATGGCCAAGCTGAGGGCTGCTGTGAAGCTCCAAGGCCAGCAAATCCGCCAATAAGTGCAAGACCCACCAACGTAGAGCAGGAACTTTGTTACATTGGGCATAAGCTTTTGTGGGCTAAAACCCACTTCATCGGATGCATGCAGTAGAAAATACAGTAGGAAGATATCTATACACAGAGAACATGAAAAAATGGGTGTTGCCATACCAACTGTAACAAGACCAATCAATTAAGGTGGGCTATTATCAGCAGGAGAAAAAAAATCTTTTGTTGTGATAATCAGGATGGCCCATTTCCAAGAGTTGACAAGAAGGTGTGAGTAACAGTAGGGGGAAAAATAAGCATGGGGAAATAGTTTTTACTTTGTGTAATGACCCATCCACTCCCAGTCTTTATTCAAGCCTAATTTAATGGTGTCCAGTTGCAAATTAATTCCAATTCTGCAGTTTCTCATTGGAGTCTGTTTTTGAAGTTTTTTTTCTTGGAGAATTGTGACTTTTAGGTCTGAAATTGTGTGACCAGGGAGGTTGAAGTGTTCTCTGACTGGTTTTTGAATGTTATAATTCTTGATGTCTGATTTGTGTCCATTTATTCTTTTGCATAGAGACTGTCCGGTTTGGCCAATGTACATGGCAAAGGGGCATTGTTGGCACATGATGGCATATCTCACATTGGTAGATGTTCAGGTGAATGAGCCTCTTATGGTGTGGCTGATGTGATAAGGTCAACACCATAAGAGGCTCGTTTGCCTGCACATCTCTGTGTATAGATATCTTCCTACTGTATTTTCCACTGCATGCATCCGATGAGGTGGGTTTTAGCCCACGAAAGCTTATGCCCAAATAAATTTGTTAGTGTCTAAGGTGCCAAAAGTACTCCTAGTTTTTTCTGCTGATGCAGACTAACACGGCTACCACTCTGAAACATATTTATACAGTTTTCCAAAGAAATGAGACTACTAAACACAAACTATTTTAAATGCTAGAACTTTATCCTGCACAAATCCATAGGATTTTTTCTACTAACTTGAGTGGGAACAGGACCAACCCCCGAATGCCTATGCATTAAAGTGTACTTTTAGAAAAGAGGATCAGACCGCTCGGAGCTGCCTCCTCTCATTCTGAATGCAACCATAAAGGTCAATGAAGGCACAGCCCTGCCAAAGAAGACTGTGAGGAGAACCCCATTGCAGTGGGAGTTCCAGAAGGAATTCTGGTTGAGTTGGACAGAGATAGTACAGTAGACAGTGCAGACTGAAATGAAGGGAAATTTCACTGTTGTAAAGCTGGAGTAACACAGTGGTGAATCAGGCTCCATCTCTTCTAAGATATATGTATTTTAATTATGACAAGTTCTGCAAATCCTACTTTTCTGGGACAGCCAGGGGTACATTTTCGAGAGGGCTGAGGCCTACTCTCTATTTTTATTTATGTATTTACTTAGCAATTGCAGTTCTACTGTAGAAGTAAATGCAGCCAAAAATTGCACCTTTGAAAAGGAAGCCACTCCACTGAAATTTGGCTGTAACTATCTGAACGTTGACTGTCTTACAATGCAAAAAAAAAAAAGGCTTTTTACCTGACTTTAATATCTCCAGTGAGAGGTTTATTATTTTTTTAAACCTCTTGGCTTTGTGTAAGCCTTTCTAATGCCTGACAGTTCAAAATAGTACTCATCTAGCCTTTGGGACTGAATGGATATATTATGACTAGAGCTGGATAAAATTTTTGGCTGAAACTTTTTTCTGGAGAAAAATGATGATTGGGCAACACCAAAATGTTCAGTATTTTGGTTCAAAACAACTGATTGTTTCAAAATTTCCTTTGTTTTTATAAAGTTAACCAAAAACGTCTACAATTGATCAAAATCCAAATGTTCTGAAAATATTGAAACAAAATGTCTTGTTTGGCCGAAAACATACTTTGGTTTTTGGAATTGGTAGTGAACCCATAATTCACACAGTTGTAATTTGGACCCTATGTGTTATTGCCACAATAAGACGAACACAATAACAATAATTTATTTGCATAGGACTCTTTGAAAAGATCCAGTGATGTTTACACTGAGGTTCCACCTCTCATTGTCCTTACTCAGGGGGCTTGTCTACACTTACAGCAGTTGCACCACTGTAGCGCTTAGTGAAGATGCTACCTACGCCAATGGGAGAGCTTCCACATTTCCAAAATTACACAAGCATATGATGCAGGAAAACAAAAATGCATGCAATCGCTCACTTAAATTTGCACTAGCAGTCACAGTGGTTTGCTGCACAAATCAGCTTTTGCATATACAAGTAGACATTCTGGCATTTGGCTGGCGATCTGCACAGGCAGTTCTGGTAATTAATTCATCACCTTTTCCATATGGTCCCTGTGCACCTCCTTAAAAAATATAAATAAATAAATGCAGCCCAGTAGGCAATCTAAACGTTCATATATTGAAGCTAACATTTTCAAATGTGAGTGCCTGATGTCAGATAGTTAAATACATATTTAGGTACCCACCTTTGAGACCTGAATTTCAGAAATGTTGAATTCCCCACGGATTGGAATGAAAATTGTCCATGGTCAGCACCTCCAAAATTAGATTATTTATTTAAGCATGTAAATAGGGATTTAATTGCCTAGCTTTAGGCATACACTTTTGCAAATGTTGGCCTGTGCACATATATACTAAACACAGGTCCAACAGAACCAAAGTATAGGCAAAAGAATAGATCCAGCTCTAAACTTTGCAGCTGCAGTATGCAGATATATAGATTTTTTTAAAAAAAAAACAACAACTACTTCCTCCTAAACATTCATCTGGCTACCAGTCTGGGAAAGGGCAGTGTTGTAAGTCACGCAAAGATTTGCAGCCAGTTTGGTCTAAGTTAAGGTTGAAGAACAACCTTAACTTTATTTCTAATGATCCTTAATCAGACATGCCATTCAATGATTTTTTTTTGCATAATACCTATTATGCAAACTCTTATCTGCACCTCCCTTAACTTCGAGCCTTGGATAAGAACAAATAAGACCCACTGTACTAGAGTGGCTTGTTTCTTATTAGAGCAGCACTAAGCTTCAATCAGTAAGCTGAAAAAGGAGCTGTTCATTAAATCTTTTTTGTTGCTCTGCCAGTCACAATGCAGCGCAACAGAATCCTTGTTTCTGTTGACTGAGACACATGATATAAGGTCACATAAGTGAAAGTCACAGGATGTAGACAGCCTAGGTCATGTTCAAATATGGAGAGGAACCAGAAGTGAACATTGCTTAAGCATACCTAAAGCATTGCTCACAGTATCCCTTGATCTACTCCTTCATCTCATAACAGGAACATTTCAGTGGTGCACTATGTCTCCATGGAATACGCTGCTGGATGAATAGTCAAGAAACTTCATAAATACACCACTACAAAACTCCGATACATCAGGACAAATGAGTTAGCAAAGTGAATACAAAAAAGTGAACAACTTTAGCTTGCTGACAGAATGTTTTGGAAGCTAGCCCGGGCAGTGTCTTCCTCACTGTAGCTAACTGAATAATTGTGGAAGTGCTGCTTTCTGTTACCAAAGGAGACACAGATTACACACACACACACACACGCACACACACGCACACACTTTCTTCTAACAGAATGCAAGGTCTGCTTGCTTTGATCATTTTCTGTTTGAGATGGGGGCTGGTCTTGTCCTACGCAATTCTAAAGGAAAAATTAAAGACTCTATAAGAACATGGATTTTGTATTAAAGGAAATCAAATATTGATAAAACATCTCTGACTCAAAATGGAACCGATCAATTGTTCAACAGTTGGAATTCATGCAGAATCCTATTTAGCAAGGTGTTCAAATAGTAGCCCTATTATGCTTCATTTCCCAACAACAATATATGATGACACAGAGGAGAAAAAACATATACAACGTACTATAACACATCCTAGCTTGATGATAGATTTGAAAGAAGAGCTCCATACAGTAGCTAGAATTCCTAGGGACATAGATTGCACGCTGTTGGGCACGCTATACATTCTTGAGCCTGTTTAATATAGCACACATTCTTTGACAAATACGCACACACCCTTTGAAATGAATTTACTTCAGCTATGGTATATTCCCTTTCCATGAATTCATGAGATCAAGTTTAACTGGCCTGACTGTTCACAGGAAGGGCATGTCAAAGTTACATGCACAAGTATTTGTTATGAAAACTGAATGTTATACTTGCACATGTAAGTATTTCTATGTTGAGTCCACCAGGGAAATAACACCATATGATATTTCTGAACAGCTTTTACCAATACAGCTCAAATACTGAATATTTTAGTTTTGGCTACTAACCACAACACCATCAAAACCATTACATTTTTTAAAAATTTAATTTTTTTCAGGAAAGAGGCTAAATTAATCAGCTACGTTACAAATGATTCACACAGCTCTAATAAATTTGTAAGACACAGATAATACGGTCAGACAGATTGATTTCAGGTACTTCAAAACCAAAAGGGAAATGTGGCTCTTTACTTACTAATTCCACTTTACCATCATCCATCAAAAAATGTGAGCTTGATGTTTGAGATCTTAAAATTATTTGACAGCTAAACAACAGGCTAGGTTAAGACTGATCCATGTGAGGAAATGTCTACAGGTACAGTTCCTGCAAATACAGGTGTTGTTTACAACCCGAAGTGCACCTCTGTGAGTGTGGTTATCTTAGTATGTAGCTGGAGTATATATAACTCTATTTATGCTGTAGAAGGTTTCTCAAATCTTACCAGATTTCCCACCCCCGCATCTTTGTGATCTATGTTGGAAACATAAGTTTAGCCAAATACAGGAGTCTTTTTTCCATTTCATCATCAACTTTTTCTGAGCAAGCGAGGGCTTTCAGTTCTGTGTGTTCCTTGACAGTACGCCTTATAAATCCACACCCTATTAAGGTGATAATGCAAATAACAGGAGGATGCTGTTAATCCTTTTTTTTAATTTATTTTTTAACCTGGCATTGTTCTTCAGTGCCCTTACCCCTTTGAAATGATGTGTCTGCCCTTCTTGCACTTGCATGACATTTTGGTCCCTTGGCTTGCAGGACACAGATTCTGACTAGGCAAAAATTGGCTTTTCTGCCATCTGTCAAGGCAAGTTCATTCACTTTCTACTGCAGCAGCACCTAAGGTATAGTCCTTTTACAGATTAATATTTGTCTCCCTGTCCCCCCTTTCTTGTCCTTGCCAGCTGAAGTAAATGGCATGCATTTTCATATCGATTAATAAAGCAAGAATTCAAATTCCTCAGTAAATAGCATGCAAAGTCTTTCTATAGTAAGAAACAATGGTTCCCCTTATCCCTGAGCCTTTATGTCTTTTGTGCAAACACTATTTGTACTGACCTTATGCAAACCAATCTGTCTACATGCCAGTGAATATCGCACTTAAGCAATGAGTTTTCATTGCGAAATAAAGGTAAAATCCATAATGCCATTGAGAAATGAACTATGCATTATAATGAAATCTCACACTTTGTACAGCGTTTGTAGAGAAAAGCTTTCCTTTTCTTTTTTTTTTAAACTTGGGTCCTAATTGGCCATTACAAGAGAGCCACATACTCTACTTTGTCAGTCTTTCGGATTTATATAGCATGCCCTCATTTTAAATCTCTAAAGGTATTTTCACTCAAAGTCACAGTACATTTAACTAACAGTTTCATTCCAGCCAGAGATCTAAAGGACCTAACATATTTATTAAAGATTTTTGATCCTTTGGAGACAGATTAATAAGAAGCTGGTGACAGTTCTGCATGATAAAATGAGTCAATAAACAGAAATGTGTGCTGACATTAGATATACTGATCCACAAATAATACAATACATATTTGGGTTGTCACAAAGAAAAATCACTTGAAAAAGCCATTGCCATGATTAAATACTTTCTGCTATCTCAGGGGTTTTATAGTATATGTAAGTATTCCTTGCAAATTCCCTTGACTAATAAACAATAAAACAAGGTTCCCTTTTTATATAAGCAATGTGCTGCTTTGTATGATACTTTTATGGTATAATGAGTCATCATAATACACCATAAAAAGGTCTTAAATATTTTATAGATTATCCTTTTGTAAAAACAGAGCATACATTGCCAAAAATGTTCAGTGTTTCCTCAAAGAAACAAATGTGCAGATTAGTCTACCTAGACATGGTTATTTTTATTATTTATTTATTTGTATATGTCAAAGCCTAGGGACTTCAACTGCGATGCACCGCCCATTGTGCTAGACACCATACAAACAGAATAAGAGACGCGGTCCTAAAGATTGTACAATCTAAATTCTTAATTACCTCTCCAGAATCATCCGTGAGAAGACTGGCTAACCTGGTCCTCTCTTGTGTTGAGGTAATTTCTCATGATACAGAACCATTGGGGAGAGGACTTCAAGCAATAAACTTATAACTAGGACTGACTGGAAAACACAAGAAATTCATTTTGCAATAAAAATTGAGGTTTTGGAATTTGTTTTCATTCCAAAGTATAATGAAAATAAGACCTGTGAAAATTCTTCACAGGAAAGTGTGAGAGAGAACCACCATAGAAGAGCCCATCCGGAAGAACAGAGACTTGAACAGGGGTCTCCCACCTTCCAGGGAGTGCCTGAATGACCAGGCTATTGGCTTGTACAGAGTAGGGCTCTCCATCTGTTTCTCTCAACAGAATTTCGATCTTGGACCCAAGAAACCTTATGTTTCCACAGAATATTTCCATTTCCACTTAATGGCGTTTTCGACGGAAAAGAAGGTCTGCTGAAAATTTTTCAAACCGATTTACTTATAACACGAGTTGTCATTTCAGCAACAAATTCATGGCACCATTGATTCAGGGATCTCAACACACTTTATAAACATTAATGAACTCAGCCTCAGTACTACTGGGAAGGAGGTCAGTATTATCCCTATTTTACAGATGGGGAAACTCAAGCACAGGGAAGTTGAGCTAGAAAGACAGTCTTACCCCATGTGACACAGCCAGGGGCAGATTGCAAACTTCTCCTGCTGATGACCAGTGCCCTATGCCTGTGACAGTACCAGGACCAGAAGTCTGATGTCCTGATTCTCTCTGGCCCTGCTCTAGCCAGTCCTTGATTCATATTAGGTAAATGGGGTCCCTATGGTGATACACGGTGGCATATACACAGTTCCAGTAGGAAACAAAGAACAATGGGCCCGATTGTTCTCTCACTTATACATTTACACCATTGTTGCTCCATTGATGTCAGCAGAGTTACACATGATTTATACTGATGTGAGTGGGAGGAAAATTAGGCCCAGAGAGTCCGATCCTCAGCTGGTATAAATGAGCATAGCTCCATTATACTCAATAAATCAGCCCCAATTTACACCCATTGTGGCTCTACCCCCATATATTCATTTTTCTAATGAACCTTTTATCTTCATTAGAACAATGTCAGAACATTGCCTATCAGTGACAGAAAGTTTACAGTAGTGGTCTCGCCATTCCAACTACTGTACATTAAACCTAATGTAGTGTACTACATTAATACACTAATACTTAAAATAACGGCTCCCGAGGTTCTTGTTATAATGACCCTGATCTAAATGAGAAAGTATCTTTCCTTGTTACAGTTTTTCTTCAGTCATTATCTCTCATTTTGTCTTTAAATCTCCCCCCACTACACAAAAAATGCATATAATCTTGGGGTGGGGGGCTTTGGAATGGGGTCATAGCCTAGAAGTTGCTGATCATTTCAGGTGCTCATCATTTCAGACACATAATTTCTTCCTCTGGTCCTGCTGTAGAAGAAGTCATTGCTCCAGCTAGTATAGCTAACTGGCTAAGTAACTAACAGAAAGGATCCTTTGTCAGATCACAAAGCAACCAACAGTAAACACATAACAAATTAAACTGTAAGAAAGGTGTAAGAAAGTTAAACTCCAATAGACACAAATACTTTCAGTTAAACCAAATCAACATTCAGTTATGCTCATTAACCAACAGCCTGTGGGAAAGGAAGGGTAGTTCAGTGATTAGGGTGCTAGTTTGGGACTTAGCAAACCTGGATTTGATTCTTGGCTTCCTGTGTGACTTTGGGCAAGCCGCTTACTCTCTCTGTGCCTCAGTTGCTCATCTGTAAACCGGACTAATAGAATCTCCCTTTCTCACACAAGGGTGTTGGGAGCATGACAGTATTGTTTCCCTGAAATACTGTTACTGAAATGACAGCTCACTGTGTTGCAGTTGTTCTTGAAAGTCTCTTCACTGATGATACTGTATCATAGGACACTACACTAATGGGAGCCAAATAAGTACTTTTGATGGACTTGATGCATCTTTTTCATTTCCAGCTTATTTGATAAGAAACAAAATATGTCAACTAAAACTGAATGTTTACTTGGCTACTAGTCCATTCTACGGTTGGGATCAGAGGCTGGTGCCTAACCATGCCCCTTATATGAGGGTTTTGGGATGATGGATTAAGCTTCAGTGTGGATACAATAGTTCCTCTTTTGGCCCATCCCCTAAAGTCCCTTCCAGCCCCTCTCAGCAGCACCTGGAAGGTGTGCTGGTCTAAACACTAAGGGTTTCAGTAGTGTCAAAGACCATGCACAGGACTGCCATACTCATGTGTGAATATTACCATACAGAAAATATACATATTGAAACTCATACAGACCCAACAGCTTGAAATAAATAAAATGAGCAAGTACTTCTTAGAAATCCCAGGATTGTTTTATCCTAACAATACATGCAGGAAACACTAAGGGAAGGATAAAAGGAAAGCTAAGTAACCATCAGTTTAAATGCTTAGGAACAAATGTTCAATCCAGTTCTAAGATTTCATAGGGAAGTTTGGGGTAAGTGTTCATGCAGGGTGAAATTTCCCCTTTGAAAGGGCCAACAAAAGCTCTAGGTACCATTTAAGCCATACAGGTGCTTGGAATGGAGGCCTAGACACTTCTTAAGTGCCTCTAGGGCTTCAAGTGGGACATAAGTAGTGCCAAGGACTTTGCTGTCACCCTGCACAGATGGGAATTCCACTCTTGCTGGGTCAGATTTCACTTGAGCACTTTACAAACTTCCCCTTTGGACCAGTGCAAAAAATACACAGGAAATACAGAAACACAGGGAATGGAAGCCAGGAGGTGGAACAATGCTGGGTGATCTGTATCTGGGATGTGCTATGGTGACTTTTAATACTAGACAAGGTAATTTTGGTTTAAAAGACAGATAGGAAACTAGATCAAAGAATGGCTTGGCCAAGGGCTTTGGATAATTCCTGAATGCTCACAAACATCATTTGTGCAATGAGCTATACACACCCCTCCTAGCTGATCTCTCACATTTACTGACTAGGACTGTCACACCCAGCGTTCGCTACTTGGTTTCTTAGGCCAACATGGAATGGTGAATTTTATATCAATGTAAAGAACTATTGTTCTTCCTTTCACAAAATGAGAAATTAGTGAACTATAACTTACTGTGATGCCATTTCAAATCATGCTGAGAATGGACTTCTATACTGGGAGCAAATACTCCCTTTTGTAGCAAAAATAGAAGCGGTAAGTTCCATAGCAGTTATGATAAAAAGTAAGACACGTAAGTCAATGCATATTGTGCCACCCACTGCTGAAAAATATTTGTAGTAACCAGCTGGATGTTTGGCTAACAAAACCCTTTGAGAGGACAAAAAAAGCTGTCGATACCATGTTAAGAATGCATAGCACTAATGCACAAGATGGGACAGCATCTAGAGCTGGAATTTCCAAGGCATGCAGTAAGGTTTTCAGAGCCCCTTGCAGTACAACATGATGGCAACACAAACCCGAATTGTTTGCGTATGGCCCCTGTGTGCTCAAACTGCCACTGAAACATTTCTGGCGTGACAATCCACAGCACAGATTTCTGCTGATAGTAGATTGTTGCTGATGGTACCAATGTCATGACTGCCGACCAAGTAGGAAGCTAAGATGTAGAATTCAGAGGCAGGATTGCTGGTAACTTGATAAACATGGGCCCACTTCTGAAAGCTCTTCTCAAAACCATATTGCCAATCACAATCATTCAAACCATGAGTCCCGCCTAAAACCACAATCATGCAATTATTAAAATAATATGCTTTGGGTTCCTTTTCTTTGCCTTTTGGTTTCAGAATCTTTAGAGTACACAGAGGTCCAGTTTTCCAACTTTTCTCTGTGCTATGAAGGCTAGAAATTTACCCTCTTTTAAATTAAAACTGAATTTCTCATATAATCACTTAGCTCCATGAGGTGGGACTGTAAGAAAACCACCATTGTGAGACTTTCAATAAAATCACGAGAGTTGGCAACACTGAAAATCTGCATTGATGATAATGTGAATTTTGCCTGCGGAGTACAGCTGGGCAGGTTTTACCTTCTCTACTGTTTTCCCAGTGCTGTGGGCAGGAAGTGAGGCTCTCCATATCCACATGTGTCCTAAGATCTTCAAGGTGATCCTGTGATCCATGGTATATGGGATGTGGCCATTATCATGGAAGGCCACTGCCTTCCAGACAGCTGCAGTAAAGATGTGCTTGCATAAATTCCCTTCCCATGATTAATCTGCGGAAATTATTCTTCATTTTCTGAGAAAGATTTACATTCTCTCTTAATCCTTTCATTTCAGCTAACTGAAATATTTTGATCCATTTCAAGGCTCACCAATGATGACGCGTAAAATTAGGATTAGAGTTTTGTGAGTGCTTTGGGAAGGGCTTTCATGTTGACTAGGAGGCTGTGAAATTGTTACTCTCAAAGTTAATTAGGCAAACAGGACAAAATAGTGTTAATCCATCTTTCCCTCTCTAGATACTTATATGGTTCTCATAGCTGTAATATCTCAGCGCTACACAGTATTTATGAATTTACTTTCTCAATATCCCGGCACAGTCGGAAGCATGATCTCCATATAGATGAGGAACAGACAGATAAGTGCATTGAATTTACTGGAAAGAATCCCACTGACTTTACTTGGGGTCCCATGGGTTAGATTTCCAAGTGCTCTGTACCCACGAATAGCACCAGACGGGTGCTGAAGATATAGTCTTAAATGACTTGCCAACAATCATACAGTGAGTCTAGGACTGAGCTGAGAATTAAACTCAGATCTCCTGAAATGCAGTCTGGCCCCGTAACTGCAAAACCACCCTCCTGTTATGACTTGGACATGGGCTGTCTGACCTAGTGGTCATAACAGGAGTCAGGAGCCAGGCTGGGTCAGATACCAGGAGACCAAACACTGAGACAGGCTAGAGGGCAAACTGAGAGTCAGGTGTCAGGAGGCAGGCAGGATTAGGTTACCAGAGCAGGGCCAGATTTAGGAGCAGGTGACCCAGGCGACCACTGGGCTTTGGGTGCTGGTTTTATTTCACAACTTTGATGCATGATTTGCATGCATGATTGATTTATCCTTGTCATATAAGATAATAAATTTGCATGCAAATCATGCATCAAAGTTGTGAAATTACTGTAAATGCAATAAAAAATAAGGTATTCAAAAGTTGAACAAATGTGGGAGAGAGTAGGGTGACCAGACAGCAAATGTGAAAAATCAGGACAGGGGGTGGGGGGTAATAGAAGCCTATATAAGAAAAAGACCCAAAAATCGGGACAGTCCCTATAAAATTGGGACATCTGGTCACACGAGGGGAGAGGGAGCTGGGGACGATGCTCCTCACCTGGAGTGCTATTTGATCTAGGGTTGGCCCGACCAGAATATCAGACTCAGACAGTATAAGCCAGTAGTGCAATCGAAGCAGTCCTAAGCAGGGAAAACCCAGTTACATGGAGAACTTCTTGTGCCTGTGCTCAGTTTAAATACAACCAGGGAACCTATTAGGACCCTCAGAGTTCTGCCAATCAGATCCCAGGACTGGAGTCCTCAGTGGGACTCAGATTCTAGTTCTGCCAGCTATTATGAGGACACTGTGGTCCCTGATACCTTCAGAATTTGGAATCAAGGGGCTTTTTGAAAGAAATACTTGCAAGAACGACACCTCAGGAGGAAAAACCCTCATCCATTCCACTGACTTTTTAATTCAATTTCAGGTCAAATACAAAACCAAAGCTCTTTTTTTCTGTTGTGTTAATTAAGGATTTTTATTTATACCTTTAGGCAAAATGCTAACCTCTAAATGATATTCAAACTATAGCACAAACACAACTGAAACTTACAGCAAAATTAAAGTTTGTAAATCCTAGCTACGCTGGAGCTTTCCAACTGTAAGTCCCCCACCTCCTTGTTCTGTAATTAATGACCCAGAATGACAAGACCTTGAGATACAGGCATGTGTACGAAACTCAGAGCTCCTTGGGTAACTGGGAAGCAACACGCTTTACCATACCTATGGAAATAACACATCACTGCACATCTGTCCTTCATATGAGACCACCTACCTAGCACTCCTGATGCTCCTTTTCTGAATAATCTTAAAAGGATCCCGTAGGAATTCAGTTTTTGAAGGGAAAATGCACTGGCCTTCTGTCTTTCAAGTTTCTCATCTAGTCCAATTTCTAATCTAAATTCAAATTATAGCTTTGCTTTGGGTTCCAAACTCAATGGAATAGGTTATAAATGTTCATGTGCAAGTGTAGTACAGACCCAGGGAGCAACAAATTCTTTTGTACCTGGTCCTTTAAAAAAGTTCACTTAACTGTGTTCTATGAACACATGATACAGGAAGGCCCCCTGTCAAGGTTCCTCCCCCACTCTGAACTCTAGGGTACAGATGTGGAGACCTGCATGAAAAACCTCCTAAGCTTATCTTTACCAGCTTAGGTCAAAACTTCCCCAAGGTACAAAATATTCCACCCGTTGTCCTTGGATTGGCCGCTACCACCACCAAACTAATACTGGTTACTGGGGAAGAGCTATTTGGACACGTCTTTCCCCCCAAAATACTTCCCAAAACCTTGCACCCCACTTCCTGGACAAGGTTTGGTAAAAAGCCTCACTAATTTGCCTAGGTGACTACAGACCCAGACCCTTGGATCTTAAGAACAATGAACAATCCTCCCAACACTTGCACCCCCCCTTTCCTGGGAAATGTTGGATAAAAAGCCTCACCAATTTGCATAGGTGACCACAGACCCAAACCCTTGGATCTGAGAACAATGAAAAAGCATTCAGTTTTCTTACAAGAAGACTTTTAATAAAAATAGAAGTAAATAGAAATAAAGAAATCCCCCCTGTAAAATCAGGATGGTAGATACCTCACAGGGTAATTAGATTCAAAAACATAGAGAACCCCTCTAGGCAAAACCTTAAGTTACAAGAAAGATACACAGACAGAAATAATTATTCTATTCAGCACAGTTCTTTTCTCAGCCATTTAAAGAAATCATAATCTAACGCATACCTAGCTAGATTACTTACTAAAAGACTGCATTCCTGGTCTATCCCCGACAAAGACAGACTATAGACAGACACACAGACCCTTTGTTTCTCTCCCTCCTCTCAGCTTTTGAAAGTATCTTGTCTCCTCATTGGTCATTTTGGTCAGGTGCCAGCGAGGTTACCTTTAGCTTCTTAACCCTTTACAGGTGAGAGGAGCTTTCCCCTGGCCAGGAGGGATTTCAAAGGGGTTTACCCTTCCCTTTATATTTATGACACCCCCATACAAGTATTACAGGCCCCACATCACGTGGTGCACAGAAACAGGTATAAAGAGCCTGTAATTATGTGCTTTGGACAGGCACTCTCTGGGGACTGAACCCAGGGCCTTTACATCAAAAAACATGAGCTTCTCTTGCTTGAGCTAAAAGACTAGGTCCACTAGCTTGCAGGAGATTGCAGACCCATAGACCTCCTTATGTGGGCCAGCCACTAGTGGGAAACAAAGACCTACATTCTGGCAGTTTGGGTTACAGACCCCTCCACAAACAAAACACTCAGGAAAGAAAGCAATGGTCTTGTGGGTGAGGAACTGCATTTGGAACGAGAAGACATGTTCAAATCATAGCATCTATAAAGAATTTCTTGGGCAAATCATTTTAAGCTCTCTGAGCCTCAATTTTTTGATTTGTAAAATGGAGATTTTAATAGGGATGCTGTGAAACAGAATACCTTAATATTTCAGACTTACTCAGACGCTATGGTAGCAAAGACCATAGGAAAGCCTATAACAAAGGCACATATCTGGAGCCTCATTCTCACTTTACAACGTTGAAGATCAGGACAACCACACTGAAATCCAGAATAACTGCAAATATGCCAGTGTGTAAATGTGTGCACAGATCCTATGGAAGAGTTGCAGCATGTTCCAACACGCAAGACAAACACAGCTAGAGATGAAGGCAATGGACCAGTTCCACTCCTGTGGGCCAATGGTCAACAGCTTGGTGAACAGCCTTACTGATGCAGCTCTGGATTCACTGACACCAGTTGGCACTACACAAGTGTAACTGAGACGAGAATTTGGTTTAGAGAGAAGAATCATCTGTGTGGAGGCTGTATGCAGACACCATTGCCAGGTCACAGAATATACATGCAAACACAATTGACCATGCCACTGAACTAAAGGCCTTACCCAGGAATGCCACTCTACACGGAATTGTCATGGAAAGGCTAATGGAGTAGCACCTTTGCAGTATTTCAGAGGGACTAGAATAGCTGTGGCTAATCTCATCCTCATGCTCCTATTGCTGGCCATGTTCTTTTCTGACTTGTATGACACATCTGACTGTTCTGTGCTTAAATGTAGCACCCACCAGAATTTCATTCACAGCCTTTAACTCTCATTTATAAAATAAGTGTCTGTGGGCAAAACTTTTTGCTGTTACATCATTACCCAGAGCAGTATAATCAAATCCAAGAATTAAAAAAACCATGAGCCCAGCCACAACAAATCATGAAATTGGCTTAAGAATCATGAATTTTTTTATAAAAATATTTTTCTTTGCCTTCTGGTTAGAGCTTTTAGGGTATCTTCAGGACATGGTTCCAGGATTTTCTCCACAACCTTGAGGGCTAGAAACTACCCTTTTTAAAGGAAACAGAGATTCTCACATAATCACAAGACTCCAGGAGCTGGGGCTTTAAGAAAAATATGGAATATGGTAAGAATTGGCAACAACAAATAGGGCCTACAGTCCAGCAGAGATTTGCAGATAATGGGGGGAAATGAAGAATGCAGAAGTGCAAAATAAAAATCAAACTTTCCTCTTTTATTTTGTTTTTCTCTCTCCATTGCATGGGCCAGCTGTAAAGTCAAACAGAAAGGTTATGGAAGAGCACCCAAAGGGAGAATGGAGGCAAGTGGTTCCTTTGGGGAGCTTTATGCTTACAAGTTAGAAAAGTAAGTGAAACAGCTTATTATCAGATGGAATATGTGAGAGAAGTGGGTCATTCTTATACCCAAAAGATCGCTAGCTTGCTTCCATAATTCAGGCATTTATCCTATTTTTATCATCACGGTGGATATTAATTCATTGTATCTCTATGAAAACAAATTTCCTTAAATGGCCCTCTCTTTGCTATCTCTAATTGTGAATGGATTATAATAGAAAACAGATCAAAGTACATCTTGTTGTTGATGTGACTGCAATATTAACAAAAGAATAGAAAATCCTACCCAGATTCAGGGAAGATACTGTACTAGAAACACATATGCCTTTTTTTTAAGCAAAGATACATTTCCAGAGAGGGTGGCATTATACAAGCTCCTTTTTCAAACCTGTCAATATGCCATTCAGATTTACGGGAACAACGAGAAAAGCTGGCATATTCATTCCCTATGTGCAGGTGAAGCAGAGCTCTATCCGACTACTATATTCTGAGAGGCATCTACAGTTCAGATTTTATCATCTGTCAGGGACTGTGAAATAAGTTCTGAATAAATGAGAAAATTTTAAAAATATTAATACAGCCTTCATTGCACAAGGCTTTGATTTTACAAAACTGGCTCTTGGTAACACTTCTTCCTTAGGAAACCACCCCGGACCCAGACTAGTTATCTCAGCATAACCTGTCATCGGTTTTGTAAAACAAAGTGCTGCTTAGACGACATTTAGAGGAAACAAGCGTGGTGCCCATCTGATACAATTCCTGCATCTCACCCATGTGAGAGTTAATTACAGTGGAACAAATTGTGAGTCACTTCCCCAAGTAAACAAGATTATTTAAAAAGGACAGTGAGATTCCTAATATCACAGATTTTTTTTAAATGGCTACAATAATGGATATGCACTTTCAGATCAAATATTGAGAAGTTGTGTCGTCTAGTGTCCTGATCTAATGCCTATCAAAGCCTATGGAAAGACTTCAGTTGATTTTAGCGGGCATTGTGTCAGGCTGCAGATGAGGGATTTGGAGGTTCTATTCCCAGCTCTTAGACTCATTTGTTGTGGCACCCTGAGAAATTCACTTCAGAGATTCCAAGGTCAGAACGGACCATTTTGGTCATCGAGTCTTTAATCCCACTTGGCCCCAGTTTAACCATCTGTCAAGTGGGAGTATTAATATATGTCTCACAAGACTATTGGTGAGAGATTTAATGAATTGATGTTTGTAAAGTACTTGGAGAACCTCTAATGAAAGATATTGTAAGTGCAGAGTGCATTATTTTTTACCTGTATGACATAATAGTATCACTGTGTAATTAGAACCGATCATTCATGAATTCAACGTTTTAGCTGACCGAAGCACTCTTGTGGGCAGCAAGACTGAACATTTTACTTAAGTCCTGGGTCTTCACTCCTCTTGTATCAGTCTGCGTTGTTGCTACTAATTTTACAGTTTCCAGTATTTAAACAATGACAAGATTCTATATTTATGGAACTTACAATGCATTACAAATGTGAATAGATTTGTAATTCAGTGGAAAAAGGAAAATTACAGAAAGTGAGCCCCATTTATACAACAGTGTGTGGGAGTTGAGACTAGGGCCCATTGAATGAATCTCAGAAACTTGTATGGCCCCCATCAGCATAATATCTGAGTGCCTGTGAGATAGACCAGTGTTATTATCCCCATTTTACAGATAGGAACTGTCAAGGTTCCTTCCCCACTCTGAACGCTAGGGTACAGATGTGGGGACCTGCATGAAAAACCTCCTAAGCTTATCTTTACCAGCTTAGGTCAAAACTTCCCCAAGGTACGAAATATTCCACCCGTTGTCCTTGGACTGGCCGCTACCACCACCAAACTAATACTGGTTACTGGGGAAGAGCTGTTTGGAAACATCTTTCCCCCCAAAATACTTCCCAAAACCTTGCACCCCACTTCCTGGACAAGGTTTGGTAAAAAGCCTCACCAATTTGCCTAGGTGACTACAGACCCAGACCCTTGGATCTTAAGAACAATGAACAATCCTCCCAACACTTGCACGCCCCCTTTCCTGGGAAATGTTGGATAAAAAGCCTCACCAATTTGCATAGGTGACCACAGACCCAAACCCTTGGATCTGAGAACAATGAAAAAGCATTCAGTTTTCTTACAAGAAGACTTTTAATAGAAATAGAAGTAAATAGAAGTAAAGAAATCACCTCTGTAAAATCAGGATGGTAGATACCTTACAGGGTAATTAGATTCAAAACATAGAGAATCCCTCTAGGCAAAAACTTAAGTTACAAAAAAGATACACAGACAGAAATAGTTATTCTATTCAGCACAATTCTTTTCTCAGCCATTTAAAGAAATCATAATCTAACGCATACCTAGCTAGATTACTTACTAGAAGTTCTAAAAAAGAAAAGGAGTACTTGTGGCATCTTAGAGACTAACTAATTTATTTGAGCATGAGCTTTCGTGAGCTACAGCTCACTTCATCAGATGCATACCGTGGAAACTGCAGCAGACTTTATATATACACAGAGAATATGAAACAATACCTCCTCCCACCCCACTGTCCTGCTGGTAATAGCTTATCTAAAGTGATCATCAGGTGGGCCATTTCCAGCACAAATCCAGGTTCTCACCCTCCACCCCCCCACACAAATTCACTCTCCTGCTGGTGCTAGCCCATCCAAAGTGACAACTCTTTACATAATCAAGTCAGGCTATTTCCTGCATAAATCCAGGTTTTCTCACATCCCCCCCACCCCCATACACACAAACTCACTCTCCTGCTGGTAATAGCTCATCTAAACTGACCACTCTCCAAGTTTAAATCCAAGTTAAACCAGAACATCTGGGGGGGGGGCGGTTAGGAAAAAACAAGAGGAAACAGGCTACCTTGCATAATGACTTAGCCACTCCCAGTCTCTATTTAAGCCTAAATTAATAGTATCCAATTTGCAAATGAATTCCAATTCAGCAGTTTCTCGCTGGAGTCTGGATTTGAAGTTTTTTTGTTTTAAGATAGCGACCTTCATGTCTGTGATTGCGTGACCAGAGAGATTGAAGTGTTCTCCGACTGGTTTATGAATGTTATAATTCTTGACATCTGATTTGTGTCCATTTATTCTTTTACGTAGAGACTGTCCAGTTTGACCAATGTACATGGCAGAGGGGCATTGCTGGCACATGATGGCATCTATCACATTGGTGGATGTGCAGGTGAACGAGCCTCTGATAGTGTGGCTGATGTTATTAGGCCCTGTGATGGTGTCCCCTGAATAGATATGTGGGCACAATTGGCAACAGGCTTTGTTGCAAGGATAAGTTCCTGGGTTAGTGGTTCTGTTGTGTGGTATGTGGTTGTTGGTGAGTATTTGCTTCAGGTTGCGGGGCTGTCTGTAGGCAAGGACTGGCCTGTCTCGCAAGACTTGTGAGAGTGTTGGGTCATCCTTTAGGATAGGTTGTAGATCCTTAATAATGCGTTGGAGGGGTTTTAGTTGGGGGCTGAAGGTGACGGCTAGTGGCGTTCTGTTATTTTCTTTGTTAGGCCTGTCCTGTAGTAGGTAACTTCTGGGAACTCTTCTGGCTCTATCAATCTGTTTCTTTACTTCTGCAGGTGGGTATTGTAGTTGTAAGAAAGCTTGACAGAGATCTTGTAGGTGTTTGTCTCTGTCTGAGGGGTTGGAGCAAATGCGGTTGTATCGCAGAGCTTGGCTGTAGACAATGGATGGTGTGGTGTGGGCAGGGTGAAAGCTGGAGGCATGCAGGTAGGAATAGTGGTCAGTAGGTTTCCGGTATAGGGTGGTGTTTATGTGGCCATTGTTTATTAGCACTGTAGTGTCCAGGAAGTGGATCTCTTGTGTGGACTGGACCAGGCTGAGGTTGGTGGTGGGATGGAAATTGTTGAAATCATGGTGGAATTCCTCAAGGGCTTCTTTTCCATGGGTCCAGATGATGAAGATGTCATCAATATAGCGCAAGTAGAGTAGGGGCTTTAGGGGACGAGAGCTGAGGAAGCGTTGTTCTAAATCAGCCATAAAAATGTTGGCATACTGTGGGGCCATGCGGGTACCCATAGCAGTGCTGCTGATCTGAAGGTATACATTGTCCCCAAATGTGAAATAGTTATGGTTAAGGACAAAGTCACAAAGTTCAGCCACCAGGTTAGCCGTGACATTATCGGGGATAGTGTTCTTGACGGCTTGTAGTCCATCTTTGTGTGGAATGTTGGTGTAGAGGGCTTCTACATCCATAGTAGCCAGGATGGTGTTATCAGGAAGATCACCGATGGATTGAAGTTTCCTCAGGAAGTCAGTGGTGTCTCAAAGGTAGCTGGGAGTGCTGGTAGCGTAGGGCCTGAGGAGGGAGTCTACATAGCCAGACAATCCTGCTGTCAGGGTGCCAATGCCTGAGATGATGGGGCGCCCAGGATTTCCAGGTTTATGGATCTTGGGTAGTAGATAGAATATCCCAGGTCGGGGTTCCAGGGGTGTGTCTGTGCGGATTTGATCTTGTGCTTTTTCAGGAAGTTTCTTGAGCAAATGCTGTAGTTGCTTTTGGTAACTCTCAGTGGGATCATAGGGTAATGGCTTGTAGAAACTCGTGTTGGAGAGCTGCCGAGCAGCCTCTTGTTCATATTCCGACCTATTCATGATGACAACAGCACCTCCTTTGTCAGCCTTTTTGATTATGATGTCAGAGTTGTTTCTGAGGCTGTGGATGGCATTGCGTTCCGCATGGCTGAGGTTATGGGGCAAGTGATGCTGCTTTTCCACAATTTCAGCCCGTGCACGTCGGCGGAAGCACTCTATGTAGAAGTCCAGTCTGCTGTTTCGACCTTCAGGAGGAGTCCATCTAGAATCCCTCTTTCTGTAGTGTTGGTAGGGAGACCTCTGTGGATTAGTATGTTGTTCAGAGGTATTTTGGAAATATTCCTTGAGTCGGAGATGTCGAAAATAGGATTCTAGGTCACCACAGAACTGTATCATGTTCGTGGGGGTGGAGGGGCAGAAGGAGAGGCCCCGAGATAGAACAGCTGCTTCTGCTGGGCTGAGAGTATAGTTGGATAGGTTAACAATATTGCTAGGTGGGTTGAGGGAACCATTGCTGTGGCCCCTTGTAGCATGTAGTAGTTTAGAAAGTTTAGTGTCCTTTTTCTTTTGTAGAGAAGCAAAGTGTGCGTTGTAAATGGCTTGTCTAGTTTTAGTAAAATCCAGCCACGAGGAAGTTTGTGTGGAAGGTTGGTTCTTTATGAGAGTATCCATTTTTGAGAGCTCATTCTTAATCTTTCCCTGTTTGCTGTAGAGGATCTTGATCAGGTGATTCCGCAGTTTCTTTGAGAGCGTGTGGCACAAGCTGTCAGCATAGTCTGTGTGGTATGTAGATTGTAATGGATTTTTTACCTTCAGTCCTTTTGGTACGATGTCCATCTGTTTGCATTTGGAAAGGAAGATGATGTCTGTCTGTATCTGTACAAGTTTTTTCATGCAGTTGATAGATTTCCACTCCATACGGCTAAATGCAGTGCCTTGCATAATGACAGGTTTCAGAGTAACAGCCATGTTAGTCTGTATTCGCAAAAAGAAAAGGAGTACTTGTGGCACCTTAGAGACTAACCAATTTATTTGAGCATGAGCTTTCGTGAGCTACAGCTCACTTCATCAGATGCATACCGTGGAAACTGCAGCAGACTTTATATACACACAGAGAATATGAAACAATACCTCCTCCCACCCCACTGTCCTGCTGGTAATAGCTTATCTAAAGTGATCATCAGGTGGGCCATTTCCAGCACAAATCCAGGTTTTCTCACCCTCCACCCCCCCACACAAATTCACTCTCCTGCTGGTGCTAGCCCATCCAAAGTGACAACTCTTTACATAATCAAGTCGGGCTATTTCCTGCATAAATCCAGGTTTTCTCACATCCCCCCCACCCCCATATACACACAAACTCACTCTCCTGCTGGTAATAGCTCATCTAAACTGACCACTCTCCAAGTTTAAATCCAAGTTAAACCAGAACATCTGGGGGGAGGGGTAGGAAAAAACAAGAGGAAACAGGCTACCTTGCATAATGACTTAGCCACTCCCAGTCTCTATTTAAGCCTAAATTAATAGTATCCAATTTGCAAATGAATTCCAGTTCAGCAGTTTCTCGCTGGAGTCTGGATTTGAAGTTTTTTTGTTTTAAGATAGCGACCTTCATGTCTGTGATTGCGTGACCAGAGAGATTGAAGTGTTCTCCGACTGGTTTATCTAAAAACTCCATTCCTGGTCTATCCCCAGCAGAAACCAGCATATAGACAGAGAGAGACCCTTTGTTTCTCTCCCTCCTCCCAGCTTTTGAAAGTATCTTGTCTCCTCATTGGTCATTTTCGTCAGGTGCCAGAGAGGTTACCTTTAGCTTCTTAACCCTTTACAGGTGAGAGGAGCTTTCCCCTGGCCAGGAGGGATTTCAAAGGGGTTTATCCTTCCCTTTATATTTATGACAGGAACTGAAGCAGAGAATTAAGTAACTTGCTTAGGCCCATACAGGAAGTCTATGGAAGATCAGATCATTCAACCCGGGTCTCCCAAGTCCTAGACTAGACCCCTAACCACTGGATCATCTTCCTGTCTAAACCCAATGGAGCTGATTTTCCATGGTCTTACATCTTTACATCTGTGCAGTGTGATTGCTACAGTATAAATGATTGCACAATACAAGGTGCTTCACAATGGGTAATCAAGCCTGGTATATGATCATTTTAGTATAGCATAAACTGTAAGTTTACACAGGCCAGAAAAATACCTTAAAAGAAATGCAGTTTTAAATATGAATCCAAACCCAAAGCCACCAACTTAGTGATCTGATGATGCACTGTGACACTTTCAGATCCCCGGCTAAATGACATTTGTCACACTCAAGTAGAAACAATTATTAATAATTTTCATTTCATTAGGAGCACTACAATGAAATGTCAACAACTTCAAAAGTGCAGCAGAAGTGTCCAAATTAATTTTGATATTCTGAAGTATAATTATTTTTGTAAGTACCAGACTGAGTAATCGCTTTTGACACTATTACTTGTGCAATCAATTATACTTAGATGTACTTATCTGTTTTCAAACATGGATTTCCTTAGGTCACCTGCTGATGTTTTTGATGTTTCCTTGGAAGAAGGCTAGGAATCATTTTCCAAATGTTCAGTAACCCAATGGACTCATTTAAAAACTGTTCTACTTCTGCAACCAGCTATTTTATCTTGCTATTAATGCTATAGTGTCTTATATATGGTATTAGAAAAAGAAGCTAAAGATACATTCTTCTAGTCATTGTTTTCCTTGCAAATCCATGGTCGTGCATCAAGTGGCAACATTATCACCATTTCATGCATGTGCTTACACATCTCCTGGGGCTCATTCTGCTTTTCAAAAGCAAAAGTCAATACCACTGTGGAATTAATTGTAATCCCTTGAGCTAAGCAGTCAAGACAGATTTGGCCACAGCCTAGCCAGATGAACTGTAGATAAATCATCCAGAGAGAGACATAGCTCCCACAGGCTTGTCTAGCTACTGCTAAGCCAGTCCTCATGTGCAAATGTTTGTGATAGCCCATGGGCCTATAATGTTTGAAATCAGAAAAGCCATAGGAAGACACCTCTCCAATGGCTTTCCTTAATAGCCATACATCCAGCTCTTGGCTTAGATCCCATGTATAGTCAGCTAACAGGAAAGCCACATTTGCCTTGTCACATGAGGAGTCTATATCACATGATAATGCCTCTGTTTTTTTCATGGGTGTATGGGCCCAATCCACTAATGTTCATGCTGCTTTTCTGCTTTGGTGTCTCCAATGAAGTGTCATCCATGATCATGTTCAGACTTGAAATCTCCAAAAAGAGATCAACCAGTTTAAGGTACAAAGAAAAGGAGCACTTGTGGCACCTTAGAGACTAACCAATTTATTTGAGCATAAGCTTTCGTGAGCTACAGCTCACTTCATCGGATGCATACTGTGGAAAGTGTAGAAGATCTTTTTATACACACAAAGCATGTGTGTAGAATGTCACGGCTAACCTGGTGGCTGAACTTTGTCCTTACCCATAACTATTTTACATTGGGGACAATGTATACCTTCAAATCAGCGGCACTGCTATGGGTAACCGCATGGCCCCACAGTATGCCAACATTTTTATGGCTGACTTAGAATAACACTTCCTCAGCTCTCGTCCCCTAACGCCCCTACTCTACTTGCGCTATATTGATGACATCTTCATCATCTGGACCCATGGAAAAGAAGCCCTTGAGGAATTCCACCATGATTTCAACAACTTCCATCCCACCATCAACCTCAGCCTGGTCCAGTCCACACAAGAGATCCACTTCCTGGACACTACAGTGCTAATAAATGATGGTCACATAAACACCACCCTATACCGGAAACCTACTGACCGCTGTTCCTACCTACATGCCTCCAGTTTTCACCCTGCCCACACCACACCATCCATTGTCTACAGCCAAGCTCTGCCATACAACCGCATTTGCTCCAACCCCTCAGACAGAGACAAACACCTACAAGATCTCTATCAAGCATTCTTACAACTACAATACCCACCTGCGGAAGTGAAGAAACAGATTGATAGAGCCAGAAGAGTTCCCAGAAGTCACCTACTACATGACAGGCCTAACAAAGAAAATAACAGAACGCCACTAGCGGTCACCTTCAGCCCCCAACTAAAACCCTTCCAACGCATTATTAAGGATCTACAACCTATCCTGAAGGATGACCCAACACTCTCACAAATCTTGGGAGACAGGCCAGTCCTTGCTTACAGACAGCCTCCCAACCTGAAGCGAATACTCCCCAGCAACCACATACCACACAACAGAACCACTAACCCAGGAACCTATCCTTGCAACAAAGCCCGTTGCCAACTGTGCCCACATATCTATTCAGGGGACACCATCACAGGGCCTAATAACATCAGCCACACTATCAGAGGCTCGTTCACCTGCACATCCACCAATGTGATAGATGCCATCATGTGCCAGCAATGCCCCTCTGCCATGTGCATTGGTCAAACTGGACAGTCTCTACGTAAAAGAATAAATGGACACAAATCAGATGTCAAGAATTATAACATTCATAAACCAGTCGGAGAACACTTCAATCTCTCTGGTCATGCGATTACAGACATGAAAGTTGCGATATTATAACAGAAAAACTTCAAATCCAGACTCCAGCGAGAGACTGCTGAATTGGAATTCATCTGCAAATTGGATACAATTAACTTAGGCTTGAATAGAGACTGGGAGTGGCTAAGTCATTATGCAAGGTAATCTATTTCCCCTTTTTTTTTCCTACCTCCCCCTCCTCAGACGTTCTTGTTAAACCCTGGATTTGTGCTGGAAATGGCCCACCTTGATTATCATACACATTGTAAAGAGAGTGGTCACTTTAGATAAGCTATTACCAACAGGAGAGTGGGTTTGTGTGTGTGTGTGTGTGTGTGTGTGTGTGCGGGGGGTGGGGGCAGGGGAGAGAAAACCTGGGTTTGTGCTGGAAATGGCCCAACTTGATTATCATGCACATTGTAAGGAGAGTGATCACTTTAGAGAAGCTATTACCAGCAGGAGAGTGGGGTGGGGGGAGGTATTTTTTCATGCTTTGTGTGTATAAAAAGATCTTCTACACTTTCCACAGTATGCACCCGATGAAGTGAGCTGTAGCTCACGAAAGCTTATGCTCAAATAAATTGGTTAGTCTCTAAGGTGCCACAAGTCCTCCTTTTCTTTTTGCGAATACAGACTAACACGGCTGTTACTTTGAAACCAGTTTAAAGTACATCACATTCTCATCCTCTGGTGTCCTCAGTGACCTCTGCAAATGACTGGTGGAGCATGTTCTAATTATACCCAATGCTTTGGATGGTACTTGGTGTTGAAGACACTGTGGCCCAGATCCTCAGAGATATTTAGACTCCTAACTTCCATTGGTTTCAGTGACTTCCATTGTCCCTGTGGTCGCACCACCTGAAATGATCCCCAGGCCAGTATGCATATCATCAAGCAACTTGGTCTTTGTGCATACATCAGCTGTGATGGTGGATTCAGAACTACAGTGTTTTCCTTTAGTTCTCCTAACCATAGCAGAAGATCACAGTTCACTTTCCTGAGCCTGTCACATTGTCACTATCTATCATCTTCACCTGGCTTAATATCTGTGCAGTAGCTGGATTTGTCAACAACATCTGCACTTGCACATAAGCAGGTATTTAATTTTGTGTAATTTGCGACAGTATGATTCACCAAAGCACACACAATCCTCCTGTCTCTTTGTCCCATGGTATAGCCAAAAGGACTGTTTTGCAGCAAAGCAAGTACATGAAGTCCACAGAGTACTTCATAGTCAAAAAAGATCTTTGCAGTACTGTATGTCAATTATACTGTATCTTTGACCTGAAGTTTCTTTCTTTGGCATGCTTCATCTTACTACCTCATTTCATTTATTGATATTCATCTGTCTGCTTCCTGGAATCTTTGCAGCAAGCCCCACGTACAAATCAGGTTGTTAGAGGTGTACGGTGCATACTCAGAGTTGGACTGTCTTTCAATTCCGCAGGTGCTAAAATGCAGCAGAGATTTTGTGAGCACAGCTTGTATTTGCCCTTCTATAATATACTGCACAGTATGCAAGAAAACCCTTGAAGTGAAAAATTGGCTCAGGTAATGATAAAAAAAGAATTATGAATTTAAATGCTGGAATGGTTAAAACTACTGGACAAAAACAGCCACATACATGCTGTCTTCACACTGTTTACTAGGCTTACTCATTTAGTTTTCAGAAAGGTAGAGGGATGCATAGAGATTGTGGCTCTGAATCTTTCGCCAAAGTCCAAACTGAGGTTTTACTTGAAAGGGGTTTGATTATCTTAAACCATTCATCTATCCTTTGTACCTATAAATGGTCCAGTAGTTCATTCTTGGAAAAGAGACTGAGGGCAGAGGCCCTGGTTCTGCCTCTACTCCAGATGCATTGGGCCACTTCACTGGTGGAAGGTGGCCCTAAACTGATCACCAAAATATCTCCAGTTCAGGCTTGAGCTCTGAGATCAGGGAAGCACAAATGGCACCTTTGCCTCTCTTCTGCACCAAATGGTCCTCTGACAGAGCAGAAGATCCACCCTGTGTTCTCCAGTCAGTGCATATGGATTGCATGGAGGTAACTGTATATATACCCTTAGTCATCTAGCTATACCTTCAACCTTGATTAAGCACAACTGAATTTTATGAATTATTAGTAGCAGAAAACACACACTGCAGTCTATGGGCCACAACCTGCTCATCACCTCATCTAAGAAATCTCACTGACATTGGTTGTGTGAATGAAGCAAGCAGGATTAGATTCCATTGTAGCATGTAATGAATGATAACAAAGGTGGACGGATTCTGCCTCAATGACTGCCACAGAGTCCCACTGATTTATTATCTCTGTGGGATTGCATGGGTATAAATGAGGGCAGAATTTATGACTGGATAGCTGGGAGACCACAGAGACCTGTGCAGATATGTGTCTCATACTGGCCAACTAAAAAAATTCTAAACTATCAGGGATGCACATTATCCTGGTACCATCTCCTAGTTCAGAAACTAGACAACAAACAGTTAACGATATATCAACCAGAGCTGTGTGGGCCTTTAGTCTCAAATCCCAAAAACTATGTGCAACTCATCTGCTTTCAGGCTTCATTTCAAGCTTGAAACTTAGCCCAGCTTCATTGACTAGTTGGCTGAGGTTAATAGACCTAGGCTGAATTCTGAGTGAATCCTCATCTACCTTGGGGTTGCCAGTTGGGATTTACACTTTTGTTTGAAACCATATTAAACTTGGTGGTTTTGGCAGAGTTTCACTTAACATTTTTGGATGCATCCTAATGCAGAGCGTGTGAATGCAGACAAAAAAAAAAATCACACTCCCCCCACACTGTTGAAAATATTCACTGAATCCCCTATACCGCGCACATGACTGTGTTTTAAACACACAAGAGTAGCATTAACTATAACGCTCCTTTCGGTCAGAGCTGGATTAAGGCACAGGCACTATAGGTCCATACCTAGGCCCCAACTCCTGGAGTCATGTAATTAGTTACATAAAGAATGGGGAGTTGTTTAGTACTTCTATTGACCTCACAACTCTGCTAATTACAGGGATGCTCCATTGTTTAGGCTTTTTTGTGGTTTGCCAAGTATGTAATTACTTGGTTAGGGGTTTCTTTTTATTATTATCGTAACCCTTTTCTAAAGGAAATTATGCAAAATTTATTAATTCTAAAATTGAACACATTTATCTGCTGGTATTTACGTTCAAGCTTCAGCTGTCACTTAACAGTCTCCCACCGCCTGTCTCTTGCACCTGTTCATCAGTGATTTTTAAAAATGTGTTTGTACTAATTTGCCATTATCCAGCAGTAAGTCAAACACTAAAACAGTCACAAAAAGGCACATCCCAGATTTAAAAGAAACTCACAAGTGCCAATGACCAGCTCCATAAGGAGGTGAAAGCAAGACCTGGAAAAGCAAGTGGAGCTTTTTTTGCGACTCACAAATATTTGGAAAAATAAGGAAATTCACAAGAGAACCAAGGTAAGTTACGTAGTTATTGCGATACCCACACTGTGACTTGCTTCTGAAACTTGGCGAATGCTAGCAGCCCACATCAGGAACTTAACAGATACCATCAGAAATGTGTGCGGAGAATATGTGGTGTCTGCTGGTGGGATAAAGTAACGAATTCTGACGTGTTACAAAGGACTTTCCAACAGGCTGTAGAGACAAGGGGGATTGAGAAAGAAGATTGAAGTGGTTTGGGCCTGTTGTACAGATGTAACTCCCCCACCCCAATATTCCTAGACAAGCCCTTGACTGGATACCATTTGGTGGAAGATGGAAGAAAGGGGGATAACAGATGACATATAAGGAAACCATTAAGAAAGATGTTGTTGTCATGGAAAGAGACTACAAGGGAGTGACATACTCCAGCCCTTTAAGAAGCTTCCCATGAGAAAGGAAAATGTACCCAGAGTAGAGCCGTTCAATACTAATCATGGAGAAACACATGACTGATTTTTCTATTTGCTAGAAATTTGTAATTATACCATTTAGGCTGACCAACCAGATAAAACATCCTTCTAGGAAGAGACAGAGTTTTGGGAAATGCACATCTCTGAGCATTCCACTTTGCAGCATTCCTTGATTAAACATGGCTCTGAGATATTTTGTTCTGGTTATATCAATTAACACTCCCAGTCAGACTTGCTACTGCAATCCTCACTACTGTAACATTGTCTATGCCAACCCTCATTTGCTAGATTTTCACTCAATGCACAACTGCTTCTTAGACATATTCTTTCTGCTGTTAAGCTAGCATACCATTAACCATGACATACTTGTGTTCTCACTGTAAAACCTTCAACTGTTTTTCATAATGTAGATAATTTTTTCCTCATTATGGGTGGTCATCAAACAAGGAACACTTGGACAAACAGCTTCATTACTTGGATGTTCATGGGAAACTATGCCAATCCATCAGACTTCTACATACATGGCTATACCAATAACTTGCTTGGAGTACTATTCTGTAGCTAACTGGAGTCTAAGAGTTACCACACTATTCTGTACAGGTTCTAATATACACTCATCACTGCAGTACTGAGTGTCTTCCAGCAGTGCATTAAGCAGTGTGACTAATATGTGTTAGCTGTTTGCTCTCTCATCCTCTCTGAATAGAAGTGTGTGCAGTGGAGTATTTTGTTTTGGAATTTGTATACACACACACACACACACACACACAGAGCTATTTTTATGTTGCAGAAGGTTAAATCAAAGGAATGCATCTTGCACTTAGAGTGGAAGGTGGGGAGGTTTGTGATGGTCCTTAGTTCCTCAGGTAGTTCACATCAGAGTCTCAAACTGGCTCCCACGCAAGCTCTGACTCCTTCACAGATAAGCATTACCCTTACAGTAGAAAGTTCCATTGCACCAGATGATGTGCGTCCATTCTACTGCGCATCTTTCTCTCTGACATACTCTAGTTTTCCATAGTTTAACATACAAGTACCAGAAAAACAGTTGGCCTCTGTAAGGTTCCTCCCCCACTCTGAACGCTAGGGTACAGATGTGGGGACCTGCATGAAAACCTCCTAAGCTTACTTTTACCAGCTTAGGTTAAAACTTCCCCAAGGTACAAATTAATTTTATCCTTTGTCCTTGGAATATCCACTGCCACCACCAAACTCTAACTGGGTTTACTGGGAAACGTAGTTTGGACACGTCTTTCCCCCTAAAATCCTCCCAACCCTTGCACCCCACTTCCTGGGAAAGGTTTGGTAAAAATCCTCACCAATTTGCGTAGGTGACCACAGACCCAAACCCTTGGATCTGAGAACAATGAAAAAGCATTCAGTTTTCTTACAAGAAGACTTTTAATAGAAATAGAAGTAAATAGAAGTAAAGAAATCACCTCTGTAAAATCAGGATGGTACATACCTTACAGGGTAATTAGATTCAAAACATAGAGAATCCCTCTAGGCAAAACCTTAAGTTACAAAAAAGATACACAGACAGAAATAGTTATTCTATTCAGCACAATTCTTTTCTCAGCTATTTAAAGAAATCATAATCTAACGCATACCTAGCTAGATTACTTACTAGAAGTTCTAAGACTCCATTCCTGTTCTGTCCCCGGCCAAAGCATCACACAGACAGACAAAGACCCTTTGTTTCTCTCCCTCCTCCCAGCTTTTAAAAGTATCTTGTCTCCTCACTGGTCATTTTGGTCAGGTGCCAGCGAGGTTACCTTTAGCTTCTTAATCCTTTACAGGTGAGAGGATTTTTCCTCTGGCCAGGAGGGATTTTAAAGGGGTTTACCCTTCCCTTTATATTTATGACAGCCTCTCTTTAATTTTACCATTTTCGTTTACTTTTAACACAGCTTGGCAGGGTGATAATCTCTCCTGTGAATGTGTACTCTCCTCAATCCTGTGTAATTCTCTGCTCATCTTCGCCCTATAATTTTGACCATATTGAAAACAAGTATTAAGCTTTCATTTCTTTTCTTTTGGATCAGTTCCGAAACATCATCATAGCAATAAAAGATCTCATGCAATGAACTTGGGGCTCAAAGATTTGGGAATAAGGGATTCAAACAGCCCTCGGTTGAAACATATATTTATGGCCATATAACTTATCAGGTCCTAGATACAAGTCACATAATGCACAGTGTCCTCGTGTGCCTGTTTTCTAATACCAAATTTATGAAACAGAATATTTAGTAGTTATAGAAGCAGGAATAATTGACTGTTGACAATATGCCTGCTGCTCTACTGAACATAAAGTCACTGTACCTACCCTATGGAGTTTCTTATCTGAAAAAGTAAGTGACAGTTTAAAATAAAGTATCCCAAGAGGGTACAATCCTGGTTCCACTTCAAGCCAGTCAGAAATTTAACTTTCAGTCTTTGACCAAACATTACTCTGCATCTTGCATTATTAGATTATCATTCCAATGTCTGATGCTGAGATGCTTCCTTAGTTTCTCCAGAAAGCCTGAACGACACAGAAAACAGTTCCTTCTGTCTCCGGGCTCATGTACTTCAAAGAAATGAACAGTGAACCCAAGCATAAAAGCAATTTTTGAAATACATAACAAAAACATTGATTTGCATTCAGTTGAGAATGGAATGTTTATAGGATTTAAAAAGCTACACTTAAAAATAATGTATGTTAAAGTCATGTTGGGGCCAAATATAAACTGTAAAACAAAAATATTTAGAGATAAGAGTCAAAATGCATTGAAGTGCCTTTCTTCTCCAGTCTAGGCTTTTCAGCTTCTTTATATATTAAAAGCCAAATATCATCATGATGTCCTTTTTCAAACCCCAGTGAGGGGTAGGGCTGACTTCTTGCTGTTTCTTGGCTTAGGGAAGTACTTAGACTGCCAACCACCGCAAGTCTAGAAAGTCTAATATTGGGGGTGGCATATTTGGTATGGATGACCTTGATGCTAAGGCATTAAACGAAGACATCAGAGTTGTGGGTTTGTGTCAAGGTTCCTCCCCCACTCTGAACGCTAGGGTACAGATGTGGGGACCTGCATGAAAACCTCCTAAGCTTATCTTTACCAGCTTAGGTCAAAACTTCCCCAAGGTACAAAATATTCCACCCTTTGCCCTTGGATTGGCCGCTACCACCACCAAACAAATACTGGTTACTGGGGAAGAGCTGTCTGGAAACGTCTTTCCCCCCAAAATACTTCCCAAAACCTTGCACCCCACTTCCTGGACAAGGTTTGGTAAAAAGCCTCACCAATTTGCCTAGGTGACTACAGACCCAGGCCCTTGGATCTTAAGAACAATGAACAATTCTCCCAACACTTGCACCCCCCCTTTCCTGGGAAATGTTGGATAAAAAGCCTCACCAATTTGCATAGGTGACCACAGACCCAAACCCTTGGATCTGAGAACAATGAAAAAGCATTCAGTTTTCTTACAAGAAGACTTTTAATAGAAATAGGAGTAAATAGAAATAAAGAAATCCCCCCTGTAAAATCAGGATGGTAGATACCTCACAGGGTAATTAGATTCAAAAACATAGAGAACCCCTCTAGGCAAAACCTTAAGTTACAAAAAAGATACACAGACAGAAATAATTATTCTATTCAGCACAGTTCTTTTCTCAGCCATTTAAAGAAATCATAATCTAACACGTACCTAGCTAGATTACTTACTAAAAGTTCTAAGACTCCATTCCTGGTCTATCCCCAGGATAGACATATAGACAGACACACAGACCCTTTGTTTCTCTCCCTCCTCCCAGCTTTTGAAAGTATCTTGTCTCCTCATTGGTCATTTTGGTCAGGTGCCAGCGAGGTTACCTTTAGCTTCTTAACCCTTTACAGGTGAAAGGAGCTTTCCCCTGGCCAGGAGGGATTTCAAAGGGGTTTACCCTTCCCTATATATTTATGACAGCATTGTACAAAGATATAGCAAGAGATAATTCCAGATCCAGAGAATTTACAATATAAATGGACAAGAGAGGTAAAGGGTGGGAGAAAGGAAACATTATTAACTGGATTTTAAAGATGAGGTATTGAGACTTAAGCCTGGGAGCAATGCCACTGACTTCAATGGGAAGGTCACTCACAAAATCTGTGACAGAACTGGGAACCAAACTGTCATAAATATAAAGGGAAGGGTAAACCCCTTTAAAATCCCTCCTGACCAGAGGAAAACTCCTCTCACCTGTAAAGGGTTAAGAAGCTAAAGGTAACCTCGCTGGCACCTGACCAAAATGACCAATGAGGAGACAAGATACTTTCAAAAGCTGGGAGGAGGGAGAGAAACTTTTTACCAAACCTTGTCCAGGAAGTGGGGTGCAAGGTTTTGGGAAGTATTTTGGGGGGAAAGACGTGTCCAAACAGCTCTTCCCCAGTAACCAGTATTAGTTTGGTGGTGGTAGCGGCCAATCCAAGGACAAAGGGTGGAATATTTTGTACCTTGGGGAAGTTTTGACCTAAGCTGGTAAAGATAAGTTTAGGAGGTTTTTCATGCAGGTCCCCACATCTATACCCTAGCGTTCAGAGTGGGGGAGGAGCCTTGACAAATGCCTACAATTGGGCCCTCTTCTTGTGATATGCACTAAATACTGACCTATTTCACTGTTGAAGACTAGTACAAGCTATAAATCAAGGAATAAGAACAGAGTTGTGTGCACCGCTGTGGGATTATATTATTTTTTTTGAGTGCAAATAAATACACATCCACACCAAATGGTATGGCTGCACCAGGGTAGAAGCCAATTTGAAGCTGCTTTCGCTAAGTGTCATCAAAACACACACCCCACTGTGCATTAAAGGATTTGAAAACCTGGTGCACAACGTGTTTTATCCCAAGTTTTGAGCCCTGAATTCATTCCCTCAGATTCCAGTGCCAACATGGTTTACTTAAAGGACGGTGGCTACAGACAGGCACACACAGAGTGCTTCACGTAAAGGTGATGCTTGCATATCAATGCCTTTCTGTGTCAGAACCTTGCTACTGAAAGCACTTTAGAGTTGGCACATAAGATTTCGTAACACCTTGTCTATTCCAGACTGGCCAGAAAAAAATTGATCCAGCTCCAGGAAGAGAACTTGCCAAAACATCAGCTTGAGCAAGAGGCGCCAACTGGCTCAAACAGTGTGCCATATGCTTGAGAGACTGCTGGACTAACCTATCTGTGTATGCCTACACTCACCAGCCTAAGATCAGGAAGGCAAGTACTGTCCTCTTTTCTCTATAGTGGACTGCGGTTGCCAGTTTAGTTAACATCCTCTATTCAGCTCAGCTGGTTACTCAGGAATATAGCAGTGATCATTTGAGTCAGAGTTTAAACGGCTGCTCACTGTGTGTGGTATTAACATTTGTTAATGAGAAGAGTAGTGCCAAACATATTTGAAACTAATGCAACTACCGCTATGGTCACACCAAGGTACCATGCGCTTTCTAGAGGACAATAACAGTGTTTTAATGGGAAAGATGTGTGCTTTGAATATGGTTTAGTTCTATCTCAAAGACAGGCTCAATACTATGCCTCCATACCATGGGCTGACAGACCACAGGAAGGATGTACTCACAAGCCAAATACTGCAAGTTCCATGTCATCATTTCTCTTGTATCCTCCCATATCTCTCAGCCCAGATACACCTTAGGAAAATGAGTGAAGACTTTTAAAAACTAGAAATGACTGACTTATACAACTAGAACCAGCAGCCAAGACCATTAGAACCATTAGAACTACCATTTCTAGTGACTGCACATAAAGAGTGGTTTGTGGGGTACAGCAAGGGGCTGGAAGTCAGAACTCATCTGCTGCATTTGTGGCTCTGTCACTATCTTGTGTTGTGACACCCTATGTCCCTCAACCTGTCTACGATTCATAGATACTAAGGTCAGAAGGGACCATTATGATCATCTAGTCCGACTTCCTGCACAATGCAGGCCACAGAATCTCACCCACCCACTCCTGAGAAAACCTCTCACCTATGTCTGAGCTATTGAAGTCCTCAAATCCTTAGGACTTAAAGACTTAAAGACTTCAAGGAGCAGAGAATCCTCCAGCAAGTGGCCCGTGCCCCATGCTACAGAGGAAGGCGAAAAACCTCCAGGGTGTCTTCCAATTTTCCCTTGAGGAAAATTCCTTCCCAATCCCAAATATGGCGATCAGCTAAACCCTGAGCATATGGGCAAGATTCACCAGCCAGATACTCCAGAAAATTCTTTCCTGGGTAACTCAGATCCCACCCCATCTAACATCCCATCACAGGCCATTGGGCCTATTTACCATGAATATTTAAAGATCAATTAATTACCAAAATCATGTTATCCCATCATACCATCTCCTCCATAAACTTATTGAGTTTAATCTTAAAGCCAGATAGATCTTTTGCCCCCACTGCTTCCCTTGGAAGGCTATTCCAAAACTTCACTCCTCTGATGGTTAGAAACCTTCGTCTAATTTCAAGTCTAAACTTCCCAATGACCAGTTTATATCCATTTGTTCTTGTGTCCACATTGGTACTGAGCTTAAATAATTCCTCTCCCTCTCTGGTATTTATCCCTCTGATATATTTATAGAGAGCAATCATATCTCCCCTCAACCTTCTTTTCTAACTGTTGAAGTGAGAACTGATTGGCAGACAGCCCTACAAAGACAGGCATTGAATGACTGCAACAATTATAAAATGATTGTCAATATTTTCATCAAAAGAATTAAACAGAGGTTACAAAACGGCCAGCTCTATGCACAGCTTGGAAAGAGAACTGATATTTTAAGTTCATCAGTAGGTGTGGTTCTGATGATCTCAGCGCTACAGTCACAAGTCTCAGTATATATTCATGTCTCTGTATGTTTATTTAAAGTACCATATTTTTCTTGGGGCAACCATCACACCATGATCAGGTCCCATGTGATGCTTTCCCATATGATGCTTTATTCAAACCCAACAATAGAGCCTCATCCAGCACTAAGAAGACGCATGCGTAGATTATCATTCTGGGGCAAAAGGGTGAAATTCTATGGCCTGTGTTATACAGGAGGTCAGACTAGACGATCTAATGGTCCCTTGTGGCCTTAAAAAAAACTATGATTCTAGAAAATTACTGCTGTAGAAGATATAGTTGGCCCTATCTTCATTCCCCCAGACTAGAGCAGGACTATGGTAGTGAATAGGAAAATTCTACCTACGTCTATGTCATTGTAAGAACATTTTCAAAATTAAAAGGCAGATACGCATTTATACAAAGACCATTTTACATTGGTACCTGGCACTGGCCGCTGTCGTAAAACAGGATACTGGGCTGGTCAGACCAATGGCCGTTCTTATGTTCTTATTGCTTTGGCAGTATAGGCTGTAGTGTAAACAAGAATCTGACCCAAAGAGTTTACAGGTGAAACCCTAGCTCTATTGAAGCCAATGGGAATTTTGTCATTGGCTTCACTGAGGTTAGCATTTCGTCCTACAGAGAAAATAATTAACTATAGTGTGTGTCGGGGGTGAGGGGGTGTGTGTCTTAGAATTATCTGTAGTCAGCTCTAACAAAGATTACTCTTTTCTAGTTGACTTGTACACCAATCAGGAATGGCACAGTAACTTCACTGAGGCTGTTGGCATTCTTGCAAATGGGAAATCACTGAGTTGAATTACTACCAAATACATTATCCTTAGAGGGTTTGATCCCACAGTGTGCTGAGTGCCTTGAAATCAGTGGAAACAAACATGCTCAGCACTTTCAATGGGATACTGAGCTCCTCTGTGGGTTTGGTCTTAAAATTAATCTAGAGAAAATGGTTTGATGGCTCCATAGTAGTAATGGAGATATCTATTTGAAGAACTATAATTAAAGTCCTGGATGCTGCCTCTTGCTTTATAGATAAATGTCTTTATGACAAGAGGGCATCTAATATAATAGGTGTAAACTCCCAGTGAGGAAAGAGTTTGCTTTTGGCATGTAATTCTTTGACCTATGCTGGCTAATCACATTTGGCCAGCTCCCAATAGCCTTACTCATTCTGAGTACTAACTTTATGAGAAGTCCAAAGGAAATCAATGATGCTGTTCATTGAGTAAGATATTTCTCAATGTGAGTAAGGGTATCAGCATCTGGCCCACTTATAGTTTTCTAGGAAGTCTCTTCCATCCCTTCTGCTGCCTTTTACAGCTTTCTTAAATACCCCAAAGATTAATAATACATTGACTTACTGTATCTTCAGCAAACTATTTTATGTTGCATCTAAGAGAAACCACTGAGACATATTTTTGGTTTTGCACCTTCTGCTTCCAAATGAAAACATTGGCTTCAAAGCCAGGCCTATAAACAGCCTCCAGCATAAACAATACAAATGTATTGACATTTCCTCTGATTAGTAAAATAACTATTAATATTTAAGAGGTAAAACAAGGAAAGTGTCTTCTTTAAACCCTGGCACAAAGAATGTCTGAAAACACACCAAAGGAATTTGGTGTCATGCTCAACTCATCAAGCTACAGAATGGGTTGACACTTATTGCTAAATGTTAAAAACAAACAATGCTTTAGCCACTCAAAGCAACATGTGAATTTAGCACAGCAGTAGGCAACGTATTTCTTGCATTGAGATTTATTTATTTATATATTTATGGGCTGAATAAGCCAAAATCCAGGGCAACATTAACCTAGAGAGATAAAAGAAGCAGCATACATAACTTTTCCTTACAGTACTTCTATTTTCCTTATAAATTTGACTCTACTGTGTATCTCATTATGGCCCATATGTATAAACTACTATCTCTTGCAAACTGTGGATAATTAACTAGTTCTGTGTGTGCATGGTTGCCTAATTTGCATGTGTATTCGCGGTAACCACATGAACAATTTAGGCTGAAAATGGCTGTAGGGCCGATGCATTCCCACTACTACTATTTGGAGATGTATAATTCTGCTTTGTAGAGGATTTCAATATTTCAAAAATTGGTTTTGTTCCAATTGAAACAAAAAAACACAAACCCACTTTTAAATTCTCTGTGAAAGAGATAGGAGCCAGAGCTTTGGTAGGCTTCCTTGGAAGTAGTAATTCTGGAAGTCTTAGGGTCCCCACCCTGAGGCAGTCTGGCAGATAGGTTGCTGAGGAGACAGGTGGGTGAGCTGGAAGAAGACAGGCAGGTTTGCCAAATAGATTGGGCAACAAAAAGGGTTATTTTGTCATTGGCTTAGGTATGCTTTCTATTGCAAGGCACATAATGCTCAATGGCCCACCAGGGATATAAGTGTCTCCCACCTCCTGTTGGAAGAAGTTTCTTTCAAGGCAGGCTACCTTTGAGTGACCTGCCTTTAACTACAAGGCCCAGAGAATATAGTTTTCTGCATATATACATAACTCCTTACATGTTTTTCATACGTACATCTCACAATGATTATGATGAACAGTGTGACTCAAGCTTTCAGTAGAGACCTTAATGACCCCTTCTGGTGAACCCAGGGGATCCCTCTGCTCTCGGCCAGAGGTTCTTTTGTCACAGGCAGTACACACTGTGAATAAGATGGATGACATCCATCTATCTTTGGGTTCTATACGCCTGTCCATCACTGCATTCTCTAAGAACTTTCCATGTAAAAATTGCTTTCAATAGCAGCATTCCTACTGGACTTCATGGAGTCTCTGGCTATTATTTCTTTTGGGTTAAATAATGTGATCCTTAACTTTTAATTAGAGAAGACCAAGCCAGTTAGAATAAAATACAAACAATCCCAATACCTTTCCTCTGATTTAACTAGCCGCTTCTTAAAAACAAATACAAAACTTTTTTGTTGTTTGGAAATGTCTAGATAATATTTGCATTCAGTGTTGTGCACCTTTGCACTTTTGGGTTGATGGATGTATCCAGAATCAGATGCACCATGAAATTGCAAAAGCAACTGGTCTCATGTTATTTCCACTTAGGGACTGAAGCAAAAAGTGCCATTCATCTTATCCAGGATACCATTCTCATGACATTTCCAACCTCATTTTTCCACCTCATGGGGTCTGGATAAATCTGACAAGCCTAACTATGAACCTTTTGAGGTTGACTTACCACTCTACAAAAATGAATTTGAATTTTTATTTCACAAGTAAAGCAACTAAAAGATTTTCTGAAAGGAAAATGCCCTCCCAAAGGTTAATAGCTTCAGTCGAACAACAGAATACTTAAACAGTTCAGTTCTATGATCTTCTCTATTAAGCGCTGTCAGAAGATGCAGAACATATGTTTCTCTTATGCTAAATGTAGTATTTGCTCTTTCCTGATGATTAATTGGGGCAAAATATAAAATGAAGAGAGGCACATATAAATTTCTAATTTCAAATCAACCTGGGAGGATATCTTGGGCTTGGCAAATCTCATTTTAATATCCATTTGTTAAAACAGCATACTCTGAGAGCTGTAATCTAGTTCCTTAATTTTTGACATTAGGACTGAAATGTTTATAGTGTAACATATCATGCTGCTTATCAAACTCAAACTGCTCTAATATATTCCTAACTCTGGAGATTTCTGTTCTTTAGTTAGCTGGATTTCCAAAAGTGGATGATAAGGGCTGAATTCTTAAGGCCTAGCACCTTGGGATTTTATGTGTTTAATTCGCCTCTTTTAGGAGGATCTTGAATTTTGGAAAGTTTAACACTTTGAACTTCACTTTAAAAAGAGAGAGCAGGAACAAAAGCATGTTGCAACCCATTATTTAGGGCCTTATTTTTGGCAGGATTTCCACCAGGTATTTTTTACCTACATGTCAACTCACTTTCGCAGCCTGTCACTTACACATGGTTATCACCAGCCAATACTGGTGTTATTGATGAAAAAGTCTTCCTCACAATTGTAGGGCAGGTAGTGATGGCTAATAATCTGTCTGTAAATGTCTCTCACATCAGAGTATTGAGCTGAGTATTGTACCTGAAAGTCATTTGTGTTCTCCTCAGCAGGGAGTGGTACCTGTCCCTTGTGGATAGATGCTGTGAACTTCTCACCAGCTCATCTGATTCATTACCTCAGGATTTGTTCACTCTACAAGGAAAAGGCCTCAGCTAGAGCTACGCAAATAGGGTGACCAGATGTCCTGATTTTATAGGGATAGTCCCGATTTTGGGGGCTTTTTCTTATATAGGTACCTATTACCTCCCACCCCCATCCCGATTTTTCACACTTGCCCTCTGGTCACCCTATATGCAAATAACTGATTCTTTGCATTGCTGACCACACCAGAAAGTAAAACCAAACCACCCCTCCCTTCAACATTTTGCATTGAACAAAATATTTTGTTTGTCCTGGAATAGAAGGTTTTGTTATGACTGATTTTTTTTAGGGCTTAAAAAAGAGAAAGTGATGTAAAAGTAGAAACAAAGTCATTTCAAATCAAAAAGTTCCATTGAAGAAAATCTCACACATTTTTTTAACTGAAACAATGTGGTGAATTTTATCTGAATTTGCTAGATGGTTCGGTTGATCCAAAGCTGCATTTTGATATGAAAAAAAGTTTTGACCAAAAATTTTACTCAGTGGTATCATCATTTGTGATCATAATTTAAAAATAAGTATTGAGGGAGTTTTAATTTTGCTATTGAGAGAAGCTTCTTTCCCCAGAGCTTCCATAAATTACCACCAGAGCAAGTTACCAGCAGTTAACTGGCTCTATCTATTTTATCAGCATACAATTTTTGTAGGGTAGGGTATATAGTAGGTGGATCTATGCTTTCTTTATAAAATACTTATTGCTTGTGCCTACCTTTGTATGTATATTTTCCTTATGCAGTAACCTTAACAGTTGCCTGCAGATGGTTGTGCTACTTATGAGCTTTCACTGAAGTATATCTCAATTTCTGACATCAAAACACAGTCCAATGATGTAGTAATTATCGGTGTGTAAACATTGGAGCAGATAACAGACTATGTGACCTGTCTATCTACAAACAACCAGGCCACACTGAAGGAGCCATCCAAACCTTGAAAGTGGTATTCAATATCTGGGAAAAAACTGTGGTTATGTGGCCACTGTGACATGTCATAAAATGCCCCCCAAAAATATGTTAAATTGCTTGACTCTTTGTTTCCACTCAGAATATGAAATATAAAAGGCATGATGAGCAAGTCAAAAATGGAGAAAAAAAAATGAAGCTGACCTTGTCAGCTGCAATTACATTTTCCAGAACTAGTAGCTGAAAGATAATATAATTCAATGTCTCTGTTAGCATTCAGCATTGTTAATTCATGGGCAGGTCATTTAGATGAATGCTTGATGCGAAATTGAATTTGAGGTGACTCAGCAGGAAAATCTGTGCAATCTCTTTTTGAATGGAAAATAGTTACACGTTATCACAGGCATTGTGTTTGATATAGCAAGCATTTGTATTGTGTGTACTGAGGAAGGACTTGCCAGTTTGACAAATATTACATTTATTTCAGATAATGATGCACAGTAAAATGCGGAGCAATTAAGCAGTGAAAGACATTTCATGACCCAAGCCCAGTGGAAAATCTCCCATTTGGACAGGGGATGGCACAAGTAACATTCTGTGGGCATGGGATCCCGCATTAGTAACCAGCATGGGTTGAAGTGGTGGAAGAAATATTTTGAAACTTTTCCCCCCGTTTCCTTCTCATGAGAAGAGTCTTCATTCACTGAAATAACTCCTGCTGAATGTGCTGGTCTCCATTATGAGACCAGCTACAGCATTTCACCTGTTTCTAATACAGCACAGAGGGTGACCTTTAAAGATGATGCAGGCTGCATCCCCTTAAGTAGCTGGCAAGGTCTTTGTATGGTGGTGGTAGGGGTATGGCCCATGTCCTCACTGACCCCTTTGAGGCAATTTGCATTCTTGGAGGCATACTGAGGCAATAGTCTATGTGCTGCTCTGTAAGGACTATTCCCATGAGTAAAGTTTTGCAAGTTCATACCATATATTTCCCAGCCTACTCAGAGTTTGGGGACAGAACAGACTGGAAACTCTTACAAGAAAACTAATAGAAAGGCTTCTGATGAGGTGATTTATTCAGACATTTTGGTGAGCCAGTGAGGAGCAAGGACCGCTCAGGTCCCCCAGTGGGAGTGGACAGTCTAGACTGAATCATAGACAAAGGGACTAGTTTTAATTTCAGAGAGAAGCAGAACAACTCAGGGGAATCTCTGATCCACTCCCACCCCACAAAGGGAGACTTTGAACTGCTGTGGAAAACCGTGCATGGGTCAGGCAGTTCCAGTCCTGCAGAGGCCAGCACCAAGGAGGCAGAGAACCAACCTGGCACCAGCTTTTATTAGTTGACCCTCATCCTTTTCCTTCCCTAGACCCTTTGTTTCCTGTCCCCAGTAAAGTCCCTCTTTTTTATATTGTTGTTTTGGGGTGTGGCATTTCATTTGTTAGCGTTTTTATTATTGTTTTTCTGGTGTATTGCATTATATTCATCGTTCGGAGGAGTAGCATTGCTCATTTTCCAAAGGGACACCGACCCTTGTGTTGTGGGCTCAGTGAGGAGTCACCTTAGGTGGAGGCGCCACCTTAGGTGGAGGCGCCAGGGGTTGCAACAAAGAACCCAGGACCTAACCCATGCAGCAAGGGGGCTGGGAGAAGCCACTCCAATTAACAAGCACCAGGGAGGAGGCGTGAGCCACACCTCAGGGGAGATGCTACATGTTAATAAGGACACTCTATTCTTGCAGGACAGTGGGATTTTAAAGATTAATACTTGTGACACTCTGGGAATCACGCAGACCAGTCAGGGGTTCTGCCACTGCCTTACTTTATGCTTGTGGGGTAGCACTAGCTACTGGTGCCAGGGCTTTGAGCCAAAGCAGCACAATATGAAAGCCACACCCTGGCTTCCAGCCGCCTAGTTACACCTTGCAGGCTTCCACTTCACAGGACATAGAGCCCAGAGCTCCAGACTGAGCCAAAACTTCTACACCGGAGTTAAACCCCCCCTTTAACCCAAGCCCTCCAAGCCTGGCACAGGCCAGCCATGGCTGTCTAATTGCAGTGTAGAGATACCCTAAATTCAGTTTGCCCACATTGTTACAAAGAAAAATCTCTGAGATTCATTAAGCCCTAATCAAAATCCTGTTCTCACTGCATTTGGACCCCATTATTTTTCTGGTCAAATACATGTAGCACAAAGTGCTACTTTCCCCTGTCCTTCCTCTCCAGTCAAACTGAAATTTGAGAATTAAACTTGGTATACATTTTTTTTGATCATAGTGGAGAGGAAAAAAAGAAAGATAAAACCAGAAATAAAGCGGCCCCTTTTAGAATAGCCGAGCTGGCTACTTTAAGGGTCTTCCCCCTCCCCTAACTTAGAGAGATAAAGTATTCTGCTTTAAGCAACTAAAAATGATGATTTTACTTTCCTGGGCAACATTTTTTAATCCTATTGCCATTGTGCTGACCTGTGCTAAAAAAGGATAGTCATAACTTAAAAGCAAAACTGAATAAGTTTAAACTCTCGTTACATTCCTATAACACAGCCATGACAGTCAGGTGTTTTTTTGTAAAAACAGCTTTTCTCCTCAGGGATATTAAATTGAATAGCCAAAGCAGAAGAGAGGGTCTCTCTGATCCCAGCCTCATGCAGAATTCCCACAGTGCCCCCTACACTTAAGCCCTTTAAATGTCTTACTCCTTCCGAAGGCTTGTGTTGCTGACAGCAGTGCTTCTGTAGTGTCTACAACTTACTGTGTCTTGGTCTAAGGACCTACAATGTTCCTAGAATGCTTTTAAAAGAGAACTTCTGGGAGGTGTTTTCCCTCTATTTTGTCCGTGCCCTGTCCTATGAATATTTTTCTCGGACTGCTTATTTGAACAAAGGCTACCTCTTAAGTTCCTATTTCAGTACAGTGCATTGGTAGAATACCGTCTTGTACACATACAGGGGATATTTGTGGAGGAGGCAACATGCTCTCATCAGAGAAGCCTGCACGCTGTATGCAACAGACTTTCTTACTTTCTTTTTTTGTTTCTTTGTTTAGGAGAGGGCTTGAATCTTTTTGCCATCACAGCCCGTGCAGTTCAGGCAAGGCACAGACACACTTGTCCCAGGTATCTATATGGAGTCGGATCCTAAAAGGTTTGCAGGAGGTTACGTTAAGACAATGTATCTTCCCTCTCGTGGCTTTCCCTGCAGCTTTTAATAAGACAGTTTAGGGTACATAATGCCACTATCAAAAGGAGAATGAGACAGATGGAATGGAATTGGAATGAAACCTTTTTGATGATCACAGGTGGCTCACTACAATCCAGCGAGCCACTTTTTGAACTTCACAGCTGTGTAAACACCTTTGAATTTCCTATTTGGAAATGAAGTCTACATGAGACCGCTAAAGGGGCAGTTTGGTACATAGCTGCTATCGACAGCAACAGAATGCCACCACTACTGTGCACTGCTTAGGGAAGTAGCGGTTTGCTAGCAGTCATTAAGCCTTGAATCCGGAGAGCTGCCATATCTCCTACTACTGCTCTGAACTGCATTGGTAAGCAGCGCTTTGCTTTGCAGCCACTGAAGCCTTCATACATAATGCCTGAGCGACTCTGATCTGCATTGCTTTCCCCAGCTGGAAAGTACATTCTGAATGACAGTGTTTCACTACCAGGCATATGCAGAGCAAAGGCAATGTACTACTTGCACTTTCAATAAGTGGGACACACATCGATTCTCTGAGTGATGGAGGGTATTCATAAGCCAACTGCATATTCAAAAGATGAAACCAAATATGTAAGGATTAAATACTTCACTGAAACAGAAATTACAATTATGACACTTTTGTTTTTAATAGGAGTGAACAGGTGGTGCTTTAAATCTAACCAAGATTAACCCATATTCAATAACTTAAGCACTCAGATTGACTCTAACAAACACTGGTTAATTATGCATTCTTGGGAGGATGTACTTTACGTTGGGTTTTCAAATTAGAATTTGGAGCCAGCTAAAGTTATCTTCCCACTGCAGTTTTAGTATATAATAAAGTAGAGGATCCAGGGTATAAAGAGTATTCAGAATAATTTCACTTTGAATCCAGCTGTAGTTGTCTACACAGTGTAATTGTCGTATTTTCCAAGAGTGGCAATTAAAAATCTATCTACAGTTTCTTTAAAGCGCTTTTCGTGTCAAGACAGAGCATCCTCACTCTGAAGAGATAACAGTACAGCACTTCATTAAATCTGTAGCTTGTCTCAGGAGAACCAGAAATGCTGGAGCTGCTGCATGTTGTTTTAAATGTAAAAAACAGGATACATATACTGGTCAATTACCTTAAAGCCTATCTACTATCTCACTCTGAAGTAAAAAGAAAAAATGGAATTGTCTAAAAGATAGTTAGCTTAGCTGTCTGAGAGGTTGCAGTAACACCTATATTGACTTATGTGTCTATTATTTTTCTGTTTGCACAATGAGGGAATCCACTGCATTTATGTAAATTGTCATCAGATTTCAATGATGACATACTTTTAAAACAAAACACTGAGTTTTCTTTACTGCATATAACACGATTCAATTATTTAATGCTTGTATTTTTTACATGGTAGTGTCAGTTTGCATTTTGGGTGATTTTTGTTACAGTTTAGCTATAAATATTTCCTTTCACATTTTCCTAATGAAATGCTTCTTGATTTAGCTCATACTCTGTTCTTCTTAATAATTCTCGTAGAATTCAGTGCAAGCAGGTTCTGAAGTGAATAGAAACAGAATTTACATTTCCCCTCCAGCTGTGTTTGTTTTGTTTTTAAAACAACCCCTCTGCTAAATCATCTTGTGATAGCAGAAAAAAAATGTATACAGGCTTGTTCCTGAGAATGTGCCACAGTATAATCGGAGACCAGCTACCTTCCTTACTGATTTTTACACTTGGAAAAACTTTCACATGCAACCATTAATCAAAGGTTGTATTTCTAACTAAGGCCAAGATTATCCCCTCCAGCATGTGAGGAGGGTTGAAGGGACGAAATCTGTTCATATATCTCCTAGAATAGATCTCACAGACTTTAAGGCCACAAGGGACCATCTTGATCATCTAGTCCAGGGGTAGGCAACCTATGGCACGTGTGCCAAAGGTGGCAAGCGAGCTGATTTTCAGTGGCACTCACACTGCCTGGGTCCTGGCCACCGGTCCAGGGGGCTCTGCGTTTTAATTTAATTTTAAATGAAGCTTCTTAAACATTTTAAAAACCTTATTTACTTTACATACAACAATACTTTAGTTATAAATTAAAGACTTATAGAAAGAGACCTTCTAAAAAACTTCAAATGTATTACTGGCACGTGAAAAATTACATTAGAGTGAATAAATGAAGACTCAGCACACCAAGGTTGCAGACCCCTGATCTAGTCTGACCTAGGGTTGCCAACTTTCTAATGGTTGAAAACCGAGCACCCTTGCCCTGCCCCCCGCCTCACCTCTTCTGCTGAGGCCCCACCTCTGCCCCACTCACTCCTCTCCCTCCGTCACTCGCTCTCCACCCCCCTCTCCGAGGACTCACCTGCTGCCTACAGAGCCAGTCTGGGAGGAGCTGATGCGGAGCCTGCCCACCTGCCCAGTTGGGGTTCAGTGGGGTCGAGGCGGGGAGGTCGGTTCCCGTAGTGAAGGGCCAGGACTTGAGCAATTGGGCCACAGCACAGCAGAAGGGTGGGGCAGGGTGACCAGGATCCCCCTGGAGCCTGGTCCAGAAGCCAGCCACTGCTCTCTGTCAGGCATCAGCAACTGCGTACAGAGCAGCTCCCCAATGTGGCTCCCCCCCCCCCACACACACACAAGTGGCGGGAGCCAGTTATTGCAGCCAACTGGACTTTTACAGACCTGGTGCTGCCAGGTTCTCTTTTCGACTGGACTCTGACCTCCTGCACATCACAGGCCACAGAACCTCACGCACTCACTCCTGTAATAGACCCATAATCTCTGGCTGAGTTACTGAAGTCAGAGAATCCACCATTTATTCTAGTTTAAACCGGCAAAAGACCCGTGGCCTATGCTTCGGGTTGCCAACTTTCTAATCGCACAAAACCGAACACTCCTTCCCTGCCCCTTCTCCGATGCCCCACCCCCCGCTCACTCCATCCCCCCCTCCCTCAGTCGCTCGCTCGCTCTCCCCCACCCTCACTCACTTTCATCAGGCTGGGGCAGGGGGTTCGGTGCAGGAGGGGGATGAGGGCTCTGCCTGTGGGTTGGGGTGTGGGTGGGTATGGGCTCTGGGCTGTGGATGTGTGCTCCTGATGGAGCCAGAAATGAGGGGTTCAGGATGAGGGAGAGGGCTCTGGGCTGGGGAAAAGGATTGGGGTATGGTGGGGTGAGGGCTCTGGACTGGGGCCAGGGGTTTGAGTGTGGGAGGCGGTGTGAGCTCTGGGGTGGGACTGGGGATGAGAGGTTTGGGGTTCAGGAGTGGGCTTCCAGCTGGGGCAGGAGGTTGGGATGTGGTGGGTGGGAGGGTGAGGGCTCTGGCTGGAGGTGTGGGCTCTGGGATAGGGCTGGAGTTGAGGGGTTTGGGGTGCTGGAGGGGGCTCAGAGCTGGGGCAGGGGGTTGGAGTATATGTGGGGATGCAGGCTCCAGGAGGGAGTTTGGGTGTGGGAGGGGACTCCGGGCTGGGGCAGGGGGTTAAGGTGCGGGAGAGGGTGTTGGGTGCGGGGTCCCAGCGGCGCTTACCGTGGCTCCCAGGAAGCAATCACCAGGTCCCTGAGGCCCCTAGGTGCATGGGTCGCAGTTCTCAGCCAATGGGAGCTGCGGAGCTGGCACTAGGGGCAAGGGCAGCATGTGGCACCTCCCTGGCTGCCCATGTGCCTCGGGGCTGCAGGAACCTCATGGCTGCTTCCAGGAGCTGCACAGAGCCAGGGCAGGCAGGGAGCCTACCTTAGCCCCGAGCCCCCGCTGCACCACTGACTGGACTTTTAATGGTCCAGTTGATGGTGCTGACTGTCCCTTTTGGACTGTGCGTTCCGGTCCAAAACCGGATGCCTGGCAATCCTACATATGCTACAGAGGCAGGTGAAAAACTCCCAGCTTCTCCGCCAATCTGAGGTGGGGGACAATTCCTTTTATATATAAACTTCTGTTCAATGCAAAAATCTTTTGCAGGTATGGACCAGTTATGCAGCATATATTTATTGTAACTCCACTGCCGGGCATTGCTAAAGGTATTAGCAACATTGCAGTTCTTCCACGCTTTTTACTATTAGAGGTTTATGTGTCAAAATTTATCTTCATTATATCCAGGCAATACCACTGTATAGATGTAGGATGAGAGCAAATTTGACCTTCTGAAATTTTAATTCTTAACTTAAAAAGTCTTCCACCTTTGGTGAAGAATTGTGGCCTATCAACATCATGGCAAATCCGAAAGTGAAACGGCCTTCTTACAGATTGACCACCACCCAGATCAATGTTGCCCATGGTGTTTAAGGTGGTCTGACTGTATATTCAATCTACATTCCTCACTGGTAATCTTGTACCACTGAAGCTTTTGGTGCCCATATGATAGCTGGCCATGTAGCAGCATTTCTTCATACACACACTTCAGAATTGGGTGGTCTTCCATTCCATCTAGTTGTGGCCTATGGGTCTCATGTAAAAATGGATTATACAGTCTAAACAAAATGCTTCCACCACCAGCCATGACAACTCTGGTCTATTCTACTTAGAATAACTTAATGGTAACAAAGGTGGGGAGAGTGAGGTACAGTATTTTCCCGATTACATTAACAGAAAGATACTGCTGTAATGCAGTACCACTAGGCCCAATCTTGCAAACTTTAAAACATGCACACACCTTTGTGCACTGGATACTTCAAGGGCACTACTCATGTGAATACATTTGGGCATCTGCTTAAGTGTTTACAGGATTGGGTTAAAATGCACAGATTAAAAGTCCCAGTTCTGCAATTAGATCCACTGGGGTCTACAGAAATATTTGTTAATATGAATTTATACAGAAATTGAATGACCAGCAACGTCACTAAAGCAGCTGCCCAGTGAAGTCACTAAAGCAGAATTAGGTAATACGGATATCATTGATTGTTTTCATACGCATCATGGAATAGGCTTGCTTTCATTGCAGAATAAAGGAAAAATACAGGATGATCCAAACTGAACTGAGACAAAAATACTATGGTAGTTGCTATTGATGTAGTCTTATGTTGCCTGAGACTAATTTTTACTGGCTATATAAGTAAAGCAAAGCTTACGCTTTAATTCTCTTTAGGTTTTTTCATTCAGTATACTACTCTCAGCCAGCACTGTGTGAAATTTACAATTTTTGTTCCAGAAGGGTATTCTGGCATTTTTGTCCCCCCCCCCCCAATTTCACACCTCACTCTAGTGTTATTTTATTAATACTTTTGACTAAATATATTGCTTTAAAAACAGGCAATAAAAATATTTTCACAGTTTCAATGAGGAAATCATTCTCACTTGGAGAATGGCTGATTTCACTGGAAGGTGGCCTTTTCTTACTCTAAATATCCACATACCTTTGCAAAATGTTTTGAGAAAACGGGCGCCTGCTCTTAGTGTTGGAGTTATTTACGTTTCTAAGTATAAGGAAAGCGTCAAGTGCTGAGGCAGGAAAGTTGACCATTGTTAAAATTACTGTACTTTAGGCGGCTAAAATTTAAAACAAAGGGGGTGGGTGGGACAGACCGTGCTTGAAATGAAGCATCCTGAGCCAATGTACAGATCCAATGGAGATGTGAGAAAGTGGGATGCAGACCCAAGCCCATTACACCATCCAGTTGCAAATACTCCTGAACTCTTAAGACATTCAACATTTAGCTCCAGATTCAGATATTGTGACTTAATTAAGGGTTGCTCTTAACCAGAGGGATCCCCAGAACTCATCTGAGTGTTTTATAGATCAAAAAGGACAGATATTGTCAATTCAAAAATTTTTTGCTGAGCCTAATTCGTTTGAAAGAGACAAAATGGTTGCATGGGAAACAGCAGAGGTAAGAGGTTGTGCATTATTTTCATTATGAAGCTCCACAAGGGAGAAAAAATGGAGAAGGAAGCGGGGAAGGGGGAAAATCAGCCGGTATAGTAATGAGAGTTCTAAATGAGAGAGAGAACGCGTGGATGAGCCTGGAATTTGTCCACTTCTCTTCATGTTATCTTTATCACACAAGATAACTATTAAGAAATAGAGACATGTCATAAGGTTCTCTCACAGTGGCAAAGAGGAGTCTAACAATTGATGGAAGTGTAATTATTGCTCACAATGCAGTCCAGCTGGGAAAAGAATTGACAGAACACAAGGATAAGACCAGCAGCTTTAACTATCTTTAAAGCGATGTTCAACCAATTAGTATGATCAATAGAACCTAGCCAGGAGCTAGAATTGCATTTTGGGTCTTGATATAGGTGGTTTTTTTTTTTTTTTTTTTTTTTTAAACGTGGAAGTTGTTTCTAAATATAAAAGTGGGAGAAAGGTCCTTCTGGCAGGGCAAGGCTGAGACAATGAAAATGTAAATGGTACCTTGCAAAACCAGTTCCCAATTGCGAAAGGAAAGAGTAAAGCAGAAATATGACAGGAATTGGAAATAAAAGGGTTTGGCACCTCCTCAGCCCATGGGTTCAGCATCCTTACACTACCGAGCTTTGCCTTAAGTTCTTTTTAAGAGACAGTTTTCTTCTTCTGGGAAACTAAACTAAACCCCATGCATTACAGCTACCTACAAACTGTAGTTCTATTAGTCCCTCTATTAGGGCCTCCTATTGGGCCTGATTCTCTGATGCCTAGTAACTCCATTGTATGTGCCAGGGGCTACTAAGGGATCTCAGGGAAGGCCTGAGGCCTGCCCTCAGACCACTGAATAGCACTAGGCCATCTGATAGTCACAGGGCTGACAGAAGAGGGCAGAGACATTCGCAGAAAGGCAGCAGAGCTATGACTGGACCACAGGACAAAGGGGAGGAAGGAGATGGCCATGGCCACGTGCAGCAGTGTTCTGGGGCCACTGCAGAATGGGCACGAGTTAGGAATGCCCTCAGGAAAGCCTGGAAGGCAGGGCACAAGCCACCTATCATTTGTTCCTGTACTGGACTCTCTCCAGTGGAGGGCAGGATTTGTCCCCATTATTTTTCAACAGAAGAAATCTTACACTGGCCTTCATTTCATTTTAGGGTTGCCAACTTTCTTATTGCACAAAACCGAACACCCTAGCCCCACCCCTTCCCTGAGTTCCGCCCCCCATTCACTACATTCCCCCTCCCTCGGTGGCTCGCTCTCCCCAACCCACACTCACTTTTACTGGGCTGGGGCACGGGGTTGGGGTGTGGGAGGGGGTGAGGGCTTTGGGCTGGTGCAGGCTCTGGGCTGGGGGTGAGGGGTTTGGGGTGCAGGAGGGGACTCCAGGCTGGGGCCAAGGGATTTGGGGCGGGAGCTCTGGCCTGGGGCAGGGGGTTGGAGTGCAGCGGGGGGGGGGGGGGTTAGGGCTCCAGCTGTGGGAGTGGACTCTGGGCTGGGCCTGGGGATGAGGGGTTTGGGGTGAAGAAGGGGGCTCCGTGTTGGGGGGTTCAGGGCTGGGGCAGGGGGTTGGGGCTCAGGCTTACCTTCCTGCCTGTCCTGACTCCGTGCTGTACCCCAGAAGTGGCCAGCAGGTCCATCTCCTAGGCGGGGGGTGCGGGGGGGACCAGGAGGCTCTGCGCGCCGCTCTCACCCACAGGCATTGCCCCCTCAGCTCCTATTGGCCAGGAACCACAGCCAATGGGAGTGCGGAGCTGGTGCTTGGGGTGGGGACAGTGTGCGGAGCCCCATGGCTCCCTGCCTAGGAGCTGGACCTGCTGGCCACTTCCGGGGTGCAGCGCGGTGCCAGGACAGGTAGGGACTAGCCTGCCTTAGACCCGCAGCACCGCCAACAAGATTCTAACGGCCCAGTCAGCGAAAACCGAACACCTGGCAACCCTATTACATTTTCCAGCTGTACTAATATTCCTATATTCTGTGCTAAATCTTGACATTCTTCAGTTGTTTGGTCTCTTGGTTGCTTACATCTAGTACAGTCCTTAAATAACATACATAATAATGGAAAGTTAAGGTTAATTTCCCCTTATTCCTAAATTGTATCATCATGAGGAGTGTGATTAGTATGAGTAATATAGTTGTATGATTGTCCCTGGACAGGATCATCACAGTTGCATTCCAGGAAATTCTGTTTGAAATCCAATAAGGGAAGAAGCCTGTCATGTGGGCTTCGGATTTAGACTAGTTGAAAGCTGACTCAGAGACAAATGGGCGAGAGCTATGAGCGCTTAGAATGAAAACTTCTCGTTTGGTTGAGAATGCATAGACAAATTTGCTGAAAGGTAAGGTTTGAGATAAAGGCAGTTTCTCCTGTGGTTACAAAGATGTCATCACCAGTAACTACAGGACGCTTCCACTACATACAACGTCCGCATTCACCAGCAGCCAGTCAGCACCACCAGCAGCCAGTCAAGAGTCCTTCCTATTCTAACCATAATGAAACACTGCAATATCTCAGACCCCCCTCTTTGGCAGCTGTTAGCAAATGCTGACTTTGTCCCTTAGTGACAACAGACTGCATGCGCTGCACTGTAGATCACATCTCTCAGTATATATCAAAAAGCAATTATAGAACCAATGCACAAACAATGGGCCAAACCCTGAGATTCTTACACATGGAAAATTCCCACTGAGGTCAAAATGAGTTGCAATAAATACAATACACCTGAACAGATCTGTGTGAATAATGGATTTTTTTGATTGTCTGGCAATTCCAAAAAAAAAAAAAAAAAAAAAAAAGGAATTTTGGGTTGAATTAAAATGTTTTGTTCAAGCTGAAGCAAGACATTTTGTTTCAGTATTTAACCTACTTTAAAAAATTAATAATTAGGGGAAATTTCCAAACAAAAAGTCATTTCAAAACAAAAAGTCAAAATATTTCATTTAAAATATTTCAGTGTTTTATCTTTTATTGGACCAACTTCTGTTGGTAAAAAAGACAAGCTTTCAAGCTACACAGAGTTCTTCTTCAGGGCTGGGAGAGTGTCAAAGTGAAATACAACGCAGAAAAAGATTGTTTAGCATAAGTCAGGGATCATAGAATATCAGGGTTGGAAGCGACCTCAGAAGGTCATCTAGTCCAACCCCCTGCTCAAAGCAGGACCAATCCCCAATTAAATCAGGTTCGGTCAATCACAGCTTCCATTGACCGCGGTTCACCGTTCCAGGCCAATGGGGGCTGCAGGAAGTGGCGGCCAGCATATCCCTCGGCCCATGCTGCTTCCCACAGCCCCCATTGGCCTGGAATGGCGAACCGCGGACAGTGGGAGCTGCTATCAGCTGAACCTGCGGACGCTGTAGGTAAATAAACCATCCCGGACCGCCAGCAGATTTCCCTGATGGGCCACGGGCCAAAGGTTGCCGATCCGGTTGCAGGGAGAACTGGAGGTCCTGGTGATGTCAAGGAACTATGACGTGATTGGAATAACAGAGACTTGGTGGGATAACTCACATGACTGGAGTACTGTCATGGATGGTTATAAACTGTTCAGGAAGGACAGGCAGGGCTGAAAAGGTGGGGGAGTAGCACTGTATGTAAGGGAGCAGTATGACTGCTCAGAGCTCCGGTACGAAACTGTAGAAAAACCTGAGTGTCTCTGGATTAAGTTTAGAGGTGTGTGCAACAAGAGTGATGTAGTGGTGGGAGTCTGCTATAGACCACCGGACCAGGGGGATGAGGTAGATGAGGCTTTCTTCCGGCAGCTCACGGAAGCTACTAGATCTCATGCCCTGATTCTCATGGGTGACTTTAATTTTCCTGATATCTGCTGGGAGAGCAATACAGCAGTGCATAGACAATCCAGGAAGTTTTTGGAAAGCGTAGGGGACAATTTCCTGGCGCAAGTGCTAGAGGAGCCAACTAGGGAGGCGCTTTTCTTGACCTGCTGCTCACAAACCGGGTAGAATTAGTGGGGGAAGCAAGTGTGGATGGGAATCTGGGAGGCAGTGACCATGAGTTGGTTGAGTTCAGGATCCTGACACAGGGAAGAAAGGTAAGCAGCAGGATACGGACCCTGGACTTCAGGAAAGCAGACTTCGACTCCCACAGGGAATGGACGGCCAGGATCCCCTGGGGGACTAACATGAAGGGGAAAGGAGTCCAGGAGAGCTGGCTGTATTTCAAGGAATCCCTGTTGAGGTTACAGGGACAAACCATCCCGATGAGTCGAAAGAATAGTAAATATGGCAGGCGACCAGCTTGGCTTAATGGTGAAATCCTAGCGGATCTTAAACATAAAAAAGAAGCTTACAAGAAGTGGAAGGTTGGACATATGACCAGGGAAGAGCATAAAAATATTGCTTGGGCATGTAGGAATGATATCAGGAGGGCCAAATTGCACCTGGAGCTGCAGCTAGCAAGAGATGTCAAGAGTAACAAGAAGGGTTTCTTCAGGTATGTTGGCAACAAGAAGAAAGCCAAGGAAAGTGTGGGCCCCTTACTGAATGAGGGAGGCAACCTAGTGACAGAGGATGTGGAAAAAGCTAATGTACTCAATGCTTTTTTTGCCTCTGTCTTCACTAACAAGGTCAGCTCCCAGACTGCTGCGCTGGGCATCGCAAAATGGAGAAGAGATGGCCAGCCCTCTGTGGAGATAGAGGTGGTTAGGGACTATTTAGAAAAGCTGGACGTGCACAAGTCCAAGGGGCCGGACGAGTTGCATCCGAGAGTGCTGAAGGAATTGGCGGCTGTGATTGCAGAGCCATTGGCCATTATCTTTGAAAACTCGTGGCGAACGGGGGAAGTCCCGGATGACTGGAAAAAGGCTAATGTAGTGCCAATCTTTAAAAAAGGGAAGAAGGAGGATCCTGGGAACTACAGGCCAGTCAGCCTCACCTCAGTCCCTGGAAAAATCATGGAGCAGGTCCTCAAAGAATCAATCCTGAAGCACTTGCATGAGAGGAAAGTGATCAGGAACAGCCAGCATGGATTCACCAAGGGAAGGTCATGCCTGACTAATCTAATCGCCTTTTATGATGAGATTACTGATTCTGTGGATGAAGGGAAAGCAGTGGATGTATTGTTTCTTGACTTTAGCAAAGCTTTTGACACGGTCTCCCACAGTATTCTTGTCAGCAAGTTAAGGAAGTATGGGCTGGATGAATGCACTATAAGGTGGGTAGAAAGCTGGCTAGATTGTCGGGCTCAACAGGTAGTGATCAATGGCTCCATGTCTAGTTGGCAGCCGGTGTCAAGTGGAGTGCCCCAGGGGTCGGTCCTGGGGCCGGTTTTGTTCAATATCTTCATAAATGATCTGGAGGATGGTGTAGATTGCACTCTCAGCAAATTTGCGGATGATACTAAACTGGGAGGAGTGGTAGATATGCTGGAGGGGAGGGATAGGATACAGAAGGACCTAGACAAATTGGAGGATTGGGCCAAAAGAAATCTGATGAGGTTCAATAAGGATAAGTGCAGGGTCCTGCACTTAGGACGGATGAATCCAATGCACCGCTACAGACTAGGGGCCGAATGGCTAGGCAGCAGTTCTGCGGAAAAGGACCTAAGGGTGACAGTGGATGAGAAGCTGGATATGAGTCAGCAGTGTGCCCTTGTTGCCAAGAAGGCCAATGGCATTTTGGGATGTGTAAGTAGGGGCATAGCGAGCAGATCGAGGGACGTGATCATTCCCCTCTATTCGATATTGGTGAGGCCTCATCTGGAGTACTGTGTCCAGTTTTGGGCCCCACGCTACAAGAAGGATGTGGATAAATTGGAGAGAGTCCAGCGAAGGGCAACAAAAATGATTAGGGGTCTAGAACACATGACTTATGAGGAGAGGCTGAGGGAGCTGGGATTGTTCAGTCTGCAGAAGAAAAGAATGAGGGGGGTTTGATAGCTGCTTTCAACTACCTGAAAGGGGGTTCCAAAGAGGATGGCTCTAGACTGTTCTCAATGGTAGCAGATGACAGAACGAGGAGTAATGGTCTCAAGTTGCAGTGGGGGAGGTTTAGATTGGATATTAGGAAAAACTTTTTCACTATGAGGGTGGTGAAACACTAGAATGCGTTACCTAGGGAGGTGGTAGAATCTCCTTCCTTAGAGGTTTTTAAGGTCAGGCTTGACAAAGCCCTGGCTGGGATGATTTAACTGGGAATTGGTCCTGCTTCGAGCAGGGGGTTGGACTAGATGACCTTCTGGGGTCCCTTCCAACCCTGATATGCTATGATTCTATGATCCCTGGCAAGTAGTTAACACATATTATAAGGGACCATTCAAGATGAGCGGTTTCAGAGTAACAGCCGTGTTAGTCTGCATTCGCAAAAAGAAAAGGAGTACTTGTGGCACCTTAGAGACTAACCAATTTATTTGAGCATGAGCTTTCGTGAGCTACAGCTCACTTCATCGGATTGGTTAGTCTCTAAGGTGCCACAAGTACTCCTTTTCTTTTTTCATTCAAGATGAAGTTGCTCATTAACACCTCTGTAGTCTTAGGTCAAAAAAGTAGGGTTAGTGGGTTATAGATTGCTGTAATAAGTCATAAAACCAGTATCTTCACTAAGATCATTATTTTAGTGTCAAGCAAAATTATGAATTTAAGCTCCCAAGTTTGTCTTTTGAAAGTGTTGTACATATGTCCTTTGAACACAAGGACAGAGGTCAAATAAGGTGGATCATTTTGTGAGAAGGGTTCTCCCAGACACGATATGATGTTTTTGTCTTTTATCACTTTTTCCCTATGAGAGTTGATTTGACAGCATAGTGATTGTCTGGTTTCACCCACACAGTTATTGGGGCATTTAGTGCACTGGATAAGGTACACCACGGATTGTGATAGACATTTGTAGGATCCATAAATCTTGAAAGGTATTTTGGGGATACTGATCACCGTTGCAGTGGAAATGTGTCTGCAGGTTTTGCATCTGTTATGGCAGGGTCTGGTGCCACTTTGAGTTGGTGAGTCTTGGTTTGTGAGGAGCTTGCTTCTGATCTTGATGAAATTGCTGGAGGCCAGAAGAGGGGGCTCGGGAAAGATTTCTTTCAGGATGTGGTCCCCATTGAGTATGGGGTATAATTGTTTAATGACACACTTTATAGGTTTCAATGTGGTATGGTAGGTGATAAGAAGGGATGTGTGGTTGAAGGGTTTTTTCCTCCCAGTATTGAATCAGGTTCTCTCAGGGTATTTAGGTGACCTATTCCATGATGCAATCTACTTCTCTGGTGGAGCGTGTACACCCCGGACTTTCTCTTCAGAGCAGATTCAGTGGGTGTCTGCGTACCTGCAGACTACATATTTGTGTGTGTGTTTAGGATGGTTACTAGATCTGTGAAAGCAAATATAGTTGTGAAATGCCCCAGGGTACAACCTGGACTGTGAAACTGCTGTGCCCCTTTTAACTCTCCTGCCCTTTAACTGTCTCCTAGACTAGTGAACAGCAAATGCCTCCAGGCTCTGTCAACTGAGCCATGAGCCTGCAGAGGCACACCCAGCAAAAATTACATGAAGGCTCTCACAGCCACTCGAACTATATCGAGGGAGACATTTGGAAATTCCCACGGCTCCCGCCTTGCACCCCAGAAATATGTATCTTACACTGCTAAAGACGCCCTTGATCAGAGTAAGCTCATTAATTTGTCATACCATCAAAGGGTATGAATATGCACCAGCCTTTGTAACCTGAATAGATTCCCCAAACTCTTCCTTATTTTATTCGCTCCCCAGGTGCTGCAAAGATCCTTGATGTGTCATGGGGGCTAAGTAGCCCCATTGTGTACATGCTCCAGTGACTGTCTTTCACGTGAATTGTGAATATCTTGTTTACAACTCCCCTGCTGGTGAATGGCCAGGGATGGTCACTTGACACCTTACTGGGTGTTGCTCACTCCGTTGTTGCTACTGAAGAGTTAATCTTTGGGCATTTCCTAGAGTCACAGCATGTTTCAATAACAAATATATAGTAAAATCTTATAAATTCATGTACACTGATGATACACATTTAAACAGAATAATGAGGTTCATCAAATTAAGACTTTTCAAATGATACTTCACAAGGCATACTTTGTATAAAACGTATCATAATTATATTACAGTGGTGACTATGTTGAGGAGGTTACAGGAGGTAACATAGTTTATCACAATGATGATCTGTAGGTTTCTTGTATATAGTTGTTTGTATGGTTCCATTGTTGAAGCGGATAATGGTGTCCAGGAAGCTAATGATGATACAGGAATGTTCTAGAAAGAGTCTGATGGATGGGTAATGGTTGTTGAAATGGTGGTGAAAATCTATGCAGGATTACAAATCAATAATTACCTGAGATACGATCAATGATATTGTCATCCTCTGGACAGATGACCTAAACTCCATCATGGTAGGTGACTACATAGTCGTCAGTTAGTCTCCTTAACTTTTCTTTTCTTTTTTTAAACAAAGTAGGCTATTTTTGGTTTCAGACTCTCCTTATATTAATTTAAAATTATGTCTCTGGAAGCACTATAGTAAATCAGCATTTAACTATCACAGGAAAACCTGACAAAGAAAAAAACACTTAAAACCACCACACTAGGTCCATGTTTCAGTTTCTAGTATAAAAGGATACATTGGAGAGATAATCCTTAGTACAGTGAATAGTTCAATAGAAGTACAGTACTGTACTCCATTTAAGCATGCAAAATAAAATTCAAATAATAATAGCTTGCATACAGGACCAATTATATCAAACTAAAAAACTGTTTGAGATTTCGCTGCCAGTTAGCATTTACTAAGTTTTCTTCCTGTAGTAACTGGAGGGAGGGGGAGAGAGCGTGCGCATGCACACCAAGCGGAAAAAAATAAGAGAAACCTTTTGAAACATATTAACAACCAAAGTTTTTCCCTCCCTTTCCTCCACTCTACTCAAAACATCTTGTCTATGGTAAGCACAGTTCATATTAAGTTCATTTTGTAGAGCACTCGGAACTCTCTCAGTGTATGCTGTTAATTATCAGCCAGAATGAATCACTAAAGTCATAACCTGACTCTAATGAGTTTCCCATAAATCTCTTCTATTCATTAGAGGTCAAACTGATAACCACCATGAATTAATCTCAGCGCTGTATATAGCTGTGTACAGAATATCATAACTCAAAAAAAATCTTCCCTCCACAAATATTTTAAGTCAATAATTCTAAAAAAAATAAACCAACAACTCTTAAAAAACAGATTGGGACGTATCATCTCTATGTAATTTGACAGTAGTTTGATTAATATAGAATATTAGTGTAGTTTATCATCAAAGCTATTAGTGATACAAGCAGAGTAAACCAGTATTGTCAGTGAATTCTTAATTCACTGAGCTAGTCTCAAAGTAGTGAACTATAAGTTTGTCTTTCAGTCTATTATTTGGTAAAAAGCCCAGCAAAATATTACAAAAATGAGACTTTCACCATCTACTGTTAATTTCTATGGAGTGGAGATCTAATGCTTAAAGCTAAATTATTAAAAGCTTAAATATTTATGGCCAAGTGTTTCTATAAGTCCATTATTGTAGACAGTAGTACGGAAAAATTCCATGCAGGGTAGACAATAGAATGAATCAATATAAACATCCAGGCATTATATGAAGAACTGTTCAGTCAAATATCCTTTAGAACACAAACAGAAAGAAGTCCAACTTTTTTTCTTCCAATCTTCAACAGTTCAATAATTAGAGATAATAGTTTCTCCCCTTCCCCCCACCCCTTTTTTTGCATGCTGCTGGGTAGTGGGGAAAAATATTGACAAAAAGATTGAGAACAATAAAAGTTTAGAAGTGATCCCACCTAAATGATCTCATCAGTTGGTATAGATTTATTCTCCGCAAAGATAAGACACTATGTGTAGCTGTGAGGCATACCCATGTTTCACTACAGTCATAACAGACTAAAGCTTGGCCTTTCTTCATGTCTTTGTTAGTGTATCCTAAATTAGACAAGCTCTTCTGTACACACAGTTCGGTCACAGCTAAATGAGGGGAGGGAGGGGGGAAGGTGGAAAAAAAAGTCAAGTTTTAAGCTATAAATGCAAATCATACAGTATATAAATAAAATCACAGCATCATTTGGGGAAGTTGAACACTGGAACTTTACAGGTGCAGTTTTAATTTATAACTAATTGTGATACAAAAAAATTAGCAGGTTTCAGAGTAACAGCCGTGTTAGTCTGTATTCGCAAAAAGAAAAGGAGTACTTGTGGCACCTTAGAGACTAACCAATTTATTTGAGCATGAGCTTTCGTGAGCTACAGCTCACTTCACGAAAGCTCATGCTCAAATAAATTGGTTAGTCTCTAAGGTGCCACAAGTACTCCTTTTCTTTTTGAAAAAAATTAGCATGAACATATAAACTATCTTTGGAAGAACACTGAATGAGTCACACAGTTAGAGCTCCATGATTTGCTTCTGCCCCTTCCTTTCAACATTATAGAATCAAAGAATCATAGAACTGGAAGGGACCTCGAGACGTCATCTAGTCCAGTCTGTCAAGGTTCCCTCCCCACCCTGAACTCTAGGGTACAGATGTGGGGACCCATGTGAAAGACCCCCTGAGCTTATTTCTAGCAGCTTAGGTTAAAAACTTCCCCAAGGCACAAATTCTTCCTTGTCCTTGGACGGTATCTCTGCCACCACAAAGTGAGTTAGACAAAGATACAAGGAAAAGAACCACTTGGAGTTCCTGTTCCCCAAAATAACCCCCCAAGTCCCTTCACCCCCTTTCCTGGGGAGTCTTAAGAATAATATACCAACCAAATAGGTTAACAAGGTGAGCACAGACCAGCCCCTTGGGTTTTTAGTGTCCTAAAAACCAATCAGATTCTTAAAAGCAGAACTTTATAATAAAGTAAAAGAAGCACCTCTGTAAAATCAGGATGGAAGGTAATTTTACAAAGTAATCAGATTCAAAACACAGAGGATTCCCCTCTAGGCAAAACTTTAAAGTTACAAAAAAACCAAACAAACCACGAATAAACCTCCCTCTTAGCCTAGGGAAAATTCACAAGCTAAAACAAAAGATAATCTAACGCATTTCCTTCCTATTACTTACAATTTGTAACCTTAGATGCTTAGTTCAGGTATGGCTTTAGGAGATTTATTTTCCCTGCCCTGGTTCCTCGCTGTCCTGGAGAGAACACAAAGAAGCACAAAACAAAAACCTTCCCCCTCAGATTTGAAAGTATCTTCTCCCCTTATTGGTCCTTTTAGTCAGGTGCCAACCAGGTTATCTGAGCTTCTTAACCCTTTCCAGGTAAAGGAGGGATTTTATGCTACCCTTAGCTGTATGTTTATGACAAGTCCCCTGCACTTGTGGCAGGACAAATTATCTAGACCATTCCTGACAGGTGTTTGTCTAACCTGCTCTTAAAAATTTCCAATGATGGAGATTCCACAACCTCCCTAGACAATTAATTCCATTGCTTAACCACCCTGACAGTTAGGAAGTTTTTCCCTAATGTACAAACTAAATCTCCCTTGCTGCAATTTTAGCTCACTTCTTCTTGTCCTAGCCTCAGAGTTTAAGAAAAACAATTTTTCCTCTCTTCTCCTTGTAATAACCTTTTGCATACTTGAAAACTGTTACCATGCCCCATCTCAGTCTTCTCTTTTCCAGACTAAAGAGACCCAATTTTTTTTTTCCAATCTTCCCTCATAGGTCATGTTTTCTAGACATTTTTTGTTGTTGCGCTTCTCTGAACTCTCTCCAATCTGTCCACATCCTTCCTGAAACATGGCATCATCTGCAAACTTTATAAGTGTACTCTGTATGCCATTATCTAAACCATTGATGAAGATATTAAACAGAACCGGACCCGGAACTTATCCCTGCAGGACCCCACTCATTATGCCCTTCCAGCATGACTCTGAACCACCGATAACTACTCTGGGAACAGTTTTCCAACCAGTTTTGCACCAACCTTACAGTAGCTCCATCTAGGTTGCATTTCCCTAGTTTATGAGACGGTCATGCGGGACAGTATAAAAAGCTTTACTAAAATCAAGATATACCACGCCTACTGCTTCCCCCCTATCTACAAGGCGTGTTACCCTGTCAAAGAAAGCTATCAGGTTGGTTTGACACGATTTGTTTTTGACAAATCCATGCTGATGATTATATATCACCTTATTATCTTCTAGATGTTTGCAAATTGATTGCTTAATTATTAGCTTTCTGGGTACAGAAGTTAAGCTGACTGGTCTTTAATTCCATGGGTTGTCCTTACTTCCCTTTATAGATGTAAAGATTCCCTTTTTTATTCCCTTTTCCTGTCTTCTGAAATCTCTTATCTTCCATGACTTCTCAAAGTCAATCGCTAATGGCTCAGATATCTCCTCAGCCAGCTTCTTGAGTATTCTAGAATGCATTTAATCAGGCCCTAGTGACTTGAAGACATCTAATTTGCCTAAGTAATTTTTAACTTGTTCTTTCCCTATTAAGCCTCTTCTGAGCCTGCCTCATTTTCACTGGCATTCACTACATTAGACGTCCAATCACCATCAACCTTCTTGGTGAAAACTGAAACAAAGAAGGTATTAAGCACCTCTGCTATTTCCACATTTTTTGTTATTATTTTTCTCCCTCATTGAGTAATGGGCCTACCCGGTCTTTGGTCTTCCTCTTGCTTCTAAAGTATTTGTAGAATATTTTCTTGTTACCCTTTATGTCTCTAGCTAGTTTGAGCTTGTTTTGTTCCTTGGCCTTTCTAATTTTGTCCCCACATACTTGTGTTATTTGTTTATATTCATCCTTTGTAATTTGACCTAGTTTCCACTTCTTTAGTGCCTGCATATACTTACTAATCCTCATTTGCTGTATCTGGTTTCATGCATCTTTAAGTCTCTAGTACAATACATTCCTTAACAGAATAACACAAAAGTGCTACATGCAATTCCGTAAAATGTCAAGGCTGGTGGTTATGCATACATACATTGTTCTTTGCTTTTATTTATTTTTCTGTCTTTTAAACCTTTACTGAACAGTTTTGCGGAGATATGAACTTTGAAGATGTTACCTTTGTAGGTTCACCAAAAAACAAAATCCAAACCCAAATCTGAGTTGACAATTTCTTTTTATTTTAATGAGAATGTTTTCTAGTACATAATCCTCACATGATGTAAAGCTCTGTAGCTCAACTGCAGTAAAACATTCTGATAAAGACAGGATTAAGTCACTCAAGGGAGCTGTGCCGGTTTACCTTAATTAGGGATCTGGCCTACAATGCTTTCCAAATTGCCAATTGACTTATGAGTAGGCAGAATTTTGTATGGAGAAGTTTAGGGATGGAATCCTATGTTAGAGTTCACTTAGCTCATGCTTAATTTGCCATGTGCTGGGCCTACACTAAGAAAAATGGTCACATTTAATATAAGGATCAGAGGTGCTGGGACAATTTGTATAGTGGGGGTGCTGAGAGCCACTGAACCAAACTGTAAACCAGATATAGAATGGGAATCACTCCAAGCCTGGGGATGCGGCGCACCTGTGTTAAGGATCCAGTTATAAAATAGTTCCATCTCTGAGGCTGTGGGATGAGATTAGAGGCCTTGTCTGAAGCAGCAAGGGAAAGAAAACTCTGGGCCAATTGAAGAATTACCCCTCCCTTTTCCTCCCTTCCTTGTGGGCACTCAGCTTTCTCATGGACTTGAGGGGGGCTCCTTGGTTGATTGGAGGGTGAAGCTCCTTGGCTCTTGCATACTTGGGGGAAGTGCTTATAAACCCTTTCCCCTGCCTAGGCACCATTCTGCACCCAAGAGCTCCAGTTTACACCCCCAGGGGATTAGCTAAGGATTGTAATTTGGAGGCCTGCTGTGAGCATCATGCTAGTGCCTTTTGAGGGTTTGGAAGGAATTCATCCCTCAATGCCAAACTGGCATGGGCAGGGAGGATTTTTTTAAACATCTTCCTCAGCAGCTCAGGGACCCAGTGGGCAGATTATGTCAATGTGTTCATGTTGGGGCAGCTTGGCAGGTGTCCAGTGCAGATACTCATTTAGTGGGGGGTCTGGTGCCCTAATGAACCAGGAGTGGAAGCTGAATTGAGGGGCATATCTCCTAAAGAAGATGGGGAACACACTCATAATTAGGGTTGCCAACTTTCTACTTGCACAAAAATGAACACCCTTGCCCCAGCCCCTGCCCTGCCCCTCCTCTGAGGCCCCACCAATGCCCCACCCCTTCTGAGGTCCCACCCTCGCTGACTCCATCCCCCCTCCCTCTGTTGCTCGCTCTTTCCACTTTCACTCACTTGCTCATTTTCATCGGGCTGGCTCAAGGGGTTGGGGGGGTTGGTGAGGGGTTCAGAGTATGGGAGGGGGTTCTGGGCTGAGACAGGGGGTTGGGGTGTGGGACAGGGTACAGGCTCTGGCCTGGGGGTGCAGGTTACAGGGTGGGGCCAGAAATGAGGGGTTCAGGGTGTGGGAGGGGGCTGTAGAAGGTGGTTGGGGGGAGAGGGAGTGAGGGCTCCGGCTGGAGGTGCAGGCGGGTGTGCCAGGCTCGGATCGAGGTGTTCAGAGGGCAGGAGGAGGCTCCAGGCTTTGGTAGGGGTGCAGGGGGGGTGCGGTCTCTGGCTTGGGGTGCAGGCTCTGGGGTGGGGCCAGGGATGAGGGGTTTCGGATGCACGAGGGAGCTCTGGGTTTGTGGCGAGGCTCAGGGCTGTGGCAGGGGCTTACTTCAGGCAGCTCCTGGTCAGCAGTGTAGCAGGGCTAAGGCAGGCTCCCTGTGTCTCCTGGCTCTGTGCTGCGCCCCAGAAGCGGCCGGCAGGTATGACTTGTAGGCGGGAACGTGGGGGACAGGAGGCTCTGCGTGCTGCTCTCGCCCACAGGCACTGCCCCGCCAGCTCCCATTGGAGGAGCCGGTGCATGTGCCCCCCTCCCCGCCTAGGAGCAGAACCTGCTGGCTGCTTCCGGGGTGCAGTGTGGTGCCAAGACAGGTAGGGACTAGCCTGCCTTAGCCTCGCTGCACCACCGACTGGACTTTTAATGTCCTGGTCAGCAGTGCTGACTGGAGCTGCCAGGGTCCCTTTTCGACTGGGCGTTACGTTCAAAAACTGAACACCTGGCAACCCTACTCATAATGTCCAGCACAATGAGGCCATTCCTTTTTTCCCCACACTCAGTCCTCAAAAGAAGGGGAGAATGGTGGATCACAGAAGCAGCGCTAGGGCCAGATTAAATGTGTGGAGTGGGGTGGCCCTATCATCATGAACACTAATGATGTTGAATCTCCTCTCCCCACCCCCTTGCAAATGGCTTCTGAGTGGCACAAATGTTTCCTTAGTATGCAAAGATTTCAATAGTGGTCATCTTTGATTCCTTGACATTTACACATATAAAAGACTCATTACCTTCAATGAATCCTTTCCCTAGAAAGTTCAAGATCAAGCTTATAGAAGCTCTGGTGAAAGGAAACAGGAAAGGTTATGATGACATGATGTTACTAGCAATAGAAGATTTTGTTAAGATACGTAATTGTGGTTGTCAGTCATAGTAATTACATATGATTGCATTCAATGTCATGAGTTAGAATGCCAGTAGATTAGCATGTTGAGCATCCTGAACTATTGACCACGAGATTGAAGCTAGAGGTTGAGATTCAGATATAAGAGAGAAGAAATGTTTCCATAGCTTTGGTTTACCTAACTGCAGTCCTCCTTTCCCAACTTCACAGGAGCCACACCCTCCATCCCCGAAAATCACAGAAATTATCCTGTTTCAGTGACTGAAAGAAGCAGTGCAGGTTGGTGAAATTGAAGGAAAGGACAATGTATGGAACAGATGTATGGCTGTGAGACTCAGAAAATGAAACACAGGAACAAATCAAGGAAACCGGAGGTAGAAAGGCTACAAACAAAGTTACAAATTATGAGCATGCTTACAACTGATATGTTGGACAAGGGCAGAAATACCAGTGATCTGCTGTTGCCAACAAGAGTTATTCTATCTATTAACTTTTAAACTAAGTGCTGTATCAAATGCTTACTAGTAGAAATTTTTGTAGATGGTTTTCTTCTTTTGATCTGAAAGAAGCATAGATAAGGTTTTGGAGAGGAGACCAGATTGTATTTTTGTCCAAAATCTTCATCTGCTGGACTAATTTGACCCCCCTTTCTAGAATGGAACTAGTTCTGCTGATGGGCCATGTAGGTGAATTGTTGGCAACTCTTTACTGGGTAGTTTTATTGACAACATAAAAAGGGAGACATAGGCTAGCTGTGAATCCCTATCATATGCCCACATGCCGTTATCCAAAACCCATTAAAACCAATGGAAAGACACTGACTTATGGGTTTTTGGATCATGCACATGAATGTCTAAAATTTACTTTTCATCTTCTCAGCCTGAGGACCCATATGAAGTCTTTGGTCTTAAGGGTAACCTTGGGCTGAAGGTGTGTTTGGAGAGTTCTTTGTATCTTTAAAAGTAGACACTTCTATTGAAGCTCAGTGTAGCTTGAAAAGCTTGTTTCTCTCAAAACAGAAGTTGGTCCAGTGAAAGATATTACCTCCCCCACCTTGTCTCTCTAATTTCAATTTGAAAACATTTAGATTACATTTTTACACCTTCCAGTGCCAGAGTTTCAGAAAAGAAGGGCTGTTCTTCAGAAGCGTGCTGCATAAATTACAAGAGCAGGTACTACTCACATTATTTTCTACTGAGTTAGAAATATCATGGGAACAGGTAGGTGTTAACCTGAGTACTTCCATTTCTGTTTCCATTAAAGAACAGCAGCACATAAAAATGTGAAGGAGTTGAGGGAAGACACCCAGGTGAATTTGAAGCTGAATTAGTTAGGTTTGAGTCCTGGGTAAAGGCTCTAATCAAGCTGTATATTTTCCTAATTAGTGTACCCATCCTTAATGATCTTGAGATAACAGGGCTATTCAATAATACAGGACTCTCTTGTATCGAGACTAGTACCTCACATTTTTCCATCAGCCACTAAAATACTTATTGCTATTGTTGTCCTTGACAGTTTATCCCATATATTAAATTATGCCAAGTTTAATAAAATTAGCTCAAGTACATTTATTTAAGTGGCCAGTCCTCCCTTCAGCTCAAGGGCTATGAACTTAAGCTGATGTCAAATGTAAGAACAAATATGTTTTGCATCCCTATCTTGTCACTTCTACCTTCAGACTATTAAGCACAAAACCTTTCAGATTCTCCTCTTTTCCAAAGAGCACATTCCTGAGAGGTTGGCAGCAATGCAGGAGCAGGCATAGCATTTTGAAGGGGCCTGTTGTAGCAGTTAAATCCTGGTCATGCTCTTGGATTTTCCGTCATTGAGAAATAAGCACCCACAGAAGTTTAAGGAATCGGGGAATTCTGTTTGAATGCACGGACTATTCAACTGGAAAACAAGGGTTTTGCGAGACAGTGTAGCTTTGTGGATGGAGCCCTAGACTGGGACTCTGGAGCCCTGGGTTCTAGGTCTGTCTCTACCACTGGCCTGCTGGGTGACCTTGCGCAAATCACTTCACCTCTTTGCATATCAATTTCCCCATCTGCAAAGTGGGGAATAATGACACTGACCACCTTTGTAAAGCACTTCGAGTTCTACTGATGAAAAGTGTGATATATAAATGCTAGGTATTATATCTATCTTTGTATGAAGGAAGTTCTAAGTGGCAACCAGCAGCTGGTATGAGATTTCATACTTCCTACCAACCTTGTAGGAACTGCAGATGTCAAACTTAAAATCCTGGCATGCTTAAAAGCAGCGTACTTTTTTATTGTTTGTTGTAATCAGTGATGCACAAACAAACAGATAAAGACAAAGGACTAGGACCTACAGTTATTGGCTACACACACACATACTTCTTTGCACCATTGTACTGTGTTGGCTTCAGCAGTGAAATGGGTTTGTCCTAGTCCAACAGCTCTGATCCCTAACTCGGGCATCCTATACTCTTTAGCTTGTCAGAGAAACAGTAAGAATCATCTCTGACTTGTCTTGAGGCCCTGCTCAGGGTTATAAAAGCCCAGCTGAAGACTCCTAAACCCCATAATAGCTATAGCCTTTCACCCTCATGTAGAGTGATCACTCTCCTTACAATGTGTATGATAATCAAGGTGAGCCATTTCCAGCACAAATCCAGGTCCCCCTGCCCCCCTCACCTGCACATCTACTAATGTGATATATGCCATCATGTGCCAGCAATGCCCCTCTGCCATGTACATTGGTCAAACTGGACAGTCTCTATGTAAAAGAATAAATGGACACAAATCAGATGTCAAGAATTGTAACATTCATAAACCAGTCGGAGAACACTTCAATCTCTCTGGTCACGTGATTACGGACATGAAAGTTGAGATATTACAACAGAAAAACTTCAAATCCAGACTCCAGCGAGAGACTGCTGAATTAGAATTCATCTGCAAATTGGATACAATTAACTTAGGCTTGAATAGAGACTGGGAGTGGCTAAGTCATTATGCAAGGTAACCTATTTCCCCTTGTTTTTTCCTACCCCCCTCCTCAGACTTTCTTGTTAAACCCTGGATTTGTGCTGGAAATGGCCCACCTTGATCATCATACATATTGTAAGGAGAGTGATCACTTTAGATAAGCTATTACCAGCAGAAGAGTAGGGTGGGGGAAGAGAAAACCTTTTGTAGTGATAATCACCCATTTTTTCATGGTTTGTGTGTATAAAAACATCTTCTGTACTTTCCACAGTATGCATCCGATGAAGTGAGCTGTAGCTCACGAAAGCTTATGCTCAAATAAACTGGTTAGTCGCTAAGGTGCCACAAGTCCTCCTTTTCTTTTCTTTTATGTAAGTTTCTAGCCCTCATGAATTCAGAGAAAAGCATGAAAAAGTGTCTCTCTTTTTTTTTAAAAAAGTTAAAGTTCTCATGATTTTTAGCCACTCAGGATTTTTAGAGCTCAGCCTCAATTTGATAGTATGGGTTGTCAATAATATATGCTTGTACCTGTGCAAAATGCACACAGTGATTTGGAACCTTAGGAAGTGCAGTCATCAGCTAGGAATTTGCTTATTTTCAGAGGATCTTGCCATAAGAGATGGGATATCATGCTGGGTATTCAAAAGAGTTAGTGGGGATTGGAAGCCTAGGAGGAGTAATACTTGCCATCATTTGCTCCAAACCTGGCTAAAACAAACATCTGTTTTGTAGTGGTCACTCATCTGCTTCAGGGCTTGTCTACACCAATTTAGGGTGTGCATGCCTGTGAGTAGATCTACAGCACACCAGCTTACCGCACTCTAAATGCCCATGTGGACCCTGGTACCATACACTGAAAACTGCATAGTATGCTTTGATATATTACCATTTGAAACAGCAGTACGCCAAAGAGCACTATGGAACTTTTGTCCACATAGGGCATTACTGCAGGGCAAGCTGGTGCATTGTAGATTTTCGCATTGGCTTGCCATGTGCTAAGTCTCCATGAAGACAGGCCTTAAGTCAGACAATTTTAAAAACTGTCTACCTCCATCAGTAAATTGCTCTAGCAGGCTTTCAGAGACCTTATTGTCTCCTTCGCTAACATCTTGTTCTTTACGTACTTGAAAAAAATTACTCGTTTTTATCTAAGCCTCAAATGCATTCTTTTCACTTTTTACCTTTGCATTTCTTATCATAGTTATTCTCTGAAGGTCAGTTTAGGATTTATCTGCTCCTCAACAGAGCCAGATTTTTTCCGCATTTCAATTATTTCTATTCTTCTGACACACTTATCATTGCCCCTTCATGTTTGTTCTTACAAACATAACCCAGAGAGCATCCATGACCCTTGGGAATACCTTGTATAGAAGTGTTTTCTTTCTTGGGAAGGACATGATTAAAAAACCCCAGCATGATAAACATCTAAATAGCACTGTTCTCACATAGCATCTTGCAACAAAGAAAGAATAAAAAACAGAAGAGTCCAGAGACAAAACATTAGCTAAACACCTAGATAAAAAGATAGACTACTGAGCTAGTCTTAAACCAGAAATATTCTAGATTGCTGAATTGGGTGCCTATAATTGTTGAATTTAGCAAAGCACTTACACCCAGAAGGTCAATGGGATTTAAGCACATACTTCTGTGCTTTAACTAACTAGCCATAATGAGTAAGCAGCAGCATTTTCAAGACCTCTTTTGGGTGCTTTGCAAAAGATTTGAGTGTCTAGTTTGGGGGACTCCAAAAAGCAATGGAATTCTCAAAGCAGAGAAGAGTGGTACTGTTCTTCGAAAATTTGCTCAGTTCTAGAAGCCCAGGCTGTCAAGGTCTCAGCCAGGTTTATCCCCCTGAAATTTTCAAAACCTCATTACTATATGCCACCATGCTCTCCAGGGACAGCTCTCTGCAGTGCAAGATTACTCAAGACACTTCCGCATTCTCTCATGGTTTCCTGTGGACAACTGGGAGAAAGCAATGCTCTCACAAGCCCCTTACTGAAAGAAGAGTCTAAAAAATTAAATGAGGGTGCAGCTAGTTAATCATTGCATTATATAAGCAAAGTAAAAACAAGGTTTCCCATTCTGTGCTTGAGAGAGTTGCAGATGTGGAATGGGAAGCAGATTAGGGCAGCTAGTTCACACACTACAGATCAAATTTGCAAAAGCTATTGGTAAGCACAACTAACCATTTGGACTCCAATCTAAGGGCTGAAGTGGGAGCTGGGCACACGGGTCATTTTCACTCAAGTCACCGAGTATCTAGTGATCTGTATCATTTTCAGAGGCACCCTTGGGAATTTCTTACACGCTATGGGCTAAATAGATATGCCCACCTGGTACTCTGTATGGTGGAAGTTAGGAGCTGGATTTCATATATATTAAGGCTGCTTTACCTCACTAGCAGTGTGAAAAGTGGCTAAGATGGATTGTAACCCTGCACAGCAGAGATGGGCAACTGGTAGCTTGGGGGCCACAACTGGCCTACCAGATCATTTTATTTGGCCTGCCAACAATTAAGCAGGGCAGACACAGTGGCAGTGGGGTTGGAGCCATGGGGGTGGGGGAACTGATTGACCTGGGTTGCTGAGGGGTGCAGACTTTTAGTACAACTGCTTCTGCCTCATACTGCTCCCTTCTCCCATCAAGACAGGCTCCAACTCCACCCCAAGCCACCTAGCTCCAGTTACTGTTTCTCCATTGGCTGACTGGCTCTCAGCTCCTGAACAGTCCGATTCTGGCCTAGCCTCTTCCAGCAGTGGGTACAGGCAAGGCACACCTTTGCTAATGGGGAGGCAATACCCAAAGCTTATGGAGCCAGAGCCTGTGCTGATGGGAAATGTGGAGCCCAGGACTGGGAGTAGGTGCTTATGTACTGGTTCTGACCTCTCATTGGCACAGCTACCTCTGTCATTCATGCAGGAGAGGGGCTTCACCCGATAACAGCTCTGGTGACTGCCTCCCCACTGGCAAAGGTGCACCCTAGCCTGCCCACAGTGGTGTGTGGGGTTTTTTTTTTTTGGAGGGGGGGAGGGTTGGCCACAATCAGATTCCCATAGCCATTGGGAGTAAATCTGATTGTGGCCAGCACCCCTTCACCCCCCAGGGGTGGGTCAGGGCACATTTCTGCCAGCAGGGAGGCAGTAACAAGAGCTGCATGTCATAATGGCAGAGCACCTTCCCTGCTGGCATAACAGAGGGGTGGCTGGGCCAAATTGGAGTGGGGTTGTCCCCGGTGCATGGGATCCTGCTGCTCTCAGTGTCTGCCTCCACTTGGCTCCCCCATGGACACAGGCTTTGCCATGAGGGGAAGAGCCCGGGAATGGGCACAGAAGCCCATGCACTGGGTTGCAATGCCACTTAAATTTGTCCCAGCCTCCCCTGTCTTGCCGGAAAGAAATGGGCTCTGCCGTTATGCAACCCAGCGTCTCTTTCTTGAGGTATAGTTTCACGAGGAGTTTCAGACATGTTTGATCATGTGGAAGAAAAATTAAAGGAAATTATGCAAGATGGTTCTTACTTTTCTTCAGCACGAGAAAACAGTGCAGATGTAAAACAGTTACTGATATACATATGGATAGTTGACAGAAATTTTAAAATGAAGGAAGAACTTATGAAGTCAGCCTCATAACATGGAAGAAAGAGTCCAGAGATTTTTGGTGGGTTTCGGGAGCCTGTTGCAGGTATTGGAGGTTTTGAAAGTTGTCAGCTGTGATTAACAATGGAGCACCTGCTATGCATGGATCAAAGGTGGGGTTTGCAGATTTATAGAAGCACACTAGGGTGGCCTAACACTGCACTGCATTATTCATCAAGAATTGCGGTGAGGAAAACTGCTGGACTTT